>NC_135345.1:5322771-5657771 GCF_023851605.1 Tamandua tetradactyla | reverse complement strand
TCATTTGCGTTACTTTATATTCACCTTCAGCTTCTCCTGCTGTCTTGAATCTGCGTGGCGTTCCTTGGGTGACTCTTTCCCGCCATGGCACTCTTTAACTCCAGAACTTTCCATGTGCTGCTTTTATATTCTTTCTTTCTTCTTATTGAGAATTTCTATTTTTAATTTATTGTTGTTATACTTTTCCTTAATTCTTTAAATGTGGCTTATTTTAATTCTTTGATCGTATTTATCATAGCTGCTTTTAATTCTATCACTGCTAAACCCAATTTCTGGAGACATTCTGAGAATGCGTTGATCCCCCCCCCACCCCATGAGTTTGGGTCCTATTTTCCTGTTTCTTTGCCTGTCTGATTATTTTTTGTTGAAAACCGAACATTGAAGCGACTTTACATTTTCACCCCCGTAAGAAAGCTGTTGCTGTTGCTATCTGTTTGTCATTTCTTTGTTGGTTGGTAACTTGCCTGGGCTGAATCTGTGAAACCAGTCTCCCTTGCTGTCTGCTGCTGCTGATGCCTCTGCTCCATTTTAAATTTCCTAATATTTATTTTTAAGCCAGGATTTTATATCCCTGTGGCTGCATAGCTTAGAGGTCAGCCAGTGTTTGAGCAGAAGTTATTCTCAGAAACTTCAAGCTAGTGAGCCATCACCCTCTGTCAAAGGTCTGGGTGTGTGGGGCACATTCAAACCTCAGGCCATTTCCAAGTCTGCCCTGGCTTTCACCCTTCGTGGGGCCCTCCTGGCTTTCCGTGGACACAGCCTCGGGACCAGCTCAGCCTCTGTGGCTGGCTTGGGGCCTTTCCAGTCTCCAGTGTCACGCGTGCAGCCTCATCCATCCACATGGTCTCTGGATCATTGCTTCCTTCAACAGGGCTACTGGCTGTGGGCATTGTCCTCTGCTCCTAACTGTGGGAGCCCCTTTGACTGTACCCTTATTCCCCACGGGACTGTACCCTTATTCCCCCTCTCCCAGCTGGGAGAGGTGTGTGGGAGCAGCCGGAGCCAGAATGCCATAAACTTCCACTCTTTCCACCTGAAGTTCAGCAGCTTCTCAGGTAAACCCACTTCCCAGACTGCTGTGTGCCACTGGATGGTTTTCAGAGTGTGGGAATGGTTGCTTTTGTCAATTTTGTGCAAATTTAGAATTGACTTTTGGGAAGAAGATTTGCCAACCTCACCACTTGGCCATACAAGTATTACTGCCTCCTTGAAATGCAATTTATTTTTCATTTTTTTTAAAATACCAAACAAACGCAAACATTCCCAACTATTGATCATTCTGTTCTACATATATAATTAGTAATTCACAATATCATCACATAGTTTCATATTCATCATCATGATCATTTCTTGGAACATTTGTATCTATTCAGAAAAAGAAATAAAAATAAAACAGAAAAAAATTCATACGTACCATACCCCCTTCCCCTCCCCCTCACCGATCACTAGCATTTCAATCTAAATTTATTTTAACATTTGTTCCCCCCATTATTCATCTTTATTCCATATGTTTTACTCTTCTGTTGACTAGGTAGATAAAAGGAGCATCAGACACAAGGTTTTCACAATCACACAGTCACATTGTGAAAGCTATATCATTATACAATCATCTTCAAGAAACATGGCTACTGGAACACAGCTCTACATTTTCAGGCAGTTCCCTCCAGCCTCTCCACTGTATCTTGACTAACAAGGTGACATCTACTTAATGCGTAAGAATAACCTCCAGGATAACCTCTCGACTCTGTTTGGAATCTCTCAGCCATTGACACTTTGTCTCATTTCACTCTTCCCCCTTTTGGTTGAGAAGATTTTCTCAATCCCTTGATGCTGGGTCTCAGCTCATTCTAGGGTTTTTCTCAATTCTTTGATGCCGGGTCTCAGCTCATTCTAGGATTTCTGTCCCACGTTGCCAGGAAGGTCCATACGCGGGAGTCATGTCCCACACAGACAGGGGGAGGGTGGTGAGTTTGCTTGTTGTGTTGGCTGGATAGAGAGAGGTCACATCTGAGCAACAAAAGAGGTTCTCCTGGGGGTGACTCTTAGGTCTAATTTTAAGTAGGCTTGACCTATCCTTTGTGGGGTTAAGTTTCATATAAACAAACCCCAAGATTGGGGGTTCAGCCTATAGCTTTGGTTGTCCACACTGCTTGTGAGAATATCAAGAATTCAACTTGGGGAAGTTGAATTTTCCCCTGTTCTCACCATTCCCCAAAGGGGACTTGGCAAATACTTTTATTCACTGTTCAAATCACTCTGGGATTTATTGGGGCATCACTCTGGACAAACCAACAAAATCTCATGTCCTACTCAAAGTTCCATGTACTTATGGTGTTCAATTAAGCTGTCTACATAAGTTATATTACAAAATGCACTAGTCAAAATATAAATTTTGTACCAAATAAACATTTTTTGCTTTAGTCTCACACATAAGGTAAAATTTTTAAATATTAATTACCATCTATTTTCAGCATTCTGTAATGATGATATTCCTTTGTTCTTCCTCATGCAAAAACATTTTTTTAAATTTATACCTTTAGTCACCATCATTATATACTCTAGGCATTCCTAGATTATACCATCTCAGTCTTTATCATCTATCTTTCTTGAAGTGCAATTTTGATTGGGAAATGTGGTGGCCAAGATGAGGGTCTTGGAAGGGTAGGACAGGAGAGAAGCACTGGGGATGAGGCTGTAAAGCTTGGCTGGGTTTGGATGGGATCTCATGTAGCAGAGGAGGAAAGTGGCAGGGCCACAGGGAAAGGAGTTTGCCCAGGTTCTTGAAGCTCCATCAGAGAGCTGGCACTGGGTCCCGGCCTCCTGACTTCCCATTCAGGGCTCCTTCCCTGCCACCAAATTGCAGTTTATTTTAGTGGTTTTAGTTTAGAAATGTAGATCTCTAGTTTTCAGTGTGGTAGGCATATCCATCCATCCATCCATCCATCCACCCACCCAACTATCCATCCAAAGAAAATACTGATTGAGAGAGCTTTCTGTGTACCCAGCTCTATGCTTGGTGCTGGGCACACAATGGTGAAGAAACACTGACGCAGTCCCAGGGCCCATGAGACTTCCCCAGATAGGACCTTGCAGGAGCCATTTTGAAGGAGTAACCCAAACTTATTTCTCAGCCTTGATTAAGGCAATAGCCCTTCCCAAGGAAAACAGTGAGTATTCTCTCCTGAAGCTGAAATCTCTTGAAATATGATTTTCAACCAAAATTTTATTTGTGCAACATTTTGAATGAGCAAGGTATTTAAAGAAAAATTCAATGTAATATTCACTAGATCGGTAGCAAAATTTTTATTTTGATTTCTGAAACAAATCTTCAAGGTAAGAATGTGGGGCCTCTTTCAAAATGTGTTTCTAAAATTGTGTGTCCTGCAGACTAATCTGTCTTTGTGAGCCCCTTGGCCTTATGCAGTGAGAGTGTAATAGGACAGCACAGCGCTGCAAAATTTGCCAACTGCCTATGGCTGCCTATGGGATGCCAAACAACCATATGGAAATTGAAAAATTCAGGAAAAGATCTGGATGCCTTGTCTATATGACAACAAATAATTGGGTATTTGGAAACATGAGATTTTTGGCTAACTCTTGAGTCATTCTTTGGGAATTCCCAAACACAGCCTCAGAGGAATTTATGGTGTTATCCATTTTATCTCAAACCTTCTTTATATGCACCATTGTTCACCAAACACCTCAAAGGCTCCGAGGACTCTTCCCTCTTTCTCACCCTGCACAGCCACAGGTCCTAGGAGCTTTCTTTCCCACCTCTCCCTCCTCGTCGTGGTTTACTTGCTCAGGTCTTGTCATCTCTCACCTGGACCAACTCCATGTCCTCCTGGCTGGCCTCTCTCGCTCTCCTCCAGCTTTCGTAAGATGCCGGAATTAACTTCCCGAGACACAAATATGACCGTGCCCTTCCTCTTCTTGGAAACCTCAGAAAGGCCCCTTTGACCTCAGAGGAGCACAAGCTCTTTAGCAGACACCCAGAGCCTGCAGTCCCGGGCCTGCCTCACCTCCAGTCTTACAGTCACTGCTGGGGGCTCGCCACCCCTGAGTGGGCCTCACGCCTCTTCCTTTGTCCTGTGGCTGTGCTGGGCTCTCTGCCTTGCTTCTCCAACCGAGTCCCTCCGACTCATCCTTCAAGACCTGCTCGGATGCATGTTTCTCTGACGCCAGCACTTCAGGCAGAATAAATTCTCCCTTCTCTCTTTCTTCCTCAGTACTTAGCACGTATTTCCATAACAGCCGTGTTCTCTGGGGTGTTAATAGTTATCAAGCAGAAATAAAGAAAGTAAGGGTCACAAAGTTGGAGGTAAGACAGAATTAATCAAAGTCAGACAGGTTTCTACACTGCAGAACTTTTCAGTCCTTCACATGCGAACATGCACAAGACTCTCTGAGGGGGGTGGTGTGTCAGTGGCTCTCCTGAATGAACCTGACCACACCAGCATTTCTGGGGAGTACCTCATAGGGCTAGTGGTCAGTGGAGGTTCTAATGTGTCCATCTCCTCATTTTGCTGATGGGGAAACTGAGGCACAGAGTACACAGCTGGCCCCAGTGGGCTAAGACAGTTGGAAGAGTGGAGCTGCTGAAGACGGAGAAGCACTCCACGGGAGTGTCCCGAAGCATCTGCGAGATGGTCTGCTCAGCCCCAGGGCCGTGGACATGCACCTGTGGGAAAGTTCGCTCAATGAACGAGGACATGTCATGCCCAGCTGGGCTGGTGGGAGAACGGCCTGAGCATCCCAGTGGCCTGTCATGACCATCAGCTCCTCAGTGGGTGAGTGGGATGCAAAAGGGACCACACCAGGCGTGAGTGCCATGGCTGGGCGCGCCTCTGAGCATCTGACCAGCGCTCACCCCTTCCACCCGCTCAGCGTCCTCACGCGGCAGGGGTGGTACTGTCCCCAGCTTACGCAGGAGGAGGCCGAGAGGCGAAGAGGGTCAGCGCCTCGCCCGTGACATTCAGGGCCGGACCCGAGTTCACACGCAGCCCCGCGCACCAGCACTTTTTCCACAGACGTTTCCTATGCAGCCAGTCTGTGATGGCAACTTTTAAGCACCGCACAGCGCTGGGAGGCAGGGGTCAGACCCCTCACCTGGGGAGGGCGCTGTTAACCCCCTCGTGACCACCTATAAGGTGGGTATTATAACCCCCTCGTGACCACCTCTGAGGTGGGTATTGTTAACCCTCTCTACCACCGCTGAGGCATGTACTTTTATCCTCCTCGCAACTGCTTCTGAGGCGGTTAACGTTTGCATCTCTCTTTTTTGAAGATCTGCCACCTTCCAGGTGTGGGATCCAAGGGAGGTTTCTTAGCCACTCTGGCCTTGTCACCACTCATTTCCAAAATCAGAATAAGCATGACACAAAGCATCAGGCACATGGGGGCCATCATTAAATTCTGGTTTCTCTCCCCCTCCCCAGTGGCAATGGTGCCTGGGTGCCATGAGGGAGAGGCTGACTTCCTCCCTTCCCTCACATCCCGTGGGCAGGACCTGCAAATTTGGCTTTTACGAGGGGAATCCTGGCCCCTTTGCCATCTTCCCAGAGGCCCTTAGGAAGCCCCAAGGATAGCTTGAGGTGGTGGTACACGGCTCCTGAATCAGCCCACTCCCCTCCGCCTGCCCTATTGTGACCAGAGCAGGCTCCTCAGCAGGCAGACAAGGGGGACCCCACTTCCCGGTCCCCTCGGGGCCCCTCTTCCAGGCCTCGCCCGGGGCCATCAGTGGTAGCCCTGCACTGTGGGGCTCCAGTGAGCTGAAGCGGGGCTCACTTCTGAGCAGATGGGACACATGTCTGAACCCCAGAGACAACCAGGCGTCCGGTGTGGCAGGGAAGGGCCACAACTGTGCCAGAGCTGCCCCTGCTCCCTGCTCGTTCCCGTTGTGCTTTGTGCACAGAGAGGGGGGCTGCAGGTCACCTCATCTCGGCGTGCTTAGTGGGGTTTACGGCCGTACCCTAAGGAGGGTGGTGGGGGGATAAGGGAAGACCGCAGGTGGCAGCTGAGCGCGCCTGGGTGGATGCACCCAGGCCTTCAGCCCCGCGTCAGGTTCCAGGCCTGCCACCCCCCCTTACTGGTTGTGTGGCTTTGAGCGAGCCCCTCCCCTTCCCCATCTGGGCCATGCCTCAGTTTCTTCTCCTGTAAAACAGAGAAGAGAATGGAGCCCGCCCCCCTGAGTGATTGTGGGGCTCACCATGGGCACCTGGCAGTGCTGGGGAGCATCTGACTTTGCGGTCACACCGTGGTGCTCAATTGACTTGCCTGTCCCCATCGCCTGGCACTGAGCTGCCTGGGGCCTGGGTTCTTGTCACCTCCTAGTCCCCACGGAGCTTGGCGCGCCGGACAACGCAGCGGATGCCTTTGCACCTTGAGTTCCTCAAATGTTCCCTGCGCTGACTGCCAGGACATGCACATGCCGGCCCCCAGCCCCTGGTCTCATTGCTAATTCCTGCATATCCTTCACGTTTGAGTTTAAGAGGTCACTATCTTCATGAAGTGTCCAGAGGCCCCCCCAGGCCAGCCCGGTGCCCCCAGGGCTGTTAGAGCCAGGCCCGGGGTGCCTGAAGCCATAGGTCTCCTGCTTGTCACCTGCACAGAGGGCAGGGATTTTGGGTGGCTTGTTCGCTGCGCTCCTCCCAGGGCCCCGAGTGCTGCCAGGCATGCTGTGGCACTCAGGCAATGTTCGCTGGTTGACCTGCGTGCGGTACGTCAACTGCGCACTGCCCCCGAAAGAAAATCCCGGTTACTCATCACCCTGCTGTCACTTGTGCGGTCTGGCGTCCTGTTTGGCCACCTCTCCCACAGATCTGCAGGGGTTGGCCGGCCCCCAGAGGTGGTTCTCCCAGGGGGAGAAATCCAGGCCTCCACCCAAAAGCAACCCCAACAACAAACCCTTTAAAATCTACCACCCCAACTATGCCACCCCCTTCCTCTCTGCCCCCCCCTGCTTCTGAGAGGGTGTGGGCAGCCCCCCCTTTGTCCTACTGCTGGCACCTCTTCTTCCCTTCAGCGCTGGCATCAGACTTTTGCTCCTGGTCTGAGTTGGCGTCCTGGCCAGCTGCGCCCGCTGCCTGACAACCTGGTAATGAGATTGGGGCACTGGACCCGGCTTGCTCAAGACGGCCAGACACCCTGGCTGTCTGCTGGAAGGCACCAGGAGATTCTCTGCGTGCTCCTGCAGCCCTCCTGCCCTGGAGCCGGCCCAAATATCTTCTCCTTCCTGGAGGCAGAGTGAAGGGCAGCGGAGGGAGCGGCCTGGGGGGGCTCACATCTGTGGGGTTCAGCAACTCTGCCAGGCCCGGCGGCGTTTCCAGGAGAATGGCTGAGGGACCCCACGGCTGCTTCTGACCCCAGGCTCTGCTCGGGGAGCTGCACATTTTGGGCTTTGCCACATATATAAAGATAAAATATGATCACTAGAGATCTTCGATGATTTAAAAAAGCCCGGGACTTCTCATGAGCAAGCGAATGATTAAAAAAACATAGTATTTGTTCTTTTTGGAGTCAGGGGTTGCCGTGGAGCTGGGAGGTGAGCGAGCCAAAAGGTTTGGGTTGGAGTTCACTGGGGCCACCACATCATTCCCCAGAAAGCCTCTGATTTGGGGGCTCCACCATATACCAGGCATTTTACATTTCGTATGGCATGAGTCCTGATAAAAAACCGAGGCACAGGGCAGAGAGCTCACCGCTGGCTGCACATGTGAGTCACCTGGGAGTTTAGAAATAAGTGGGCTTTGCAGAGTAGGGTCTGGAGGGGACTTGGGCAGCGACCTTTTTCTAAAGTTCGAGGTGACTGCATAGCCGGCACCGAAACCCCCTGTGTTAGTACAGCAGCTCTTGAATTTGTGCATGCATCAGAGCCACCCCAGGCTTCCTGGCTCAGTAGTTCTGGGTGGGGCCCAGGAACCTGCATTTCTCACCAGTTTCCAATACAGCAGGGACAGCCCACCAAGAACCACTGGTTAAGGTCCTGCTTTTCCCATTGCACAGGTGAGGCAATTTGAGAAACAGAGAGGTGAGGTGTTTTGCCTAAGGATAGCCAGCTGGTTTGTGAAGAGCTGGAATTTGAATCCTGGGAGTAAGTTGCTTTGACTTCTCATTTGGGGGCTAAGAGTACCCCATATAGATCCTGTGCAATTCAGTGAACAACCCCAATTGAACAAAGCTGGGCACACAGTAGGTGCTAAATAAGTGCTAGTGGTGATGCTGATTGTTCCTATTATCTGGAGGGTGAGTGAAGAATTTCCTCCTTGACTTGGGGTGGGGAGGCGACTCCCTCTTCCCTTTGGCTCCCAGGCACCTCTCCTCTGGGTGTCACTGTCTGTTTACCTGGGGGCCTCTCCCATCAGCCTGGGAGCTCTCCAAGAGCAGGGACAGGTGTGCCCCAGGCCAGGAGGGAACCAAGGAGAAGACAGAGGGCTGCTGGGGCCAGTTTCCCTGTCTTAGGATCTCAGTTTTGCAAATGGCCTTGAGGTTTTACAAACCCAATGAGGGTTTAATATTTATCCAACGCACCCCGAGTGCCTGAGGTCTCACTGAAGTACTGCACACAGCCGGGTCTTGCCTCTTCCCCTGCCTCCCCACCCATCGGGGCTACTGAGGCTCCGGGCACCAGCTCTGCCACCTCTGGAGATGGCCCCTCCTTCCCCAATCAGGGGACCATTGCCCTCATCAAACACCATTCCTAGCTGCAGCTGGCCCTCTGCTTCTGTGCGTCTGAGACCCTGGTGTGGGCCGAGGACAGTGGGCTCGGGGCAGTGCGGGAGGCGCCTGGGGCCGGATGAGGGTCCCTGGCTGCTTTCTGTCCCATTGTCTCCACCTCCTCGCCCCTCTCTGGACTTGGCCGCAGTGTCTGGCGGCCCCCACCTTGTCCACAGGGTGCTGGTACTCTCCCTCCCGTGAGCACACCCTCCAGCGGTTCTGCCCTTGCCCCTTTTCCACACTGGCCTCCAGGCTCAGTCTCCTTCCTTGGGGGGACTGTCCCTGGTAAGGTGTCCCCTTCCCCTCTTCATCACATGACTGTTTAATTGTTTTCTGGGCACTTCACACAATCTGACATGCGTTTTCCAGAGGTGCCGTCTGTCCCATGAGGACAGGAGCTCCTCTGAGTGCAGGGTCCTTGTCTGCCTCCTTCATCACCGTCCCCCTGTTCCCCCCAACATTTGTGAGTTGAATGATCTGGGATTTACAACCTCTCTGATCCTTGGATTCAGGGAAGGGGCCCTGCCCTCCCAGGTGCCCTGTAGCCTTATCAGGGTAGAGGCCACTGAGTGCTTGGCGAAGGCCATTGGTGAGGGGTCAGGCCACCTGCCGTCCAGGTCCTGACCCTTTCTGCAATTTGCTGGAGACCTTAACTGAGTCACTTAATGCATGAGTCTCATTGTGAGCCTGGGGTGGTGAGGTCATCACAGACCCCTTCCCCTCTTCCTGACTGGCTGAGTGGTGCCCTGCAGCGTGGGGGGTGGGGGTAGGGGTGGGGACAGCACCACCTTGGGACCCCAAAGCCTGGGTGCAAATCAGGCCTCTGACAGGTACTGGCCAGGAGACCTTGGGAGGTCACCAAGCTTCTCTGAGCCAGTTTTTGAAGAACGGGGACAATTCTGCCTATTCCACAGCCTGGCTGTGAGAGTTAAATGTGACACCCTACCATGTCACCTCCCCAAGAGCAGTGCAGAGGCCCCCCCCTCCATCTTTTTCCTCTGCCCCTAGGAAAGGGTCCAGCACACAGCAGATGCTCAATAATTTCTCACGGTCAAGTTTTGGGATAGTACCAGGAGGTACAGAAAGCAGGAAACAAAACAGGATGAGATCTGGGGCACAAGGACCCCCCTTCGGGTTTCAGCTGGGAAGGAGGGAACGGCCGTGGTGGATTGGGGTCTGAGCCCGGACGAAACCTGGGCTCTTTTCTGACTCCCAGCCCGGTGCGCTCCCCACACTGCCTGCAACGCGCGTGTCTGCTGTGACCCTCTCATAGGTCCCTCGCTTTGCCCTGCCCCACCCACTCCCCGGCCCTGTGCTGACCCGTTCTGTTCTTCTCCGCTTCCTGCGCGGCACCAGATGTTTTCCCCAGCTGCTGACTCCTCCCGTCCCGCTTCCAACCCCGGGCCTGAGCTGGGGATTTGGAGGCTGACAGGTTGGGACTTTACATCAGGAGGGGGTGAGGGACTTTACATTCCAAGGGAGGAGAAGCTGTGCACACACCTCTCCCAGCCCCCTACCCCCATCCCATGCGCTCTGTGCAGCGAGCCCTGGGTATTGGCTGCCTTTGTTCCTGGGTAGGGCTTCCCTTGGGCCGCGGAGGGCCGGGTCAGCAAGCAGGAGGATCCCCCATGCCCTGTCTTTTCCAAATGTTTGAGATGTCACTCTTCCTCGTTAGTCTCTCTCAAAGGGACCCAGCAGGGGTGCAGAATGACAGAGACCTAGAGCCTGAGGATTCCTCAACTCAGCAGGGTGTCGGGGTGAAAGGTGGGGCCAGTGTGGCCCACTCTGACACTGGCCTTCTCCTGGGCAAACTTTGCTTGTCTGTCTTCCTTGGGGTCCGTATTGAGCACCTGATGGACGCACAATGAGGTTTTTTTTTTTCTGTGAAATGGAGCTGCAGTTCCTGTGTGGACTTGGGTGAGATGCTGTCCTGAGCCTCAGTTTCCCCACTCAGGCCTGGACTGGGGCCTCCCCTCTACCCACTGCCCCGGATTCTCCAGCCACGCGGTGGACAGACATGCTCGTGACCTGGAGCTGCTCCCTGGGTGGCCCCTGGGGTTGGGGAGTGAAGCCCCTGCCCCAGGCCCTGCTCCTGGAGGGCTTGGTTCTGTGGGTGCAGCATTGACCCCTTTGGCCGTGCTGCTCCCTCTGCCTAGAAAGTTCCCTCTGGCATATTCAGTGAAGCCCCTGCCCCAGGCCCTGCTCCTGGAGGGCTTGGTTCTGTGGGTGCAGCCTTGACCCCTTTGGACGTGCTGCTCCCTCTGCCTAGAAAGTTCCCTCTGGCATATTCATTGCCTACTTCTGTCTCCACTGTCAACTCTTCAGAGGCCGCTCAGGGAGGGCATCTCCCCACTTAGGCTGGGTCCAAGTTCTGGCTCTCGGAAGTAATTTTGCCTATAAATGGGCCACTTGGGTGGGGTTGGTCTCCCACCACACTCCAGGCAGTGGGACCTGGCTGGGGGTTCCGGGCTGAGCCCCTCACCTGGCCCGGAGTGGCGCAATAAACACGGGCAGGAAGGAAGGAAGGGAGCGAGAGGAGGGAAGAGGTAGGAAAAAGCCAGCGGGAAGGGGACCCCGGGCGGGCCCAGGGGCTGCACCCCGGCCCGGGCCCTGGCGCTGAGCGGCGCGGGGCCGGCCGGCAGGTGGCGGTGCGCGCCCTCGGCTGCGCGGGCGGCGGCGGTGCCGGCGAGTCCCCTCCTCCCGCGCGGCTCCCTCCCCTCGCCGGCTCCTTTCTCCGCGCTCTCGCTCGCGCTCCGCGGCGTCCTCCGCTCTCCCGGCCGCGGTCTCCGTCGCCCCGTCGCCCCGCCGCCGCCCCTCGGCGACCATGGCGCCCCGGGCACCCCCGCGCGCCCCGAAGGGCCCCGGCCCCGCCGCGCGAGCCCCGAGCCCTGGAGCGCCGCCGCCGCCGCGCTCGCGACCGCCCTGGCTGCTGCTGCTGCTGCTGCTGCTGGTCGCCTGCGGGGCGGCGGGGCGATCCCCCCAGCCCGGGCGCCTGGGTCCCCGCGCGCGGCTGGCGCGGGAGCCGCGGGGTCGGTCCGCAGGGCGCGCGCTGCCCGGAGGGGCCGAAGAGGGCCAGGCGCGCGGCGCCCCGACTCCCGCCCCCGGCCGCGCTCCGGCTCCCCGCGAGGACGGCGCCCCCGCCGCGGGCCAGGGGCGCTGGGCGCGGGCGGCGCCGGGCCCCGGAGCGGCTTCGCGGGCGCAGGTCTCGCTCATCAGCACGTCGTTCGTGCTCAAGGGGGACGCGACGCACAACCAGGCGATGGTGCACTGGACGGGCGAGAACAGCAGCGTAAGTGACCTTCGCGCGCGCCCCCCGCCGCGCCTGCCCGGGACCCCCACTTCCCGACCCCCCGCGGTCACCCGGGACGCTCTGGGCGACTTCTGGGCGCCGGGCACCTCGGCGGCGCCCCTCCTGGCCTCCTGTACCCTGTTACTTGGGGGAGACGCCCCCAAATGCGTGAGCCCCTCCGCCTCACTTCAGGGACCTTCCCGCAGACTTCGCGACCCTGAGTCACCCCGGGGGCGCCCCCGCTGGCCCCCAGGTCCCATTTACCCGGGGAGGTCCCCAGAGGCTTCGGGACCCTGGCCACCTCCGGGCGCCTCCCGGTCCTTTACGTCCTAACTCGCTGTTGCTCCCGGATCCCCCGCGGTCTGCTCAGCGTTGCTTTTTGGGGGTTTTGGCTCCGGGACCCTCCCGGCCTTGGTCTACCCGGGACCCTGAGTGTGGCGCCTTCGCGTGTTCCTGAACCTCCTGGTCAGCTCGGCGGCTGATCTGGGACCCTCGATGCGGGGCCACCCCTTCCCCGGACCCCTCTCGTGTGGCTGGCGACTGTCTTGGGTCCCGCCGTGGAGGTTCCTGGGTGGCCCGGCCCTGTGTGTCCGCGGTGCTGTCCCCACCCCTCTGGCGCGGTAGTGAATTCCCTGCCCTCCCCGCACCTTCCCGGCCACTTTGTCCTTCCTACTGGAAGTTCGCCAGCCCCTCCCCGCAGGGCCACCTCTGCACTGGACCTTCGGCCCCTCGGCAGCACGGCACTGGGGTGGGGGGACGCCTTCACCGCTCATCACCCCCCTGCCCGGGCCCTTCCTCAGCCTGCTCTTTCCCCAGCGCTGGCTGTGGGGCACTTGGGTGGCCCTAGAGGGGGGGCCTCTCCAGTCCTGAAGATTTGGGAGAGGAAATGGCTCAGGGAGGAGGTAGCTGTGGCTCCCCAGGTGGGTGCTGCTTAGCCCTCTCTTGCCCCCCAGCCTCCTTCACCTCCAACACTGGGCCAGGGTTTCCTCCAGTGTCTGCCCCCTCCCCTTCTCGGTGACCGTTGTTTCCCAAAGTTCTGAGTGGGGGCTGCGCTGGGGCTGGCCAGGGCCCCTGTGTGCACTGGGAGTGGGCAGATCAGGGTCCAGCTGCCTCTGTACCCCGAGAGGGTATAGCCCAGTCTGGCGGTCACCCTCACCCAGCCCCTGTAGCCAAGGCAGTGGGCCAGTTTTGAGCACTTCACAAGGGTGGGAGCACGGGGGAGGGGGTGCTGGAGAAGGGAAGGCGTGGGCAGGTGAGTATGTTGGAGCAGAGGCAGCACCCAGTGGCCTTGTTGGCCTGGAGTCCGGGGGGTGCCCCTGGGGCCCCCTCCCTGCCCAGCTGCCTACTGCAGGACTTCAAGTGGTTTCTGGTCTTTGGCTATTTCCGCCATCTAATCAGACCAGAAGCCCTCGGCGGACGGGGACAGTCAGGGTGCAGACTGGGGGTGCCGTTCCCTGAAACTAGCAGTTGTCCCCTTTCCGCTTGCATTTCAAAAGGGGTCAGACCCCAGATGTCAGCTGGGCGGGGAGCGAGGCCTGGGCCCAGACTTCCTGGCTCCCAGATCCTCAGGACCGAGCCGCGTCCCGGGCATCCTAAGCTGTAACTCGGGGACTGAAAGGGAACCCGGAAACCAGTGACAAATACACATTCCAGGCAAGTCCAGCCCTCTGGAGCCAGAAGTACCCACCCCACCCCCACCTGCTGAGGTTGTTGATCTAGCTGCTCCTCCCGTCCCTTTGTCATTGTAGCTTCATGGGGGAGGGCGGCAGGGGGGTGTGTGTGTGTGACAGAGGAGTGATGGGAGATGAGGACTGGCAGCCTTGAGGACAGCACCAGACCCCACCCCACCCTGAAGCAAAGCCTGGGAGAGCCCGTGAGCAGGCTGGGGCGCTGGGGCTGGTGGGGGGGCTGTCACGGGAGCCCCACCTGGCTTTGCTCCTCGGGCAGGCACCAAGCCCCCCTTTGCATCGGGTCTGCTTGTGTCTTGGTTGTGAAGGCGGGGGAAGGGGGGAGGAGCTTGTGTGTGGGTGGGGTGGGGGTGCAGCAAGTTGGAGGGACCCAAGGAGTTTTGGGGGATGCACCGTCTCTGGGTACTGGGAAGTGAGGGGTAACGTGGACTGCAGGAGCACAGGCCTGGCACTCAGCCAGCAGTGCAGAAGTGGGGCCAGGAAGGGGGTGGTGTCTGGAGAAAGGAGGGTCTCGCTATGCTCCGAAACACTGCCCCCCACTCCTGTTTCTCTCCCTGCCACCCATCTCCGGAATGGGAAGTAGGGAGGGATGGGACAGCTCATGCTGCAGGGGTGGGGGTGAGGGTGGGGGCACAAGGGAGGGTTTAAGGGTTTCACCTGGCCTGGAGAAAACCCAGATGCCCTGGAGTGAGAGGGGCGGAAACTAACTGACAGCTCGTTGAGCAGAGCCGGTTTTTTTTGTTCTTGTTTTCTCTGCACAGGCTGCCTCCTTAGCGGTGTTTTCTGTGCACGCGAAATATGTTTTGCTCTTTCCACTCGCGACTTCTAGTCATGGGGCCAAAGATGCTAGCCAGGATTTGGCACCCTGGTCTCCCGCCAGTTGAAAGCAGCACATTTGAAAGCAAAACCCGGAAAGAAACTAAATGAGGCCGATTTGCTGAGTGGAGTCTTTAAAAACATTTTATTTCATCTAACTTGGATGGGTAGCAAAACCCAAAAAGAAACCCCCTGCCATGGAGGTGGCCAAAATGAGCAGAGAACGTGTACATTTTACCCTGTCATGTCTTCTTGAAAAATTTAGAAAAGCATTTGACGGGCTTTTTAAGATGGTTTTTTAGAGCTCCCAGCCCAAAGACAGGAATCTCAGGATTCAAGCTGGGTGCTGAGACAAGCCCCTGTCACTGCAGAGTGTGAGCATATGTGAGTTTTTCTTCCCGCTCCCATGGAGATACGCAGGGGACTTGCTTGGAAGTTCAAACATCACCTCTCTGCCTGGCGTTTAGCTGCAGAAACAAATTGTCATGTGTGAAATTAATGTCTCATTGAAACCCAGCTGCGTTACCTTCTACGGAGCCAGAATGCTTTTGTGCACGGGCGGCTTCAGGTGTGTGCGTCTCCCGAGCTGCCCGAGGAAGTGGAGGTGCTGTTGGAGGCGGATAAATACTGCAAGGCATTGGTCTCCAGGTTCGCAGCTTCCTTCTATCCTGACGGGGGTGTGCGGAGCCCGGTGCCAATTTGACTGTTTCTGGGCCGTCGTCAGCTTACTGGGCTCGTCCAAAGTGTAGTTTGCATGTGCCCTTCCCTCAGGGTGCTTGCCCTCAAATGTGATGCACACTTGGCTTGTCCATGAGCTTCCTGCACTGGACCAGCTCGCCCGAACTTGCCACTGTCTACCAGGCAGTGTCAGCCCTTCCTTCCCTTTTTCTCCCCTTCTCAGCGCTGTGTCCGCAGGGTTAGGGTCGTCGAGTCCCTTGTTATGTGGACGCAAGTGCAAGCCGATCGTCACACTCTGGGCCCCCTGTTCTCGAGGAACCTGATGTTTATTTGCTCACATTTTCTACCCAGGGAGCCCCAAATCCCACATATGGAGCTTCTGAAGCTGGTTTCTCTGAGCCAAGAGGCCAACGAGTGGGCTGCCATTGTAAGTTTTTTCCAGTAGGGCCCCAGAGCGTCCCCCCTAGCTCTCTGGATTTGATCATGCCATCAGCTGGATGGCATCTCCTTAGGGACAGGGAAGGGGTCTTAATCAGCTGTGCATCCCTAGAGCGTAGGTAGAGTTGGAGTACTGCAGCAGGGGAGAGAGAAAGCGATGCTGAGAGCTAGGATGCGAGGGCGGAGTGTTGTGAATGGGGCAGTGCTCTTTCCCAAGGGAGAACCCGGGAGGCCTGCATGGAAGAGGTGTCTGCCTTAGTTACCTGGGGCTCCTGTGATAAATGATCATACTAGGTGGTGTCAACCAGTTCTCACAGTTCTGGAGACCAGAAGTCTGAGATCAAGATGTCAGCTGGGCTTCTGAAGGCTCTAGGGGAGGCTCTTTCCTTGTCTCTTCCAGCTTCTCGTGGTGGCCAGCCATCCCTGGGGCTCTGGGGCTCGCAGTGGCATCACTTCAATCCCTGTCTCTTGTCACGTGGCCTCTTCCCCTGTATGTCTATGTGTCTCCGGGCCACTTCTCTTCTTTTTGTAAGAACAGCAGTCACATCGTGTTGGATTGGGCAGGGCCCACATGCTCCGGATGACCTCATCCTAACTAATTATATCTGTAACCAACTCAGGTCGCGTTCTGAGGTTCTGGGTGCACATGGATTTGAAGAGGATGCCGCTCAGCCCCCCACAGTGGCCTGAGCTCCATGTCTAGTGGGGAGAGTGTGTGGGAGTCTGGGAAGGACGTGTGGGGGAGGGGCAGCTCGTGCAAGGTCTGGAGATGGGGATTCAAAGGCGTGCACGTGTCCTGTGTAGGGACAGTGAAAGCATTGTGCATGGAGGGGAGGGAAGGGACATACAGATGGGAAAAACAGGCTACAGTCAGCTCCCGAGGGACACCGAAGGTGAGGCTGAGGAACCCCACATGGCCTTGTGGGGTAGCAGCTGATGCCGCGTAGCCTGGCGCTACCCCTTTCCGGCTCCGGCGTCTTGGACAAATTGGCCAAGCTCTCTGAGCCTCAGCAGTCACATCTTGCAAAAGGGGGAAATGAAATTTCACAGGGTGGTTTGTGAAGATTAAATAAAATAATCCACACAAAGTGCTTGGACTGGTGCCTGGTCCAGGGCAAGAGTTCAGGGAGGGCCGAGTTTTGGAAAAGCTGCTGGAGGGTGGCTGGCAGGGTGCACGGAGGTGGCTTCGCTGGACGGGGCGTGGTAAGGAGGCTGCTGCGACGGTGAGGCCTGTAGGGGGGTCTGAGAGGTTTCCCAGGGAGGTTGGACAGACGGGCTGCCCCCTGCTCTCTCGGCAGGCTGGGCTCTCCCTGAGTGGCGCTGGGCCTCGCGGCTTGCGGTCAGCCTCCCGCGTGCAGACGTGGTTATATTCTCCCCCTAAAGCACCTCCGGCCCTTAGCTGCCTGGGTCCGAACCCTGGCCATGAGGCTGGTTTGTAGATTTGCAGCCGATGGCTGTGATTTTGTGATTGCAGTTCCGTGCACTCTCGGAGGCGAGTGCAGCTTCTGCCTCGAGTCTGCTGGACGTTTTGTAGGTGACGTTCTGGAAGTCCAGCCACCCCCGTCCCAGAGCCTGGGCCTCCCAGCGTGACCGGGGGACGGGCTCACGGGACACTGAGGTGAGCGGGACCAGTGAGCACATGGTGGCCGTCCATCACCTTTGTCAGTCCTGCTGTCACCCGGAGAGGCCTGAGGCAGAGGCCAAGGGGTGTTGTGGCCACTGCCAGGTGACCGGCCCCATTAGCTGTTGGGTGTAGGGACCCCTCGGCCTGGCGGCTGAATGGTGGACGCGGGAGGGCCCGGGTGGCCTGGGCTGTGGGGTCAGCGTCGGGACATGGACGTGATTCCGGGGGATGGGTCTGGGGGAGCCTCTGTGTACATCACTGCCTCACACCTGTCCTGGGCCGAGGGTGCCTTGACCTGCCATTCAGAGTTTCAGAGCATTGGGAGACCCCGCGTGGCTTGTGAGCCCCCGGCCAGCAGTGGGGGCTATTTGTACCCAGCACTCTAAGGCTCACGGTGGCTCCCATTTGCCGGGGGGTCAGCTACTTTCTAGAAGGCTGGCAAAAGGCGCCTGCCTCAAAGGGGCAAACTTGGCACCCACCCTCCGGTTTACTCTGGACCAGAGGGCCCGGAGAAGCCTGCTAGCTGGTATTTGATCCATCCCGGGGGCCCGGTGTGCGGGTGTCAGCCCAGGTGGGGGGGTGGTGACTGGACCCCAGAGGATCACTTCCTTCCCTTGAGCTGCTGTGCCTGGGATTCAAGTGGAGACACAGATTTGGGGGTGGGGGGTATGGAAGGGGGGACCCACTTCAACTGGGGAAGGCTGTGGACGGAGGTGGAGAAGACGAGGGAAACTGACAAAGGTGAGGAGTAGAAGGCAGAGGCACAAGGGACTAAGATGGGGGGAGGCAGAGAAGACGCCTGGGTTGGGGGGGTGGGTCTGGGGTGGGTCTGGGGGGGGGCTAGGTGTGCAGGTGAAGCAGGGGTCCTCAAGGGGGGCTCCTGCTGTGGCATCTCCCAGGCAGGGGGCCCGAGGGAGCCTCTAGCTTTGGGGAAGGAGGCTTAGACCTACCCCAACCAGCTTTCTTGCTTTCCACTCGAGCCTCCTGCAGACCTGGGGGGACAGGAGGCAGCACCCCCTACTGCCTTCCTTTTGAGTCTTGTTCCAGGTTCAGGGGTGCGTTTTGGACGTGGGTGTTTGAAACACCCTGAGTGAGCGGGAAGCAGCCCCCTCAAGGGCTCACCTTTCCCAGCTGCTTCTCAGCGACATCTTCCCATCCTCTGGAATCGATTTGCTGGAAAGAAAGGGGGAGCATGAAGCCCTGTGCTGTGCTGAGACTGTGTGGGGGAGGAGGGGGCAGCTTTGGGGGGGCGTTGAGCCCCTCTCACTGGGAGTGCCCCAAGAGGGGCTAAGACCCATTGCTCTGGCTCCCTTTGGGTGGGGAGTTGAGCCACTGGGGGCCTGCTCAGGGGTGCTGCGCTGCTGGGTTTGAGACCAGGCACCACTGGCCCCCATGCCTTGCTTCACGGCTGGCCCGTGTCAGCACCTCCACACTGCTCCCCTCTGCCCCTAGTCCTTGGCCCTTCTCCCCCCCAAAAAAACCGGTCCACCCTCCCCTCCCCCTCCAGAGAACTGTGGGCCTGCTCTGTCTTCAGTGCTCAGCTGGCAGCTGGTCCTCTGGTGTGCCCCACTCCTGCAGAACTGCCCAGCTCCCTCTCGACTTTTGGCCATGCGTGACTCATATGCCAGCAGGTCCCTGGGCCTCAGTTTTCCCATCTGTAGAATGAGTGGCAAGGCCAGATAATCTCTAAGATCACAACCAACGGAGGTATTGTGTATCTTTTAATATATATCAGTTAATTTATTTACGTTTTATTTATATAGCAGAGACCAGGAGTGGATTGGAAGGGGCCTTGGCAGGCACTCTCCTGGAGCCCCACGACAGCCCTATTTTCATTAGTAATTAGGGAAGGTGTTGGTCGCGGACCTTGGCATAGGGCACATTGGCCTCGCCCCTGCCCTGGGTCCTGGCTGTAAATTGGGGGAGTATGTCTCGGAGGGCAAGTGGGGAACGGAAGGCCAGTGCTGGGTGTGGCGAACCCCCATATCATTGCTGACACCCTCCGGCATTCAGCAGTTTTCCAAGAGCGTTGACATCACGCGTATCTTCCTTCTCCCTCAGCAGCTCATCGTAGGTATTGTATCCTCAACTAATATTCATCGAGCATGAATTTTACTCCGAGCAAAACCATCCGTGGTCCCTACTCTCCCGGAACCTTCAGCCTGGGCAGGCCCGCGGGACTGTGGGGCCTGCGTCCCCAGGCCATGTGACTCTGCACGGGGTCGGGGACGTGGGCGGTTTGATCTGATCAGGGATACCAGGGAAGACTTCCTGGAGGAGGTGGTGATTAGCTGCATCACCTGGGCGGAGGAGGAAGCTGGGATGCTGAGAAGTCAAGGCCAAGGGCCTAGAAAAAGGGGACCTCAGTCGATGAAGAAAGCTCGAAGGCACATAACCAGCCCCGCTCATAAAGTTCCCGAACACATTTTACAAATCCACTTTTACTTTGCCAAAGTGACTATTTAGCGTGTGGTTGCGTGAGGGTTCTCGAGAGCATTTTAAAGCCGTCATAAATTAGCCTCATCCTTTGGCCCGCCCCTTCAGATTAGAATGCCACTCGATGCTTGCCTTTGTGAGGGCAGCTGTTATTTTATATTATTGTTTTTTAAGACTTGTGAGGATCTCGCCAGGGAACACGGGACTGGGGCAAGGGGAAAATAAGCCGGGATGACCCAGAGGTTCTCTCTGCCTTTTCTGGCTTCGTAAGAAACCTCGCGGGGCTCGTAAACTGCCTTTTCTTTGGGAGCCTCCTTGCCTTGCTTCCCTCAGACTCCAAAGAATAAAGTATTTATAAATTCTTGCAAAGTCCCGTTTCACCCCCAGCCCTCCTAACCCCCCGACCCGGGGGACCGGGTGGTGCCTGGTCTCAAACCCCTACGATGGCCTTCTGAGCGGACCCCTGGTGAGGCGGGGCGCCGTGCAGCTTTCCCAAGCGTCAGAAGCGGTCTGGATGGATGCTTTATGTACAGCGTTTGGATGCCGTGGCTGTGGGCCCCGTCCCCACCGGCCAGCTTCCCCCCATCCTGGGGAGGCCAGAGCTGGGGAGCCGGTGTTCTCGTGGCCGGGCCGGCCAGGCCCCCGTCCGCAGGACGTGAGTTCCAGAGCAGCTGCCAGCCTGCTTCTGCAGGGAGTCCTTTGAAAGCTGTGCCCTGGACACCAGCTGGGATCCACAGACGTGGTGCCAGCTGAGCCATGCTCCGGGAGCACTTTGGCTCCCCCTGCGTGGACGCTTCGGGTGGCCAGTGTAGAGCACCAGGCTGGCCTGCTCCCCGCCGCAGGGTCCCGCAAGCACAGGCCACTGTGGCCCTGCTCCGTGAGGCTGGGAGGGGCAGACACAGGCAGTTTGTCCCCAGCCTCAACGTGAGCTGGTCACAGAGATGCCATCCGTGGAGGGGAGCTCAAGTCTTTTCCACTGAGCCCTGTGATTCAGGGACAGTCCACGGATCGTACTCATCATCTTTGTTCTGATTACGCTCCATTTGTGGTTTTAAAAATTTAAGAGGGATGCTTGAGTGTGAGCTCTCACTGGAGATCTGAAAAAAGAAAAATTAAAATCCTGATGGTCTTTTGAGTAGAATGGATCCCTCTCCTTTTGCATTTCTGTAGCAGTCAGTAAGAGTATTTGCACAGAAAATTGCAATCATTTAATTAGTTTCTCCTCACGCTGGCTTGCTGATCTTAAAATAACAGCGCTCTCCTTCCTGAGTAATTTTCTTGCGAAAGCAGATAATCTCTTGCAACGTTGAGCTCCCCTCAACGTACGGGTGCATCGTGTGCATGAAGCCGTTTCTTGATGCTCAGAGATAAATTAAGTTGAAATTAAAGTAAGAAAGAGCCGGGCAGAGTGTGGCTGCTTCTATTCAGATCCGTTTTAATTCAGGAAGCGCCCTTGATGAGGCTTCTGTGCCGTGCATATTTCCGAAGCGTCGGAAGTAGAGATGCTATCTCGCCAGCTCGGAGGCCTCCGCCCGGGGGATGGCACCATATCAGCCAGAATCACCTCGCAGCTTCTGCTTTTGATTTAATTTTATCATATAGTGATCGTTTTTCATTATTTATGTAGTTGTGCCCCAGATTAGTGATGATAAAGTTAATAATTATAGCCCCATTTACGTGCCAGCTGCTGTGCCAAACACATTCCAGACACTATCTCATTTAGTCCCCGAAATAGCCCTAGAAGATGCTATTATTATATTCACTTTGCATATAAGAAAAATTAGTTTCGGAGCAGTGAGGGGACTTGCCCATAGTCACACTGCTAATAGTGGTCAGTGATGTGATTTGAATTATGCAGAAGTTCCTTTTCTGTGAGCCTTGAGTCTCCACCCCTGGCTGCTCAGTTGCACGGATTCCACCCAAAGAAGTCCGCTGCTTGGTGATTGTGGCGAAGAAATACTCATAGCATTCAAGATGGCCCCGGACCTCCGAAGGGTACAACTGAGTTGCTTTGTTCTGATAACCCCTGGACTCTGCCTCGTGTGACCCAAGGGAGGAGGCGTTTTCTGTGAACCGAGGAAATCCTGACCCGCCAACATTTGCAGATCAGGAATAGTCTGGCCTGTGGGCCACCGATGCCTCGCTCGACCAAGGGTGGCAAAGGAAGTCATCCGGGGAGGTACGTGCCAGAGCTCCCCTTTCCTAAGGCTGACGGTTTGCCTCTCAAGTTCTAGCACATTCCACTCTCTCTCCCACTTTGAGACACTTTTTCTCATTGACTGCCTCACTGACCAGTTCAGTAATTCAATTTCTGCTCCGTAAGAATAAGGCACTCAATAAAAACCCTATGTCTTTCTCCATTTATTCCCATCAATACCGTTTAAGCCCATCCAAGTTTATTTTCAGATTTGTCCTTTGACCATTGAGTGGCCTCTGGATACTTATTTCGATTCCCGCAGCAGCTACTGGTCTGTGAGACAGGAGTTGGGGTGGCCGCTGTGTGCCAGGCTCAGGGGCAGGCTCTGTGGCAGCCCAGTGCACATGCCGAGAGAAACCTCAGCCTGGCCCATGCGTACTTAGCTCACGCGTGCCATAGGCTGCCCTCCGTCCTGGAGAAGCCCATGGAACTTTCTCAGAGGTTTAAAATAGTTAGTGTAAAATAAGGCACATAGGACTTAAGGAAACTGATTCTATGGCAATGAAGTTATCAAAATAAATTAGATTCTTCAGTAACACATCAGTGAGAGCTAGCAGCCAGTAGCCGCTGCCGTGAGCTGACCTCGAGGTCAGAACAAATGCAGTGTGGTGTGGAAATATCTGTGGTTTCTGGTGACAAAGTCGTGGATTCCGAAGCTGCTGCTGTGACTTGTTGCCTACTTCAAAATGGATGGCAGTGCCTAGAAAATAACGGGGTCATTGCTTTCCATCCAAGTTCAGGCACCAAATTCCATGCCCAGGCCCTGAGGCTCTGGCAGGGAGAATCCTACACATGCATAATTACTCCCTTGCCAGGCAGAAGGGACAGCAGGCCCTGTACGAATGCTTTATCTCCTCTGCCACCCTTGTGGCCCCAGCCCCTACTCCTGGTGACCCCATCTGTCCTGGCCCCAGAGGTGCAGACTTCAGGAGGGCAGGGATTTATTGTCTGCTTTGATCACAGCTGTCACCCAGTGTCTGATGCTTAGTAAACATTTGTGACTTACCAAGTGGAAGCGATGGAGCTGGTCGTGGATCTTGAAGGGTTGTCAGAGCCCAGAGTCCCAACCCACTTGATTCCCTGCTGTGAAATAGGGGGTCCGTGCAGGGTGGGGTGGGGTGGCAGGTTCCCGCCACAGGTCTGGCTGCCCGTTCCACATGTGATCCCGAAGCTCTTACAGCACTGGTTTGTCCCCACGCAGGTGTGGTTGAAGGACATCTGCTGGGGAGGTGAAGGAAGTGTCTGCTTGGCGGGGGTCATGGGGAGAGCTCTCCGCAAGCTCTGATTCACGGCCGGGGCTGTACCGCCTGCTGCTGGGACCCTGTCCTTCACCCAAGGGGGACAGCCCTAGCCCGGGGGTGCTTGGAGGTGAGAAAACACCAATTACAAAATTAAGTCAGGGTGTTTAAACAGCGCCTTCGAGATCCCAGTCTCATCTCAGCTACATAAATACAAAACAAAACAGAAAACCCAACAGCTGGTTATGCTCAGCTTTCCAACAAAGAAGATGACTTTGGGGTAGGTTTAAATGTGGGGGAGCTTTCCCACAGGAGAGCAGTTTTGGAGAAACTCGGGAAAAGTTAGGCTATCTGATGAAAGTATCTTTCTGAGCATCATTAGATCATTCATTTACTCATCTTTTTGTCCATCTATCCATCCATCCATCCACCCATCTACCTACCCACCTATCCGTTCACAGAGGAGCAGCAGGCTCTGACGTCTTGGGGTGGTTACAGGTTGGGGTGCTGGAAGACAACCCTTGTTCATGTCTCAGGCTCTGACTTTCACCCCACTTCTGTGAGTAACTCTTTGTGAAAGTCACATCAAAAAAAAGGTGTAAACTTACGGCCTGCCCTACAGAATACATACTTGCCTGTCCCCGTTGCGTGAGCCAATTCCTGGACAACTCTGACTAATGCGTTTGCATTTACCAACTTTTCTGCAAAAAACAACTTCTCTGAGTCTCATCTGTAAAACGGAGCTAATCATAGCACCTACCTTATAAGATTGCTCTGAATATGAAATAAGTTAATACCGGCAAAGCCTGATTATAACAAACATTAAAAAATGTAAGCTGTTAAAAAATAAAGGTATAAGAAGGTGGAAGAGCTGCCAGTTTTGGAGGCTGTGGCTAGGATGCTGGAGTGTCCATTGCTGGACCCCTGAACCTGCAGTCACGGCCGGGCAGGGAGTGGGGTGCACCCCTGTGGCTCGCAGGGGAACCCCTGCCCACATTTGACCAGGGCCCAGAGGGCAGAGTCCACCGCGCTGAGGTGGGTGGATCGTGGCTGGTTGCACACCAGCTCTGAGCTGGTGTCCCCTCCCTGCACACCGGCCCCGGGTCACACATTGAAGGGGGACCGCCAGGACCTGCCCCTCGGTGCGCAGGTGGGGATGAAGTGAGAGGTGGGAGGGTGCATGGAGCTCCCGGTCCCGCAGAGAATCTCAGCCTGGGGGTCCCAGGGGCCCTGCAGAGACCCTGGCAGTACAGGCATGGGCCCCTTTCCTCCGAGGAATCGGACGTGGTTACATTTTCCTCCATTTCTGCAGCGTTTGTGCACACGGAACAAGGCCCGGCGATGTGTCAGGACACACTCACCTCCGCAGCTCTGCTTGGCAAAGAAAGTATTTCTTGTTGACGTCCGTTTTGGCCCCCGTTTTCTGATGTGATTATTGTCAGGCCTGTGCACCCGAAGGTCAAGTCGGGGCGTCCTTCTGTCTGACCCGAGGCCGAGCAGAGGCCTGGGCTGTGGCCCGGGGACCTCTGGGGCCCGACTAGTGGCGGGTAGGGGCATGGGGCATGGGACTGGGTTCGCCCAGGTGCCCCCTCCTGCAGGACCCCTTCCCTGGGCCTGGGGCCCGGCACACCCCAGTGCCCTCCTGGGCAGTGAAGAGGTGAAGATGAGCCCAAGGCAGTGGGAGACCCCAGCCTGCTTCCCCCAGCCCCCGCTTGGATGTGGAGAACAGGGAGAGCTCGTGGAATCTGGAGCTGGCCTCTGAGATGGGGGAGCAGGTGGAGGGAGCTGGAGGCTGCCCCTTGGGCACGGTGGGGGCTGAAGCAAACTGCCCCCAGCTCTCCATGGAGCCACGCGAGCATCCACCTCCCAGAGGCCGCATCATTGAGCAGCTCCAAAAGGCCAATCACGGCATTGCTGTCAAGCCAGGTCTCAGCAGAATGGGGTGGCAGGCGGGCTGGTCTCCTGCCCTTCTCTCCCCGCCTCGACAAATGCACTTCCTGGGCACCCCTGTGGCTGGGGTTGTTCTGGGCACACTGAGTGCAGAGATTCAAGTGCCTGTGAGACCCCCTCTGTCCAACGTGGTGGGGAATGTGGGGGGATACAGGGCCTGGAGGGGGAGTACGAGGCCCTGGGAAGGGCAGGGAAGCATGGCATTCCTATACCCTCACATTCTTCCCAGACCTTCCAGCTTCCAAGGTGGGCCCACTGCATCCCGCTGCCCTCTCCGCGTCCGCCCAGCCATCAGGGCCAGGCCGGCCTGGCTTTGCACTGTCCCCATGAGCCCTCCTGTGTGCTCCTGGGGCCTGTTTTCAACAGGATTGGCACAGGGGCAGGTTACCAGGAGGAGCCTGTGGGTTTTTGTTGAACACTTGAGAAGCGCTTGGCTCAATTTATATTTGCCCCGGAAGACGTTTCGGAGAGGGGTGTTTTTGCATGGCTGATTTGTTCGTCTGATAGCGAGCTGTTGGGTGCCCTCCCTGCCATGTGGAAGGGGTGATGTGGCCTGGATGAAATGTGGCCCCTGCCCTGCCCAATGGAGCAGACGTGGACCCGGAGGCAGGCTGGTGGGTGTTATGCAGGCAGTGCAAAGGGTGATGGGAGGGTCTCTAACTGGGTGGGAATGGGGTAGGGGAGGGAGGGAGGGTCCACACAAGCCAGTGGTCAGGGAGGGCCTCTGGGAGGAGGTGACATTTCCCAGGAGGCCTGGAGGATGAATGCAATCAGCCATGCATAGGGCCGTGGCAGGGCAAGCAGTCATGGAAAATACCCAGGCAGAGACTGTTCACCTGAAATTCCATCAAGTACAAAAACATCCTAAGAGGTAAGGTTAGCGAGTGGGTAAGCCTGTTGGCAAACCCTTAATCTCCTTTATTTCCACTCTACCTGGGAAACAAGTTTGGACGGAAGTTTCTTTAGCATAAGAGAAGTAGAGAATGAACGTCGCCTGGTGTCAGTTTCTGCTTAATTCCATCAAAAGCACTTCCAGTAACCTGCGTGGTAAATCCCCTTTGGTGGCCTGGACTTCCTTGGCCTCCCTGCCCTGGTCTCTTGTCAACCCTGTTGGGGAGAGGCATTCTTGTGAATTGGAGAGAAGTGCCAGAGCTCAGGAAATGCTTTGGCAGAAATGTCTTTTGAGGCCTTTAGTCTCCTGGAAGCTGTCCACTGTGGCCTCCAGCTCTTCTTCTCTTCCCAGCCCCTGCCAGGAACTGTAGCTCACACTATGCACTTCAGCCTGTGGGCCCCTCTGGTAGTGTTCTGGCCGATTAGTCAGATCTTTCCAGCTAGGTGTAAGGTTACTCAAGGGTGAGGAACATGCTCCTATTTCCCTGTCTTTCCCTCTGTGCCTCCTACAATGCTGTGCACAGAAGAGAGCCCTTGCTTACAGGTCACAGGAACCCAGCTCCAATCATCTTATGTGAGAAAGTGGAATTTCCATAGAACTGTAAAGTGCTGGGGGTAGGCTTCAGGCCTGGCTGGCTCTAGGAGCTCTAACATCAAACTGCAGTCTCTGTCTCTGGGCCCTGCTTTCCCATTTGTTGGCTTCCTTCTTAGGCAGTCCTGAGCCTTCCTAGGCCTTGGCTTCATGAGAAACTGGCTGAAGAGCTCAGCAGAAGTCCAGAACTGAGATTCACTGGCCTACTTGGGTCTCCGGCCCACCCTGAACCCATCGTGCTGAGTTCTTGGGTCAGGCCAGGCCCACGTGCCCAACCCTGGAGCCTCATAGATGGGAACTGGGAGAATCCAGCTGAAAACCAAGTGTTGCTAAGGTGAAAAGGGAGAGGCAGTACCCTGGAGAAGGTAGAGTAAGTCTCCAAGGGGCTGAGCAGTAATCTTGCTCCTCGATCTTGTCGTTGGAGGGACCACCTGCCTGCCCCAGGAGAACAACCACAGCCTTCCGCCAAAATCATGCGTGCCCCACCACCACTTCTGGGACCCCCAGGAGGCATTAGTTTTGGGCCCTGCAATTTCTGCTAGGAAAGCTGGCACAGGCCTGACTTCATCTAGACAAAGCCAAACCATCCCTCGCCCCCTTCTGCCTTCTATCATTTACCCCTCGGCCCTGCTCGGAGCCACGGCCATGAAGCTCGGAAGTAGAGGAGACTTGTGGCACATGGCCCCCTTGCTGTGTGACCTGTGGGCTAAGGAAGCCCTTCACAGGGTGCCTGTGCCACCCCTTGGCCAGTGTGCCCCGCGGATTCGTGTGGGTGAGGGTGGCGGACAAGGGTTGGCACTGCTGGGAGAGAGGTAGTGTGAAGAGGGCAGGTGTGAGATGATGCCAGTGGGAACCAGAGTTTCTGGGGATGCCTGAGGCCCGTGTGCCTGGGCAGGCTGGCTGTGGTTTGAGGTGGTGGTGTGGCACCAGAGGGCAGCAGGGTGGCCGCCAGGGGTTGATGGAGGACGGGCCTGCTGGTTTAGCACCAAAAGTCCCAACCACAAGAAGTCAGAACCACTCAGGTATAATCTGGAAAATTTGGAGTTGCAAGGAGTTTTGGAGGCCTGCTGTCTCACTTTATGGAGGGAGAAACTGAGGCACAGGGAGGCCAAGGGGCTTGTTAGCAGTGGGACTGGACTAAGGAATAAGCCTTGACCAGGACTCCCAAGAGCTGAAAGCTCCTCCCTGAGGGGAGGGCCCTGGGCCAGACTTTCAGGCTGAAATGAACCCAGCCATGAGTCTCCAGGAGCTGGGGTGGGCGGCAGGTGGAGATCCCTGGGGCTTTTATTTCATGTCTCTGCCCCTGTGCCGTGATGCTCCCCGTGAGCGAGCCGTGGGCTGGGTTTGGCTTGCCTCTGCGAGGAAGTCTGCTGGAGTCTGTTTTCACACCTCGCCTCCAGCTGCCCTCCCTGGGGTGTCTGAGTGCGGTGACAAGCACTGGACAGAAGGTGAGTCACGGATGGGGCTCCTCTGCTCCCCAAGAAGGTGACTTCCCACCACCAGTCTCCGCTTCCCACTCACCCTACCAGAGGGCGGCCAGTGGGTGGGAAGACCCTCCAGGCAGGTCCCCACAGTCGATAACACCTGAGCACCTACTATATGCAGAGTGGCTGCCAAGTCCCGGGATAGACCCCAGGATCCCAGAGTTTGCAAAGCACTTGCAAACCCCCATGTCCTGGCTGGGATGCCTCCAGCGATGGGAGGCCCACCACCTTCCTAAGTAGATCAGCTCTGAATGAGGTTGGTGCTAAGAAGCTTGTGCTGCAGGCTGAGATGGCCAGTGGGGCGAACACCAGGGATGCCTGTCCCTGCAGCAGGGTTCCCAGGCTGTGTCTCTCGGCGCTGCAGCTTCCTGGAAGGTGAGGGAAAACAGTCTCCCTCCAGGGATTGTAGGGTGACACTGGCTAAGCAGCTTTTGGTCTTTCTTTGCTGGCAAACATGAGAAAGTGGGAATGAGGCTGAGATCTGTTTGCCTTGCCCTCCTGAATGGTGAGCGACACAGCAGAGGTCACCCAGCCCAGTGCTGGGCCACGGGAGGCCACAGCAGTGGACAGAGGCAGGGCTGATGGCCAGGGCCATTCCCTCAAGGCCACCTCTCCCCATGGTAACACAGACTTGGCTTAGAACGCCACATATTTATTCTCTTAGTGCTCGGAGGTCACAGATCCCAAACCTGTCTCGCCAGGCAAAAGGCACGGCATCAGCAGGGCTGGCTCCTTCCGAGGCTGCGGGGAGCATCTGCTTCCTTCCCTTTTGTAGCATCTGCAGGCCACTGCCTTCCTGGGCTCGTGGCTCCGTCCTGGAGTCACCACGCACTCTGCTTCTGTCACCACATCTCTCCCTCAGGTCTCCTGCCTTCCTCTTAGAAGGACCCTTGAAATCCCATCGGCCCTCCAGATATTCCGGGCCACGCTTCATTGCATGGCCTGTAACTTGGCAGGTGACAGACTTTCAGGTTCCAGGGATTAAAATGGGGACATCTTTGGCCCCCCCCGCCCCATATTCCCTCCAACGACAGGGCCAATACAGACGGTGGCTCCTGGGGTTTCTCTCCTCTCGACTCAGAGCTCGGTGTCTTCCGATCGCCCCCCCCAGTGCAGCCTGCTTCTTGCTGAGCTCAGGTCTCGTGTCCCTTCTCAGCTCGAAATCTTCCAGAGGCTTCCTTGGGCCCAGATTTCACCCCCGGCCGGCCTCTTCCCTTGCCTTTCACCCCTTTTGTCCCCCTGCCTTCACCCCGCAGCCCAGGGCCTTGAACCTCCCCCACTCCTCCCCCACCATCTGGGGCCTTTGTACCTGTTACTTCTGGAATCCTCCAGGCCCACTTCTTAACCTGCCCTTGGCCCTACTGTGCTTCGCCCCACTGGAGCCTGTGATGCCCCCTTCTCCCCTGTCCCCCTGCCCCCATTGAGCGGGGCCCCGGGCAGAGCAGGCACCCCGGGAACACCGAGGAATGGCTGCACGCCCAGTGGTGGAGAGATAAAGGAGAGCTGTTTTCCTAGCAGGTTCAACCAACTTGCCTGCTGCTGGCGTCTCGGCAGCTCTGTCTGTGGTCCTGCTGGGTGGTTCCATAGGGCAGGCCGCTGTGGCATTGCTCTGTGAGTACACGGGCCTTTACTTGGCATGAAGACTTTTCAGCTGCTTGGAGGCAAAACTTGGCCAACCTCAAATGATAGCAAACAGCAAATATTTCTTGAGCATCTAAGAATGGATGGCCCAGCCCAGGGTAGGGTGGAGGAGTACGACCTCCCCTCCCAGGACGAAATTGCCCAAGACCTGTGGCCTCTTTCTTCAACATTGCTTATCATTTAATTGTGTGCTGTGGGTGACAGCGACGTGTAAATAAACACGAAGGGAACTAAGCCATGGGTAAATAATCAGTAAGCAAAGAAGTAATGTGGGGGGGCTTGGCTGGTGGGGAGCTCCAGCTCAAGGGAGCCCCAGATGTTGGCAGGGTTGACACAGGCTGGCTGGAACGGACGGGTGTTGTTTTTGGATGGTGGGGCCTGAGGCCCTGCGGAGGGGACAGCCAGCGAGGCTGGGGTCCCGGCTGGGGTCTCTTAGGTGACGTGGGCACACTTGGCGTACATGAACAAGTGGACCACAGAGGGCTGGGGAGTCGAACTTCCTCCAAAAGGAGAGCTGGTCTCTGCAGGTTTTGTGAGTCAGTGGGTTGGGCTGACGTAGGAGGTCGGACGTGCCAATTAAAGAGAGCCCAAGCAGGGAGATTCTGTGCTTCTAATTGCCCTCGGACATTTTACCCGGCTGGGTGTCACCTCATATTTGTGCTCTGTAAATGGATTCTAATAGCTTTCTTCTCCTCCATCACTCAAATAATGGCCTCGGTAGCCAAAAAGGAAATTAGTTTCAGGTGGAAGCCTATTTTTACTGTAGCGGGGACCAAACTGTTAATTACCTAGAAACCGCTTGAGGACTTTGAGCCTGAACAAATTTTTTTCTTTGGTTTCAACTTTTCATAGATATTAATTATAGATATCAACTTGAGCCCACAGAAATAATTCCACTCTCAAGAGATTAAAGACATTTATGTTATACACAATGCAAAGTCTTTTTCTCTCTTTATGCTCGATGTTTGAGATGCAAATATGAGACTGGGGTCTTCTAAAATGCCTTGATACCTTTTACAGATTTAGTGAAAGGTTGATTCTAGGCTCTGTGTGTGTTTCTAAATCTCTCTGAAGCCAGTGGGAGTTTGGTGCTGAAGGTCATGGGGTGACCTCTGATGTGGCGAGTGTAGTCATTTGCCATTGGAATGTCACCCCCGGCTCTGACACAGACGCTCCCACCACTTTCCAGTCCACGCAAAGCCACTGACTTCGGGACAAATCCACACTCCTTCCTTGGGCCCCCACCGCACCCCAGCATCTGCGCGTCACTCCGCCTCCCCTGCCCCCAAGTTTTGCCACCCCTACCTTCTTTCAGCTTCTGGAACATGCTGGGTCCTTTGCCACTTGAGAGCCCTGGCTGGGGCAGTTCTCCCGGCCTGAGGGCATGGCCAACTGCTCCTCCTCCGGGGACCCCTCCCCCTTTCCCGCCTCCCTCTCAAATGAGTCCTCCTTCTGTTCTCCATCCGGCCTCCCACTCATTTCCTCCATGACACGGATGCAATTTGCATTTAGTTCATCTTTTCATGGTCACTCTGCGTGTGAGGGTGTGTGTGTATGTGTGTCTGTCTGTCCGCACCAGAAGAGCTGACTTCCTAGAGGCAGGGTTAATGTCAAGCTCCAGGGCTGTGTGGAGCGGCCAGGTGGACCCCAGTTTCTCAAACTGGGCCTTAAAACAGCTGATGCCTGGCCCCGCCCCAGGGAGTCTGGTGTGATTGGTCTGGCTAAGTGAGGGCCAGATGATTCCAATCTGCAGCCGACTCTGAGAACCTCTGTAGGGCCCCGGGAATTTGGAGGGGAATACGGGAGGCCCCGTGGGCAGTGGAGGGGCGCGCAGACCCAGCCCTCTCCAGCTCCACTGTCCGGGGTCCCCTCACCTCGAACCGTGCTTGTCAGCAGCCCTGCTCCTTTCTGCACCCGTCATATTACGTTCTGCCGCTTTGAAGCTTGGAAAGGTAAGTGGTGCTCAGAGCGATGACGCCAAGCCATTAGGGAAAGAAAAGGCTGCGTGGTTTACTTGATCTAAGAAGTCGGCGATTTGTGTAAGGGCTTTCAGAACTAGTCCATTGAAAGTATTTGCCATTTAAAACGAGAGCAACCCACTGAGCACTCAAAGCCAGGGGCTTGGTTTGATTGGTGCTTCGGATGCCTGAGCCAGGCTTTTCTATGCGCCTGCTCAGTTGCAAACAGCCCTGATGCGGGGTGGCTGTGCTGCAGCGAAGATGTGTGCCCTGAGCTATGGACCAGGCCAGGTGCTGTTCTCCCAGATGCCTGGAACAGAAGCTGAGGCTTGGCAGTGACAGGTGACCAGGCCACACTCTCCCCAGTGTGTGGCCCATGTTGGTTACGGGGCTGCCTCCTCCCCCAACGGGAATGTGCAGTGTCCCTCCCTTGATCCAGTGCCTGATTTGAGGTTTGGCGCATAGTAGGACCTCAGGAAGTAAATGAAAATCAATGAGTGGTTGAAGGGCTGGCAGGAGGAGAAAGAAGATGCCCGTTTTCCTAACTCAAACAGAGCCAGATGGAGCCAGGGGCGTGCCCCAGGAAGGCTGGGACGTTGGTCCCCTTCAAACCGATTTTCTTGAACTTGCTATTCAGTATTCATTTAGATGGGTGGGGTTGAGTCAGGCAAGGGGGTAGGGCTGCTGTCTGGTTCAGAAGGAGTGGGGCCAATTGATGTTCCCCAACTTCTGGAAAGTTCCATGAGGAAGTCCTGAGCTAACTGTGCCAAGCCTCCTATTTCTAGAGCTGTTTTGCTCGCTGTCACCCTGAGCAAATGCACAGATGCCGCTTTGTGTCAGAGCCCCGTCCCAGTGGGCCCTTGCCCGCTCTGGGGCAGGAGTGACCTAGGAGCTGAGTTCATAGGAAATTCCCAGCACTCTTTCTGTTGCACCCCACATTTAGCTTCTTTTATGTTTCCAAGTTGCTATAGAAAGTACATGATTAATTCAGTAGTACCCACAGAATTTTTTTTCAAAGAATGATTTTTCAGACCAAAGCAAAGCAATGGCCCAGTGGTTTGTCAGAGAGAGGAAAGAAATGCTTTAATAAGCAGAACACTATTTAATGAATCACAGTTACTTACATGAGCAAATGCATCCACTCAATAGAGGCACCCAGTCAAGCATCTAATCATGTTGACTTTCTCCTTCATAATTACAGAGCTGGCCACGACCCTGAGGGTTGACCAGATGTCCCCAAGTTCTAGTAGGCAAATTTTTTCACCTTTCTTTTTTTCCTGAGCTGATGAACTGATGTCCTTGAACACGTGTTCTCAAAAGTTTGATCTGATTGAGGATCTCCTGGGGGAAGCCACTTTGGACAGGCTAAGAGGGAGCTGGTGGGTGGGCCTGGTGCCTTTATTTTGAGTGGGTTTTCTGGCTTCCATGCATACCTTTGTGGGGGAGCATATGGCCTAAGGAATCAGAAAGCTCAATGGTGCTGCCCTGTGCAGCCAGGGTTTCCCCCGATATCCCCCCAATTCAAGATGAGCGAGGGCTTGGGTTGAATTGGTGAAGCTCACCCCAAATCCCTCGCCACAGGGCAGGACCGTTGTCAGCCAGAGAGATATGGTTTTGGCAAAGCCCACCCAGCACCTACTGTGTGCCAGGCCTGTGTGGACACGGGGGTTGCAGAGAAAGGAAAGACCCAGGCCCTGCCTCCTGGGAGCCCATAGCCCCATGAGCGATGGACAGGTACGTACTCACGGGACCGCAGGACCAGAGGGCGGGGCAGCTGTCTCCTTCCGTGGGTCGGGGCAGGCTTCCTGGAAGACGAGGCACTTGGTCGATGCTTGGGGAATTAAAATTATATGCGGCAGATATCTTGAGTGTCCGCCGAGCGAGGCCCTGTCCTAGGTGATGGGAATGCAGCGATGACAAAGTCAGACAGAGCCTCGTCCTCACAGAGGGAGGCAGACACCAAACACAGACACAGAGGTGGTAGTGAGCACCAGGGAGAAAGCAATGCAGGTGGTGCCCTGAGGGACAGCAGTCCAGAGATGCCTTAGCAGCCCGCCAGGCGTACCTAGGGGAAGCCGTGGCTGGGACCTGCAGCCTGAATGAACTTGACAGCATTGGAGGACCAAATGAGGGCAGTTTGGCTGGAGCAGAGGGTCGCGTGGGAGAGGATGTTGTGGGCTGTAGTCTGGCAGGTGGGCAGATGGGCAGGTGGGGGTGAGAAAGGGGACCGTGGGTCATGGCTCAGCTAGAATGTCAGGCAGGGTTGCCTGCTGAGGGAGAATGGGATGGGGGTGGGGGGTTGAATGGGGTGGACAGAGCAGGTGGATCTATCTGGAGCGGGTGCTGGGTTGAGGGTCAGGCCTGGACACTGCCCTGCCAAAGAGCCACAGAGAAGCTGGAAAAACTGTCCCCCTCCCCTTCCGCTCCAGTGATTCATTAGCCAACCTGCAGTGGTGAGGGGTCCCTTCTTTGGAGGAGGGCTCCTCCCCTTGTGTCCTGTTCCATCACTGGACCCCACAACGTCAAGGTCCCAGGCCTTGGGAGACCCGCGTGGAAGAGACATCATTTATACTTTATTTGAAAATGAAACACAAAACAGACTTTCATTCTGAGTAAGGAACTAACTCAGGCTCATTTTAGAATCCCTGGAAAAGGAAAAAAGAAACCTAAAATTACCCACAACCCCCGCACATCAGAGACAACAGCATCCAAATTTCCTTCTGTGCAATTATTAGGACCTTACTGCATACACAACTTGGAATTTCGTGCACTTAACATTATATTGCAAGTGCTTTTCTCCGTGGGTGAAAATCCTTGGAAACTACAGGTGACCATGCTGCCGTTTCTTCATTGGTCTGTGGTTGCGTCCTTGGAAGGATCTGACTTTTTAGTGTGAGTGATTATATTGGCATGCATTAGCCAAATTAACACCTTTGGATATAAATCTTTATGCCTGTGTCTGATCATCTCCTGGGACAAACTGGGTGGAAGGCCATGGGCACTGAAAGCAGTTGGTGTGAGTGCAGATACTTTCCAGAAGTTTCTCCCCTCTGTGCCCCAGGACTGTAGCGCGGCTAGCATGAGACCAGGTTCCAAGGGTATGTTCCACGCCATCCTTGTGCAGACGCCCGAGCACGGGGTGGGGGAGGGGGCTCGGCTGGGGCAGGGCCTGGGGGAGGGTCTGGGCTGGGCTGGCAAGTCTGGGTCCAGGCTCGATGACCCGGATGTGGACACCTCTGTTGGGGGCTTTGGGTCTGAAGCCATGGCAGAGGGAGACCCTGGGCCCTCGGCTCTCCCTCTCCCTGGCCCCCAGCCCTGCCTGCCCACTGTGGCCTGGGTGGGGTGTGTGGAGGGTGCGGCCTCCCCAGGCGGTGAGTGAAGCTCCTCAAAACCACAGCCTGAGCCAGTGACAGACCCTTTAGGGACATGGAGCTGTCCAGAAGGGGTTTCTTGTGACCTCATGGTGGCTGTTACCCCTTCCCCCATGGCCCCTTCCTGTCTTTATCAGTGTTTTATTGAAAGAGTAAAAAAGAAATCCAGGACGCTTTGATTAATGAGGGCTTTTATCATTTGCAGACTGCCCTGTAGGGGTTTGGGTTTTCTCGGTGCTGGCTGGGGGCTGGACGTGTGCTCGGCCAGGTCAGCAGCTTGAGGCCAGTGAGCACTTTGCTGCGGCGAAGCGCGTCTCCCCTTCCTGCTGGGTACCCCTCAGTGTCCCGCTCCAGCAGGCCGTGCTCCCCGTGTGTCCTGCCAGGAAGGCTGTGCCGTGGAACGCTCCACTTCTGCCTGGTTCCTCTGGAGTAGTTAACTCAATTCGATGGGGGTCAGAGGCGGGTGGAGAGGTCCTGCCGGGCCAGTGAGGTGGGAGGGACATGTTTCTCCATCCAGCCCTGCCGTCTGGGGGGTGGCGAGGCAGTGGCAACTGGGCGCAGGGGGCTGGCCTGCACCGTGCCCTGTGCCTGGTACCTGGTGTGACCTGGGAAGTCCCTGAGCCCCCAGCCCCACCTGTGCCTGCCTAGCGTGCTCACCGGAGGGCTGGGATCCTGCCAGAGGAAGGGCAGGTGCCCAAATATGGGTGACCACAGGTGGCGGGATGCAGGTATGTGCCTGAATTTAGGGTGTGGTGTGGGGGCCAAGGAGGCAGACCAGGGCTCCTGGGGAGAGGGAGGTGGCAGGAATAGCTTGGGGCCAACACAGCTCTGTACCTAGACAGATTGACATCTGAGTGGTGGCCCTTACCTGCCCTCCCACTCCCGCAGCCCTGTGCCAGGGAGCGCTTTATCAGAACGGCCTCGTTGCAGCCTCCCAGGCACCCTATCAAACAGGTGTTGAGATTGCCCTGTTGACAGGTGGGAAAGCCAAGGCACAGAGGGGTTAAGCAACCTGCATAGGGTCACTCAGCCTGAAAGTGCCCCCCTGGATTCTGAATCCTCACTCTGGAGTCCATGCTTTGAGCAGCATGTGAGGTGACTCACTTCTGCAGGTCTCAGTTTTCTCACCTGTTAAATGGGATTATCACTACCTCTGGCATGGAGAAGGAGCTCGAGGACTGCTTGGTTGTGTTGTTACTTGGGTCATCTACGACTAATATAGATCATGCCGAGATGGTGTGGCACGAGCCAGGGTCCCGGGCTGGTGGGATGGCAGAATGGGTGGCTGGCGAGCTCGTCTCTGGGGTCCCCTCTGGTACCACCTGCAGGAACCCCATTTCTACCCACCTGCTGGGAGGGAGGAGGCTCCCAAGAGGCCAGGTCCTGGCCAGGTGGTTCGAAACCTGGAGGGTTCAGCCCTGGGGTGGGGCAGGTCTGGGGGTAAAGATGAGCTGGGGGTGGGGACAGGGCTGACTGTTTAATTATCTCCTTTGGAGCTGCCTCCTCTTGCTGCCTCCTTTCCCAGTGTGAAGGCAGATGCCCCATGAAGGCTCCGCCTAGGGGGCTGTGCAGTTACTTTTTAATAATTTGTGATTGGCGTGAAGCCGGGGAGGTGGAGTCGTGCTTGCGGCTCGTGCTCAGGCCTTCGAGACCCTGCCTTCTGGTCTCTGGCTGTGGCCAGTGTTCTCTTCTGCCCACACTCACGGTCCCTGTGGTCCATTCTGGGGAGCGGGAAGCATGAAATTGGGGAGGTACTAGAGGTCATCTTGCCCCCTCCCCTCCTGCCCCTCTGGGATAGTTGCAAAGCTGTGATCCTCTCACTGCCCAGAGAGTGGAGGCCACACAGTCCAATCTGGGGACACTGAGCTGCATCATGAGCTGCCTTCATCCATTGGCATTTCATCTCGGACAGGACATTTGACATCTTTGCTTGGTGTTTGCTCTGAATGGTAGTAAACAGTCTTCTCTCCAATTTCTGATGAATGAAGCATGAACGTTATATTCTATTAAATGCTTGGGAGGGAGGAAAAAAGGGAGAGAAGTAAGTGAGAGAGAGGGAGAGAGAAAACCATCCAAATTGTATTAAATACCTTGGCAGACTCCTGTTCATCCTTCAAAACCCTAACAAGGTGAAGCCTCCTCTGTGAAGCCTTTCCTGATTCCTCTGAGCAGCGTTGCCCACAACTTGCTCTACAACTGTTCTGCTGCACATACAGTTTTATCCAATAATAAATTTGGTTCTTTGATGTCCTCATCTAGCCCACTAGACTATGAAATCCAGACAATGGCTGGGAAGTGGGTGGGGCCAGCAGGGCAGCTCCTGCATCGCTCTCTCCCTCTCCACATGGCCACGGGTCTTCTACCTGTGTTCCTTGCACATGGACCAGCTTGAGCTTCCTCACAGCATGGCCTCAGCGGAGTCACCTGGTGGCCCTGGACTCTCGAATGAGTGTTCCTGCAACAAAGGGTGAAGCCACTGGACCTTTTCGAACCTGCCTGCTGTAAACCTGGGGGAGATGTTCAAGAATTTGGGGCCATGTTTTCAAACCAGCTCAGTGGCTCTGTTAGGCCTGCACCCCCAAAACAACCTCCCCAGCCCAGGGGCCCTCGTTCTTCAGTATGACCCTCCCTCAGGGCTGGGAGGGCTGGAGGCTGCTGTTTCCCTGCTGACTGACGTGCACCGTGGCTGACGCGTGCCTGCCTCACCTTCTCTGCTCCTGACCCCACGGGTGGGATGGCCCCCTCCTGTCACACACCACTGCCCAGGGTCATTGCCTCTCTGAGGGCAGCCTAGGATTTACATCTAGGTCTCGTGGACCCCAGCCTGGACCCGCTCGGCCCCTGTGTCCTTCAGCAGAGGGCCACGGCATACAGGGTAGGAGGTGACGGAGCCCTGCTGAGTGGCCGCCTGGGGCTTTTGGCCATGCCATCCTGTCTGCCCAAGGGTTAAGCCTGGACGGCTGTGACAGGCCCAGCGGGGAAGCTTATGAGGTGGATTTATTCCCTTGGGCGGGCGGCCGGGCCTGTTATTCTGTGAGGCCCACTGACAACCCCTAGGTGCCTTCTCCCAAGACCCACTAATCCAAATGCCATCTGTCCCCAGCTCCTGCTTGAAGCCATCTGCCAGCTCCCTCGGCCCCCACCTTTGGGGGCACCCAGGAAGTGCCAAGGCATGGGCCGTTTTGTTTTCTCGCTTCTCGGTCTCCTTGGCGCTGTTGTTGCAAAACTCACTCATGGACTCATGAGCTTTTTGCTGGCAGGTTAATCCGTCGGCTCATGGGCTGCAGCTGGAAGGGGCTCAGGCCACCGCCCCAGGGCCAGGCTGGGGCAGGGTGACCAGGACACTCGCTTGTGATACCCAGCTGCACCCGCGCGTGTTCACGTGCGTATCCACTTGGGGTCCCTATCTCAGCTTAAGGCTGTCCAGGAAGATGCAGCCAGACTCTCTCAGGGGTTTTCCCACAGCTGGTACCCCAGAGGGAGTGGCGGTCTTGGGGGGACAGGGGGAGGCTGGGGAGGGGGAGGAGCTTTGGTTTCCTCTTTCTCGGGGGCTAATAAGTCCAGCTGGGAGGCAGATGACGGGACCTATTGGAGATGACCAGGAGATGGGGAGGGTGTGGAGGGACAGAGGCGGTAGGTTGGCATTTATTGGGCATCTACTGTGTCCCGGGTGCAGTGGGGAGACCTGTAGCTCAGAAGTGGAATTCCAGCCTCACTGGGTCTCAGTTGAGACCCTCTGCCCACTGCTTCCCAGTCCTGGCTCAGGGGCAAGTTGTTCAGGTCTCTCGAGTTGGCTGGGGGTGGTGACCCTGAGTGCACAGGGTTGTCGTGAGAATTATGACAGAGCCATGTTTAAAACCTCGGCTTGGCTTAGGGTCTGATGCAGTTGGGAACTGAAAAGGAGGCCCTTTACCTGGCGGAGTCTGTTGGTCAGCTCAGGGCCAGAGCGACCCGCATCCACGGCTCAGGCTGTCCTGAGCTGAGGCTCCTCGGGCCTCTCGGCCCCTTTGGTTTTGGCTTGCTTGCTCTATGCTGTGCCCTGGACTGGTCGCCTTTGGCAGTGTGCCTTCTGCTTTCGGGGCCCAGGGGAGCAAGTTGGTGTCTTTTGATAAACCTGTGACTGTGCCGGGAGCCCAGAACCAGGGAGTCTCACTCCAAGGCCGGCCCTTTTCCCCTCTGCCTCATGCTCTTAGCTTATTCTGTTCCTCCCTAATTCTCACACAGCAAAATCCTTCAATGCCTTCACCCCTTTAATGACTGGCTGGTCACCCCAGATGACAGGAGCCCTTCCCTGGAGCATTCCAAGGCCCAGTTTGTTAGCCCCCAGAACTCAGATTGAAGAAGGTCCCAAGGAATCCATCCTTTCACCTTGCCCAAGGGGATCTAGAACCTTCTGGAAAGAGAGCTTTGCCTTATATGAAGTTGGCCTTCATTCTCAGGTGAAGGGAGCCACTGCCACCCAGTGCTGACCATCTGAATGTTCTAGTGATTTCCACAGAACATCTTCCATTGTCGTTCAAAACAGGCCTGCTTTGGCTCATCCTCAGTGCACTCAGAGGGCAGCCAAGTCACTGGAAGGCTGAGAAGCGGCTGAGAGCCTTCCGCCTGGGCAGTGGGTGTTGCATTTACACAGCGATCCCTCAGCCAGCTCTGTGACTCTCAGGGCAGGAATGGGGTTGGCGAGCTTGTGTACAGAAGCGACCAAGACAAGTCCCTCCATCTGTGTGTCCATGTGTCCATTTGTCCATCCACTCGTCCATCCAGTTTATTCATCCCCGTCACCCCCCCTCCATCCATCTGTCCACCTGCTTGGTAACAGATGCTTGAGTAATATTTTCACTTACTCAGCGACATTTATGGAACCTAAGGTGTGTTGTGTGCCAGGGATACCAGGTGACCAGGTAACTCTAATGAAGGTGACAGGCCCAAGGAGTGGACAGTCCTGCAACAGGGCCAGGCAGCATCCTGGGGGCACAGGGGAGGGAAAGGGTCCCTCCTTCTTGGGCTAGTAGCTGGGAGGCTTCATGGTGAAGGCAGTCTTAGGACTTCAAGAATGTGTGACCTTTGGGGTGTGCTGGTCAGCAGAGGCCTTCCAGGCTGAGGGCGCAGCACAGGTGCCGGCACAGGTGGAGGTGGAGGTGTCCCGGTGCACAGGGGGATGCAGAGGGACCTGGCCTGGCAGAGCAGGGTGTGCAGGACCGGGCGACGTGGCGGGTGGAGGTGTCCCGGTGCACAGGGGGATGCAGAGGGACCTGGCCTGGCAGAGCGGGGTGTGCGGGGCCGGGCGACGTGGCGGGTGGAGGGGGCCCGGGCTGGGTGGTGGAAGACACCGGGCAGTGCACAGAGCTGCCCGTGTCCGGTTCTCTGCAGCCTTTCTCAGCTGTGTGGGTGTGACCAGGTGCTTGGGAAATGTAGACGCCCAGGTCCCCCCAGACCTGACCTTTAACCAGCCCTGGGGCCCGGAGCCCCGGTGCCCTGAGAGTGCTAGTTAGCAGCGAGGCCTGGCGTGCAGCCTCGTTATGTCAGCCCCTGCGGCAGCTGGATGGCAGGTTTACCTTTTCATCATCTCTGCAGCTCCCCAGGGGTCTGGTCCCAAGCTCTTAATTTGCTTCTCCGCCAAGCCTCATGGCCCATAACCTTTAGACTCCCGCTCGGCTTTGACATTTTAATCGGAGCCATGAGCAGCGGGGCTGTGCGAATGCGGGGCTCTCCTGCCCTCCTGCAATCGGCCGCTCCCCTTCCCGGGGGAGGGTGGCCTGCTGCCCTGTGGGAAGTCGCTATGGCCAGCAGCCCCCTTCCCCAAACGGGCAGGGGCCCCTGGGCAGGCCCGGAGCGCTCAGTTCAGTTACACCCAGCAGAGGTGTGTGCCAGGGCCCAGTCGGGGCCAAGGCTGGGGGTGAAGGTCGATGCTGCGAGGACGGGGCCCCTCCAGCTGGGGCAGTGTCTGGCCCCACCTGGGATGTGGCTGCCTCATCAGATGTGCTGGCCAGAGGTGGAAACGGCCGTAGTGATAAGGGAATCAGTGCCCCCGGCTGTCCCGTGCCAGGCGCTGCCCAGTGCCCCTTCATCGCAGTCCTGGGCGGGGGGGTGGGGAGGGTGGTGTCCCCACAGCACCAGCATTCCACATGAGGATGGCGCGGGGCAGGGGTGAGCCTCTGCCCAGGGTCCCATGTGGTGAGGGGCAGGGCTGGGCTGGGAGCCCAGGGCTTGGGTGCTGACACCACCCGTGCGACTCCTGCCACCCTCATGGAGGCGTGTGGGTGGGGAGGGGGACATTTCAGTACCTGGGAAGTGGGGGGACACTTCACTGGGTGCCACTGGGGGGAACAAGGCTCCCTGGGCCCCAAGAACAGCTTGGCAAGGGTGTTGTGGTGGCGTGAATGGGCAGGTCCTGGCCTGGGAGCACGCTGGAGCTGGGGGAGCCACAGGCCGGCCCGCAGAGCAGGTAGGTGTGGGGCCCTGGGGCCCAGAGGGTGGCAGGAACCTGGACTGCAGCAGTGGGCAGCCCCCGAGCGGCCGGGAACCGGCTGAGCACATTCACAGTGTGACTGTGAAGAGGTCTCTTGCCCTCCCAGAGCCAGGCATATGCCGGACGTGAGTCTCAAGTGCATCACAGCCACCCCACGTGGTCACGATGTCCTTTACATGTACAGGTCGGGACTCTGGGCTCTGAGAGCGCAGGCCCTAGGGGGTTCAGTGCAGGAGCAGACTGGCTCGCATGGGGGTGGGCTGGCAGTGTGCATAGAGGGCAGGCCAGGCCTGGGGACTAAGGCAGAGCACTTGAGACAGGGTGTCATGAAGTCCCCCAATGGGATTGGCGAGGCCCCCATTTTACCCTGCGGGGGACCTGTGTTTGAACCCCAGCCTAGCCCTGCCTCTGGGGCCTCAGGCAAGTCCCTGGCTCTGTGTGCCTTGGCTTACCCCATCTGCAAAATGGGTATTATTGCATGAACCTCAGAGGATGGATCCGAGGATTCTCATAGTCACCCACGTCAAGCACTTAGCTTGGTGCCTGTCACGAAGGAAGGGCTTAACCAGTGGGGAAACTGAGGCTTGGAGCGGGGGAGAACTAGACGAAGGTCTCCCCTGTAGGGCAGTGGGGTGGTGGTGGAGGAACAGAGCTGCTGTAACCTGCACACAGAGTGAGCTAGTTATTCCAAGGGGTGGGGACCTCCTGGGAGGTTTCAGGTCCTGCTCTGGAAACTCCTCCCCCACCCGGTCCCCACTCCTGCTGTCCCCGCCCCCCATTGGGGCATTGGGATTTATAGTATATACACCAAGCAGGTGGGTGTAAAGCACCCAGGTGGGGCCCTGCCTGTGCACAGTACACAGAGGCTGGCAGTGTGGGCATCCCCTGGTCAGAGAGATTCACCTTCGGCTTCATACCCGGTAGGTGTTCAGTAAATGCTCGTGGGGCCGAGTGGCCCTGTCTGGACCTCTGGCTTCTGCTCTGGAAGGAGGTGTGCGGTCCTCACCCCTGCCGGACTGGCCCTGCGTCAGGGCCTCTGTCTCTGTGTGCAGAGGGGCGGTCCCGGGAGGAGGGTGCTAGGCCACCCAGCACCGCCGAGACGCCCGCGTGATGGAAGGGGCCCCATGGCTGACTCAGCCCCTGCTGCCTCCCGCACCACTGGCCCCCTGGGGAGGGAGCTGCCCAGAGCCGGCCGTCAGGGCCTCTCCTGCACCAGCGAGTGGAAGACTCGGAGCTTCTCAGAGAGCGGTGAGCACGGGGCGCCCCTGGGAGGCCAGGGCAGCACGAGGGCCGGTAGGTGAGGGGTCCCCTGGGGGCCGAGTGGACACCCACGGTGGGGATGAGGACGGCAGTGGGCCCTCTGAGCCCAGGATGGAGACGCTGCGTGGTGTCTGGCCTCAGCAAGGTGGATTGGACCACCAGGGCGTCTCTTCCCCATGGGCCGCGTGGTCAGCAGCTGGGGGCCCGTGCTGTCCCTGCTCCTTCTGGGGCCCCGGGTGGTGGCGGTGTGCACCCTGCGTATCGATGTCCAGTCACCCTGAGCACCTGCGAGGCACCTGCACAGCTGCCAGCCCTGAAGCAGCCCCCATGCTCACAAACCTCGGCTGAGCCCCTCGTGCACAGGCACTGTTCTGAGCACTGGGGACAGAGTGGAGAACAAAACAGGTGGAAATTAGGTGGGAAGAGGCACCTGATGGACACAGAAATAAGGACATACCCCGCTGTGCACACCCAGCACATATACACGCATACGTGGAACACACATGGATTGTGCATATCTGTGCACCATATGTGTGTGCGTGACTGCAATACGTAGTGGAGAAAATGAAGCAGAGGAGGGGAGTCTGAAGTGTCTGGAAATGGAGGGGAGTCAATATTTTAGGGAGGGTGTCCAGAGGCGGTCCCGTTATACAGGTGACTTCTGAGAAACCCTGTGAGGCGAAGGGCCACAGGGGCATCTGGGGGAGCAGGTGTTCCAGACAGTGAGAGCAGCAAGTGCAAAGGCCCGGAGGCACCCCTGTGTCGGCATGGGTGAGGAGCAGCAGAGGGCCTCTTGGTGGAAGGGGAGCTAATGAGGGGCTGTGGGTGGCAGGGAAAGAGGCTGGGGTGGTGATGGGTGGATTGTGGCGGCGAGAGGGGGCGTTGGAGCCTGTGTGCTCAGCCCCCTCCATGCGGCCGCTCTGCAGTCTTAATGAGCAGTTTGCTGACTGCGGCTTCCACTCTCTGGCACAGTCTCACATCCTGCAGGTGCGAGAAGCAGCCACCACTTGAGAGATGGAGACCCGGAGTCCTGGGGGCAGTGGGATGGCTCAGCCAGGCTCGGCGGGGCAGGATGCAGCTGTTTGGATGGCGTGTGGCCTCTGTGGCCAGTGCTCACAGCGCAGGCAGCGACTTTTAGTACCGGCAGAGGGGTGGGAGGAGTTTGGGGCCTCGAGTCCATCAGGGATGGAATTGGAAGTTCTGACAAGCAGCAGATAATGTGGGCAATTTTCATCTTCTTCTTTAGTAAATCTAACTTCAACAAAATTGATTGCAGTAAAAATAGATGCCTTTTTAAAAATGCTCAGGGAGAACTCATAATCCAAAGGGATTTCCGCTTAAAGCAGTTTTGACCTGTTATTAGATAAAAGGTTTTTTTTTTTTTTCCAAATTCAATAGACTTTCCAGTTTGTGTCCTCAGACCTCCCCAGCCAGTGGAAGTCTCGAGAAGAGCCCTTCTCCTGCCTGCTTTGCTCTAAGCCGTCGACAGAGATCAGCAGTGATTCTTCCAGAGTGGACCCTGCCCAAATCTCTCCCAGGAGGGGTGCAGCCAGGGAGCTGGACCCCATCACGTCGTCTGGGGTCTGGCCTGGAGTCTATTAGTTTTCTTTATTCATTGATTCATTCACTTAGTTAGCAAATTTTATTGCCTACCTGCTGTGGGTCAGGAGTGTCAGATGGTGTCGAGGACAGCAGGCATGGCTCCTCTGTTCCGTCATGGGTCTCAATCTCTCCAAGCCTCTCTTGTCTCATCTGTCAAGTGGAAATAATCATTCCCAGGCCGAGGGATGCTGGGAGAATTTGCATCAGATCATGGGCACGGAAGCCCACTGAAACCAGTAGGGCACTGGCCAAAGGAGAGCGGATTTGTTCTCTCTTTCTCGGTTACATGTTGCACTGTGGACGTTCTCTAATATTTGCGCCGCCATCCATCTGAAATGTGATTTCTCTCCTTTGCTTCTAAATCAGGCTGCTCCCAGGTGGGAGAGTGTGGTGCCGATACATCGAGGAGTTTTTAAAATGCTGATGGACTGCGATCCAAAGGTGTCTTTGGACGTCTGTCATCTGACACGTAAAGTGCATTTTCTCTCCAAAACGGTGCTCTTTCTTGTGCATCGCAGCAGAGAGACAGCATTCTATTTAACTCGTGGTGGGAATGAAGAGGCTACATTTGCAGAGGCAAAATGAAATCATTGTAATATTACTGTTCAATGAACCAGATGTACTCAAAAGAAGAAACAATGATTTTTATTAATTTTGGATGTCGGTGCTTAAGGAAAAACAGATTTAGTTAGATTTCATTAGAAGAGGCTGTGGTGGTAGAAGGAGGCTTTTTGCTGTGTCTGAGGGGGATTTCTTGGTACTATGTAAGGATTTAGATGTAGCTGGTGATGTGCTTTGCTATGAATAAAGCCAGATCCAGGCTGAGTTGGTCATTAAAAAAGTATATATTTATATATATAGGTACATGACCCAAGATGCTGCCGGGTCACTTAGTCCCTTACAAGGAAAGAAGGCTGGGGATAGGAGAGGCAAGGGGTCAGATAGTTCCTTTCATTGGCCACTGAGTGGCACTGTTAGCATAGAGCAGCTTGGTTGCTCTTTGGTGTGTGTGTGTGTGTGTGTGTGTGTGTGTGTGTGTGTGTGTGTGTGTGTGTGTGTGTGTGTGTGTGTGTGTGTGTTGTGCATGGGGTGGGAGTGGGGTTGGAAGCAAGGACCTGAAACAGTCTCAGGGAAGGAGTATGTGCTGTCAGGTGTTTGTGCTATTGAGTGTTTTGATTAGGAGAGTGGATTTGCTGTCCCAGTGTCTGGATTTGAATCCAGCTCTTCCACTTAACTGGCTCAGGGCTTTCCTTCCTTTGCCTCCTGCTCCTCCCTTGCAGTGTGTGGCTCACTCCTTTCACTCCACGCAGCCTCGCTGGATTGGTCTCTCCCATCAGTCCTGGCTATGTGGCCACGTTTCTTTCTCCAACCCCCTGTGCATGACCCTTGCACTCCTGCTGTCGCCCTCTTCATTCTGGGCCTACTCAAGGGATGGATTCTGCAGCACCGGTTTCTGTGGTTAGACTTTTATGTATTGTACCCGCCGTTGTTGATTCCACCAGGGAAAAGGAGAATGCAGTTCTGTTTCTCAGCAGGAACCAGCTTGTCCATCTCCATCTTTTCCTGCTCTTCCCCATTGGCTCTTTACCCTCGGCCACTCCTTGCAGTCCATTTCTTTGCATCCATATTGCTACCGCTGTTTTGTGGGACACTTTCTCTTCTTCAGTGGCAGGGACCCACACATGGCTGTATTGGCTACTTCTGGGCTATTGCAGAAAGGACAGAGCAGGGACATGGGATGTGGGACAGGGCTGGGACCGGGAGGTGTCCCTGACCTCCTCTGGGCATGGGAAACCTTTTGGCCAGGAACCTGGGATCTGGAGAAGGGTCTTTAGGGTGACTGATTTGCTGCACAGACAGCGTTTCAGGAGTGGGGGGCCATGTCCTGTCTGCCCCTGGGCAAGACCTGAACCTGGCACCCAAATTAAGCTCTTTGCCATTTCCGTCCTGGGAAGTAGAAAGTGGTGGTTCTGGGTTGGAAGTTCTGAAATGACCACTTTTTGCCCTTTTGGAATGTTCGAAAAAAGGAATAAAAGAGAAAAGAACTCTTTGATTTCTTCATCTCTGAAGATAAAAGCTCAAGAAATTTGTCAAAGAAGGCTAATGGCCCAGGAGTACTTTAGTCTGTCTGGTTGGAGCTGCTCTGGGGAAGATGGTCATTGGTCCTGGAATTGACAAGAACTCACGCCATCTCTTTTGCCAAGCAAGGCCCTGAGTGGTGGTCATGATGGTTTCTTTGTCGATGGGTGGGGCAGGATGCTCTGGGGCTGCGGAAAGGAATCAGGGTTTCCTTGCTCTGAGTTTGGGTTCCAATTTCGGCTCAGCCCTTTCAAAGCGTGGGGACGAGGTAAGTAACTGTATTAATTCAGGTTCTCTAGAGAAACAGAATCAACAGGAAATACTCACAAATACAAAATTTATGAAACTATCTCACGTGACCACAGGAACACAGAGTCCAAAATCCGCAGGGCAGGCTGTGAAGCCGACGATTCCGAGGGAGGGTCTGGGTGAATTCCACAGGAGAGGCTCGCCGGCCGAAGCAGGAAGGAAGCCTGTTTCTTCTGAATCGCCTTTAAAAGGCTTCCTGTGATTAGACTGAGCACCACTCATTGCAGAAGACGCTTCCCTTGGCTGATTACAAATGGAATCAGCTGTGGATGCAGCTGACGTGATCATGATTTAATTCTATGAAATGTCCTCATAGCAACAGACAGGCCAGCACTTACCCAACCAGACAAACAGGTACCACCACCTGGCCAAGTTGACGTGTGAGCCTGACCATGACAGTGACCTAGCTTGCTGGGCCTCTGTGTTCTCACCTGTGATAATGATCACGGTCCCATGGGGTTATCGTGAGGCCTGAGGGGTAGGGTGCTGCAGTGAGCTCATTGGAAGAGCAAAGGGCAAAGAGCGAAGGCCAAGTCCACGCCTGGCATCATTAATGCACCTGTGTGCAGCTTCCGGCACCAAGGATGCGCCTTCTGTGCCACCACCAACGGGGCTCCGTGGATGCCCACCACCGCCCCCCAGCAGCAGCGCCAGCTTCCACCTGCTCTCCGAGAAGGAAAGAGGAGAGGAAGAGCACACCGTTGAGCTTAGTTCTAATCAGGCTTTACTCCTGTAAAAAATGTTTTACCAGCAAATTACTGAGATGAGCCCTTCCTAGGGATTCGTAATTTGTCTGATACATAACACGTGCTATCCAGGGTGTCAGTCGGAATGAAAGATCAGCTCTAATTTGCTGGGGAGCATGGAGGTTGGAGTGATGGTAATTAGAAGTGATTATCTTCTCCGGATTCTGCCAGACTCCTCGGCTCCCTTCCCTGTGCTCCAGGTTGGAACTGAACAGTGGTTGGAAACAACGGGTCCTGCTCAGGGGCCTCGCTGCCCGAAGAGGTTGCCTTGCCCCTCTTTCCTGGGCCCGGGCCCCTTCTGGACTGTTAGGGGCTGCCTCTGCTGGTAGCCCTGACTTCTCAGCCCTGTTCCCTGTTAAAATCCTGAAGCTGTGACAATGCCTTGCCTTGAAGAGGCAGCGGGGATGAACTCGACAATCAGGGTACGCCTGCCTGCACTCTGCACGGCTGTTTGTGGAGACCCTCTGTGGGCAGCTGCTGCTGGCAGGGCAAGTGCGTTTTAAACCCAGCTTTGACCCGCCATCAGGGCTCCCAGATGAAACACAGGAGGCTGCTCAGTTGCATTTGGGTTTCAGATAAATAAATACTTTTTCATATCAAGTAGGTCCCAAATAGTGCAATGACTGAGCTAAGGAAATTATTCATTGCTCATCTGAAATTCAAATTCAAATATTGTTTGGGATATGCGGATATTGCAAGTTGTTTATTATTTGAGAGGACTGTGGGAAGGTGGTAGAGTAGGACACTCCAGGAATCCATCCTTCCACCAAAACAGCTATTGAATTGCAGGAACTAATTTGGAATCTGGAGTGTATTGGAACACTGCGCAGCATCCAGGGAATCGCTGGATGAAGAGGCTGGTAAATGACAGTTAATGTCAGTGTATTTCACCACCCATCCCCCATCCCCAAGCTACCTCCCCCCCACCCCCAGCCAAGTGTCTGCAGCCTGGGCTCCCCATACAGCTTGCAGGTGTCGGGGTGGGCTGTAAGGACCAAGTCCCCTAATATCCAGGGGTGTGGCCTGGTCACCAGTCTGCACTTGACCAGCTTCTTCGGATCCCTGGGGACCTGGCTCTAGGGCAGCCAACTCCACTCCCCTCAGGCAGAACTGGCAGAGGATTCTGAAAGGGGCAGCACCTCTTTCCTATGCATTCAACATTTGGAACAAAGGTAGTTTGGAAAGTTCAGATTGATGGCTCTAGCCAGCAACAGTGAGCGTAGCAGCCCCAGTGGAGTGGGAGAACTAGATTTCCAGAGTTATGACAACATGATACTCAGAATGTCCAGTTCTCAACAACAACAAAAAAAGAAAAATGTAAAGCATGCAAAGAAAGTGGAAACTATGGCACTTTCGTAGGAAAAAAGAACTTGCTGGAAAGCACCCTAAGGAAGCTCATACGTTGGAGCTATTAGCTGAAGACTTTAAGTGTCTTAAATTTGTTCCATGAGCTGAAGGAATCCATAAATAGAGCTAAAGGAGATTAGGAAAACACTGTGAACAAAATGCAGAGAGGAAAATTATAAAAGGGAACCAATCAGAAACTTTGGAGCTGCAAAGTACAGTTTAGATAGATTCAATAGAAGATTTGAACAAGCAGAAGAAAGGACCAGTGAACTTGAAGAGAAAACAATGGAAATATCCGGTGTGAGGAACAGAAAAGGAAAACAACGAAAAACGAACAGAGACTGAGGGACCTGTGGGACGTCATCAAACAGATCAACATACCCATCTACCGAGTCCCAGAAGGACAAGAGAAAGAGAAGGGACAGAAAAACGATCTGAACCAATAATAGCCCAAACTTCTCAAATCTGGTGAAAGGACTCACCACCCAGGAAACACCGTCCGAATGGGATGCCCCAGGGAGCCCCTTTGCAGGCTGGTGGCAGCGGATGGCTGGAGAGTCACTGGAAGGACGCTTGGCCCTGGCCTGTTCGAGGGTGTCGTCATCTGTGGTTCCCCAGCTGCGCCTTTGGCCCTGGCTGTTGTTTTCTCCTGCTGTGAAGGGTCTGAGTTCAGCCCACCAGGTCCCCACCGGCCCGTGTGACATTTGCTTGTGCCTCCGGCTGCAAATCTGGGGGCTTGACATTCCCCGTCCTTTGTGTCACCTGAGGCCGCTCTCTGAGACATGGAAGTTGCCAGAGCTTTAGGTGTAGGTCCTGGGTTTGGGTGAAAGCTAGGCCTTGCTGGAGAACTGAGGCTCAGAGACAGGGGTTGTGATTTGTTCCCTGTGTTGAGGGGTCCCCGAGAGCACCCCAGGCTCAGTGATTCCTTGGGGGGCCTCACGGACCCAGCATGCAGTTGTGTTCATGGTTGTGGTGTATTACGGTGAGAAGATAGAAAAGCCACGACGGAAGCACGCATTTCCGTGATCCTCTCCCCATGGGGTCACACAGGACGTGCTTACCTCCCCAGCTACAAGTTGTGACAACACCTGTGAAATGTCATCTACGAGGGAAGCTCCTTAGAGGCTCATGACAGGGCTTTTTCTGGGGGCTGGCCACATACCCCCCACTGCTGGCCCCTGCCAAGATTCCAGCCTCCCAGAAGGACAGCAGGCACTCTGCCAAATCTAGGCACAGGGAGCCTGGCTTCGCAGTAAGGGGAGGTGGGAAATCCCGAAATCCAAGTTGCGAGATGCCAAGCCAGGGCCCACCTTGCAAGCTGACCTTCCAGAGGGCAGTGGCCAGGTCAGCTGCATCCACCCTTTTCTGTACATCCCCCCAAAGTAGCAGAGCCAGATCCTCAAATCTGCGGTCTTCAAATCCACCCGCTTTGTGCCAGCCTGGAGGAGCCCTGCCAGGATGAGGGTGTTTGTGGCGGGAGCTGGGGTGGGGGTGGGAGTGGAGGGGTCAGGAGACTCACGACCCGAAAGCTAGCCCTCGCCCTTTCTTCAGTGTTGGATCAGTGGCTTCCCTCCCCCGCCGAGTCCCCTCTGCCTGTTTTGTCCTTGTTTATCCCTGACTTGGTCCCGTCTCTCTGTGGGGAGCAGGGGGACGGTTCCCATTTCCCAAGCACATGGCAGGTCCCCCCACGCCTCCTGCCAAGTTTGTGTCCCTGGAGCTGCCAACACCCTGCCTGGCTAAGGCCCCAGAGCCCTGTGGAGGCTGGTCTACTTGGAAAGGGTCTGTTGGTGGGTGTTTTTTTTTTTTTTTTTAATTCATACATTGACCCCACGTAGTTATTTATCTCCAAAATCATTCTCAGGATTCATGGGTGAAGGCTCTTAAATGGCCTTGCGTTTCGCTGCTGACAGCAGGCTGCGGGTGGAACGCGGCGCGGTTCCAGGCCTTGATTGCGTTCACCTCTGGACGGGCTTTGGTCCTTGTTCTCTCCCGGTCGCCTGGTCCCCTGGTCCCCTCGGGCCACGGCCGCTGCATGCTAAGTGCAGGGTGCCCGGGGAAGGCCTGCCAAGCCCTTTCAGGGCTCCTGCTTTCTCAGGGGCGGTGAAAGGCGTGGAGCAGGCTGGGTGCGGGCTGGCCTTGGCACTACACCCCGGTTCTGAGCCCCCCCAGGCCCAGCGGCGCACCCTGGGAAGACGGCGCCCTGGCAGCCCCGCCTCGGTGCTATTGCCCGGCCTCCCCTGCCCCCCTCCCCAAACCCTTGTTTAAGCAATTAGGGGAAATCCTTTTTAGGCAATTAGGAAAAAGGCAGAGGCAGCCAAAACAGGCTCCCCCACATTTTTGTTCTGCTGAGTGGAAAGTTAGCAGAATGTGGGTGAGGGAAACCGTGGGCTTTAATATGTGGATGTGCTGGGTAGGGGGACGTGGAGGCCCGGCCTGCCCACTGGGCCCTGGGCCCCCCTCTTGGCAGACTGGGTGGGAGAATGGGGGAGGAGGAGGGAACCGAGGTGGCCGCCTGTCCTGCTGGGTGTGGAAGGAAGGAGATGGATGGCACGGGACCCCCCCACTCTGCCCTGTCCCCTGCAGCCCCCGGAGGACAGAGAGAGCAGGGGGAGGCCGGGCTGCTCCAGCTCCTTCCCTCTGGAGCTCTGCAGGAGCCTGGCAGCAGCGGCTGAGGAGCAAGGACTTTGGAGTGAGTCCTTCCGGTCCGGACACCTGCTCCACCCTCACCGGCCGGGCACCCCCACCCACGGGGCCTCCTGGCCAGAAAATGGGATGATAACCCAGGCAGGGTGATAAGGCGATGGGGAAGCACTTGCATCACCTGTCTTGGCGCTCAACAAATGTAGGCACTAGCGTTACTAGTATTTCTGGGTTTTGGAGATGGTCCAGTGTCCCTCTAGGCACCCATTATTTCGGGACAAATGTGGGATTTTTGTTGTAGAACAAATCTGTTAGCACAGACTGATTTAATTTCCCTCACAAGCAACTCCAGCTTTAGACTCAGAGAGACCCAGATTTCAAGGTCAAACCTGGCTCTCAGCAGACACAGCCTCTTGCTGCATTCCTTGGAGCCTCAGTTTCTCCGTCTGTAGAGTGGGAACAGTGCCAGAACCTCCTGCTTAGGTTTGGGGTGAGCATTGCACAAGCAATTGTGCGTAGGGTGCATAGTGAGCTCCTGGCCCGGACTTGCCCTTGCTGGGTGTCAGTTGCTGCCACTGTTGTTGTAGGGTGCAGTTTTACTATTTATTTCCTCATCAACCCCAGTGCCTGGAGCAGGGCTGAGTATGGAGTCTGCACTTGGGGAACATGGAGCTGAAATGAGTGGCTGACCCTTGGCAGAGAGGGGGCACCTGTCCCGGCCAGGGGTTAGGCACTGGGCATGTCTCTGCAGTGTGGCCGGGGGAACCATCCCCCTTCACAGATCAGTGATGGCTAATGACTTATCTGGGGTCACAGGTCACTGGGCTCCCAGTATGAAGGATTGAATGGGATGGTTCAAGCAATGCGGCTGCCAGGGTGTGGCCCTGGGAGCACCCGCTCACCGGTTGGTCACTGGCCGTGCACCCTGGGATGACCCTGGTGCCTGCAGCTCCCTGTCCAGCTGCCGTGGATGATGCACATTTTGCCACCGCGGTAAGATCCCAGCAAGGCCCTGTGTGCAGATGGGCTCAGACCTTCCTGGCTCCATTTGGACAAAGGGTCTCTGTGATTGGCTTCGTCCCATCTTTTGGAAACTGTAACTGCTAAACGTTTAATGGAAACCAAAGATCCTTTCCTGGCCTGCCCCCCGGCACCTGGGTCTGCGGGCAGGTGGGGAGCCCCTGGGTGGGGGGCATGGGGAGGCCCAGGGTTCTGGGGTTCTGCTGGTGTCTGAGCCCCTGGCGGTGGGCTGGGGAAGGGTCTGAGGTCTGCGGGCGAGGCTGGCTCTGACCGAGCAGCCTGCGTGGACAGCAGAGGGCCTGGGAGACCCGGGTCCTGTCCCAGGGCTGGCATCAGCTCAGGAGCCGTACGTCATGGGGATGGAAGATCCCCTGGGGTGACCCCAGCACCCACAAATGGCCCTGCAGGTGCTGGGGCTCCCCAAGCCTCCGCTTCTGAGGGCGCCCCCAAATCCCAATGCCTTGAAGCACCATGCCTCCCACATGGCATCTGCCACAGATGATGTTTTCCTTTCGTCGCTTCTGGAAGATGTCCCCAAAACCCACTGGGTTGCTGGGTTTGGCGGGGGAAATGGGATGAGGCTCGTGCTTGAGACTCCTGTTTTGCTGCCTTAAGTCGAGCCTCAGAGCTCGAGGGGCTGAGGGTCCAGTGACCCCGGGCAGCCCTGAGAGGGAATCGTCGCGGGAGGAGCAATCAACTCCAGAAGTAGGCAGCTTCATTTGAAACTGGGGAGAGGGAGAGGAGGCAGTGGATTCCACGGTGCAGGCCATCAGCACGTGGGACCTGGAAGGGGTCCTGGGGAGACCCCTGGCGAGAGGAGGACAGATGTGGCCAGGAGACTCGTTTCCGGAAGGGGCCTGCGAGCAAGACCCGGGAGGGAAGAAGGGGGTTGCAACACGTTGGGACCACAGGCCCATTGGCCCAGTAGAACTTTCTGACTCCCAAGGGTCCTTCCCGGCCCGGTCTTGGGTCAGCATGCAGGAAGAAACACAGAAGGCCTTCGAGTCTTAGGGGTGCCTGTGGAGCCACCCAGGGCTCAGGAGATGATGGCAATCGGTGCCTGTGGGCCTTCGGGTCCCTCCTCACGAGCTGACCCATTTTGTTAAGAAGAGTTTGGAGAATCAGTTAGTCAATCTGCTCTGATCGCCAGCTGTGTGCTCAGTGCAGGCCATTCAATACAGAGGGAGGGTTGGAGGTAGAAGAGGGTCTCCCTTAGTCCTCATGACACTTGGGGGAGAGGGGTGACCCCTGTTTAATGATGAGGAAGCTGAGGCTCTGGGAAGTGAGACCCCAAGTCTAAGGTGACAGTGTTGGACCTGTATGTGCTAAGTGAATGCTGGGAATGGCTAGAGCAATCATGGAGGACTTCCTGGAGGAGTTGCTAGGAGAGTTGGGGGAGGATTTGGATCAGTGTGGTTGAGACACAAGGGGATTCCAGAAAAGAGGAGAGTGTGACCAGAGAGTGGGATAGTGGAACCTGCTGGGTCTCTTCATGCAAGGATGAGGCCGCAGGGCCTGCTGGTCACCAACTCCTGTGGTGGCTGGTGAAGGAGGCAGAGGGTAGCAGCCTGCAAGCTGAACACATCACATCTCAGTTGTAAGAAGCTGAACTCGTTTCTAACACAGTACAGCAGTCCTGGTAATGACAAAAAAATAGACAGTGATGTGATCGATTATTCACCGAGCACCTACTGTGTGCCAGGCTCTCTGCTGGGCCCACCCTCCTGGACTCCTATCCTGGAAGACTGTTGACCAAAGCCTCAGATGCTCAGTGAATGCTTACCTGTGCTTCCTCTGTGCCAGGTGCGATGCTGGAAACAACTCTGTGTGGCAGTAATTATCATTGCACCCATTACACAGATGAGGAGATTGAGGCTCACTTGCCCAAAGACATGCAGATACTAAGCAATGGAGCCAGGGTTTGAGCTCAAGGCTTTTGAAAAGGTGTAGAGATGATAAAGGAAGGTCCCTATCCTGTGACGCAGGTGTTATTGGGGGGTGGGGTCCCCAAGCTCTGGAAAGTGAAACCACCAACAGCACACTGGGGAGAAGGCCTCATCTCTGAGGCTGGTACCCTCAGCTCCTGCACTGTGGCCCCTCTGCCAGCTGCAGTGGCCCTGCTGTGACCTCCCGAGCTCCGTAAGACCTGGGACCCAGGAGGAGCCTGGCTGGGTAGGGGATGGGGTTCGTGTGACCCTGTCTGTGGCCCTCACTCACCCCCGGCACCCCAGCAGTCCTCTGTGGAAATGCCAGCATCTGGTAGGGGGCAGAGTGGAGGGGTTGCCAGACAGGTGATGTAAATCAGTGGAGTGCAATTGGGAGTGGTGAGAAGTGGGGCAAACCAGAGAGAAGCCCTCTCTGAAGGTATTCTAACCCAAAGAAGTTAAGATTATGGGCCAGATTTGGCCCTTGGGCTCCAGTTTCTGACCTCTGAGTCCTGAGATGAACTCTGTCCCCGGGGGATACCTGTGCCAGCGCTTGGGCTGGGAGAGTCTGGTGAAAGCAGGGCACTGAGTGCCCGTTTGGCCACAGTCACGGTTGTGCTTCTGATCTGCCTCCAGTCATGTGAGGCAAGCCGGGGTTTGTCTGTCTACAAATACCAGACAGACAGGAAAGTGTGGTCTCTGACGAGGCCGTGCAGGGAGCCCAGGCTATGGGGTCAGAGAGTCCAGGGTGGAGTGCTGGCCTGTCTCCCAGCTGCAGGGATTCCAGACACTGTTCCTTTATCGTTGGGCTGTGGAGGATGGCGGCACGGCACACATACCCGGCATGGTTCCCAGCAGATGCGCCGAGAAGCGCAGCTCTCCTCTCATCTCTGCCGAAGTAAAGAGGGCGCAGATGAGACACCCTCTCAGGACTCCTGAGAGTCCCCGAAGCAGATGCTGGGCATTGCACCCTGTTTTATGGATGAGTGGAATGAGCCCTGAAGAATTGGCAGGACTTTTCCAAAGGTTGTGGGGAGGCTGGGACTTGGACGTGGGGCTCTGGCCGCTGGACTCTCTTGGCACCCAGGGTGCTGGCTGGAGCCCGCGATGCTGACTCACCCCCCTGATCTAAACCCTCCCCGGGAATGCCTCAGCCTGGTGGACAGAGCAGCTGAGTCTGCATCTCAGGCCCCATGGTGACTCTCCCAGGTGTGTTTCGCCTGGCTGCTGGGTTCTCTTCAAAAGGGACTATACCCAGTCCCTGGGTATCCTGTGATTCCCTGAAACTCCATTTTAAGGGGTGCTACATAGCCCATCAGTAATTCCACACTGCTCTGTCCTCAGCATAGACAGATAGCAGCCACAGCTAGGCAGAAGATGCCAGAATCAAGTGCCAGAAGTTTCCATGATTTGGTGCCCTCCTGGATCTGGTTCCAGGAAACTGGCTGCACCCATTCTGGGAGCCCCTTCCCTTTTGTCCTCTTGCTTTCATAGGAATCTGTATCCCTGCATCTAATATGTAGATTTCAGTGTTCAAAGGTTAAAAGTCATATAGCTGCCTTCCCTGCCCAGCTCTTTCCCAGCCCTCTTTGGCTCCCAGACCAAATATTTCTGGGTCCTTCCAGGGACCAAGTCGACGGGCCCCATAAATGGATCAAAGCCAGAACATTCACATCGGGACAGGGTGAAGTGGCTGCGGGCCTTTGGTGCTTCAACCCTAAGGGAGCGATGGTGGAAATGCGGCAGCATCAGGGAGGCCTAGTCCAAGAGAGACCTCTTCCCCTTTGGCCCTGCTGTTCTTTTCCCCCATCAGCACTGCCATCATCATCATCATCACTGCCCCTGCCCTTCTCCACTGGTCAGAATCCTTCCACCCTTCCAGGCTCAGCCCACTTGCTTCCTCCTCCAGGCAGCCTCCTCTGATTCCCCCTCTTGGAGTCCTGTCTGCCTCTGCCTCCCCCACGAGCCTACTGCATGTCCCCTGCAGAGCTGGTGCTCAGAAAGGGTCTGCTTGAAAGGCAGCATGATATTTGGTAAGAGGGGGTGACATGCCTGCTGTGACCCCAGTTGGGTGTGTGCATGTTCTCCATTGCTTCCTGTGTGCACCGGTCATTGGTGAAACCCCAGGTCCAGGGTCCTGCCGGCCTTGGTTTCAGCGGAGCCCAGTGTGGCCAACTCAGAACTGCACACTGCAGGGATGCTTCTGTCTTTCATGTCTGAGTGTTTATTGGAGGCTTTAATGTGTCTGGGTAATGAAATCCATTATCTGGTTTTCAGTGGAATACTTAGAAAAGAAAGTTATTGGAGTGAATAAACAATGCAATATTTGTACCCAAACATCCCTTTAAAATATAATGAAAAACATTTCTTTAACACTTGCAGCATTTGGGTCGTTTGGCCAGCCATAAACAGAGTCATAAAACAAAACGAAGAAGCAAACCTATTAGTCCTCGTAAGGATGTTTCCCATATATTTTCTTTGGAGGATTTGGGACATAAACTCACAGTGTTGGAAGGGCCCCAGGGCTCGGCTGGACCTGTGCTCTCTGTGCGGCTGGAAAACGGAGGCCCAGAAAGTTCTATAGCCAGAGGGAGCCAGGGCCCAGCCCAGAGTGGCCCAACTCGGCTGTCTGCCCGAGGGAGCTTAGACAAGGCTCTTCTTTGCTGGGTCTCAGTCTCCACATCCTGAAATTGGGACGCTGATGATGTCACAGCAGCACCCCCCCCATGAGGGCTGTCATGGGGGTCAAATAAGATGGTGAGTGGGAAGTGCTTTGTAAAAAAGGACTGAGAAGTTGTTGATGGCTCCTTTTCTTATTCCTAAAATCCACCTCCAGGAGGGCATAGTTCCACCATGTCACCAGAGCCCCTTCCCAGCCCAGTAACTTAAAAAGCCAAATGCCTCCCTCCATGCCGTTCATGAAGACACCCTCCTTCCCTCCGGGGAAGAGGAGCCGTGGGCAGGGAGGTCTGCAGACCTGGGGTGTCCTCCCCGCCCATGAACTGAGCCTTGGCACTCACGTGGCCACAGCAGGCCACGCGGATCTGTGAAGGGCACCGCCAAACCCCAGCTCAGCCGCTTACTGATTAGTGGCTGCAGGTTGTTCCCAGGGGGCTGGCAGGAAGATTGTGCAGGGTCTCTGCTCTGCCAGGTGGAGGCTTCTCTGCACATATTCATTAAGGCTCAGGCTTAACCCTCCTCTGGTGAGCACAGTGCAGGGTACGGGAGAGGAAGAAAGTCACACTTGTTCATCCCAATATTTGGGTTTGGCCTTAGCTGTGTGACCTTGGGGAAGTTACTTAACCTCTCTGGGCCTCAGATACCTCATCTGTAAAAACAGAAGATGATCTTTCCTCTGAGGTTTCTTGGGTAAATTAGGGATAGCATCCATGAACTAGTTGGCAGGAGGAAAGTGTTTCCTAAATAGTAGCAATGAATAAATAAGAATTAATTAATGATTATTACAAACCAGGTGACCTTTGGCCAGGCACCTGGCTTGTCTTGTCTTATTCCCGGTTTTCTCCCCTGTGAAAGGACAGGACCTGACTGGTTGGTTTTTAAAAGGCCCTGCCCTTTATTCAATCTCATTCCTTTACATGTATTTTGTAGTATTTGTAATATATGAAGCCCTATATTTAATCAGACTTTTTTTCAAAGCACCTTATCGCCTTGAGAGCTGCGAATGCTGCACAGCTGGAGAGTTCCCGCCAGGGCAGCCTCCGCATTAGGCTGGGCAAGAGGGTCACCCGGGGAGTGCGGCCCCTGAGGGCTTGGGCCAGGCATGCGTCCTGAGGGGCATCAGATCAGGCCAGCAGGGTTTGACCCCTCTTTCAGAAACATTATGGGTCCCTGAACATTTACTGTGAAATAGTTTGGTAGTGGCACGTGAGATGATAAGGATTGTATCAGTCAGGATGTCTAGGCAATGCTGCAGTAACAAACAGTTCCCAAATCTTAACAACTTGCTGTTATCCCTTGTGGTCCTGTGGGTCAACTGCTCTCAGCTGCATGATTCTCACTTGAGTTATTAGAAAACTTGACAGGGCTGGACATCCCAGAGGGCTTGTTCACTCCCACATGGTGCCAGGGAGGGCAGGGCTGGAACGGCTTGGGGCTGGCTGGTGCAGCGCTCTCCCTGTGTAGCTGCTTCACGTGGCTTGAGCTTCCTCAAAGCGTGGGCTTCTCAGGGCCCCCAGCACAAGTGTCCCCTGAAACAGAAAGTGGAAGTCCTGGGACCTGAAAGTGGCAGTTCCACTTCAGCTGTATTCATGGTCCGAGTTGTCACAGAGCCTGCCGGGGCTCATGAGGAGGGGCAGAGACCCCACTTCGTAGTGGGAGGAATGTTAAAGAATCTGCAGCCATCTTTCCTTTGCTGGAGCCGCCGTGTGTGAGCTCTCCTGAACTCCTAGCTAGCCTTCCAAGGGTTGCCTCTCTCAAGCCCCTGAAATATGCTAGGAGAGAGGTGCTCCCATAGCCCCCATTTTGCAGATGAGAACATAGAGATGGAGAGGGCAAGTAGCTTGCTCCAGGCCTTATAAGGGTCTGTGATGGAGGCAGATTCAAACCCAGAACGCTCTCTTCCTTGGCTGGAGCGCAGACCTGTGTGAGCCACCTGTAAAAAAGGCTCCGGGAGCCACAGATTTCTCCTCTCTGGTAAGAGCTGGGATTTAGCAACTGACCTTTATTCATTGTGTCCCATGAGGGAGCAGAGCCCATGTGGGGCGCGCCTCTGCCCTGGGCGGGAGCCGAGAGCACATCTTACATAAGAAAGGGGGGTGGGGTGAAGGTCTGCTCCAACTCACAGTTTTCCTATCACCTGGGCCTCTCTTTGTCTTTGAAGGCTTCTCTTCTGTAGGCTGCTCCATACATAATTAAAAAATAAAAAATCCCCCGCACATCACAGATCCCCTTTCATGGGCAACACGCCGGCCCCTATGGTGCGGTTGAAAGTGAACCGGCTTATTCTGGAGACATTTTGTTGTGAGTATTAATAAAAACAACATGCATTTTTGTGTGTTTCCATAGAGATTTCCCAAGATTTATGTCCCCAAGACATATCTTTGGATCCTCTGGAATAATTATCTTCCAAATGTCCCCTGATGTTCTGCAGGTCTCGCCGGCTGGGAGGCGGATGCCGCGGGTATTTGTGGATGAAATTTCAAAAGGGTGGGCTCAGCCAGGCCCGAGGTCTTCCACGTCCCGAAGGAACATGAGGTGTCGGGGTACAAAGCGAATGGGTGGAACAGCATATGGGGTGCAGGACTGTCATATGTGCGGCTGGGGATGTTTAAAAGATGACACGCGTCTGCCAAGAACACTGGGTTCCCTAACGCTGTGCAGCTTAATGAGGGCAGCTGGACCTTTTACCACAGGCAAAGAAAACTGAGCCTTTTAATAAAGTCTCGCTGCCTGAGCCGCCACAGCCCCAGGGCAGGCTGACCAGCGGCCGAGAGCCAGCTGCCACATGCAGAGTGGAACTGCGGCGGCGAGGACACTGAAGTGCGGTTAGCAGGGCAGGACTCTTGTCCCTGCTCCAGTGACTTGGGGTAAGGCAGAAGTCTTTGGATCTGTCTCCTCATCTGTAAAGTGGGTGCATTAAGTGACAGAAGCCCAATTAAAACTAAAATATAAAATGGGGGGGGTGTTTATGTGGATTATGTAATTCCTGGCATGGCTTGATCCAGGGGTTCACAGCATGTCTTCTGAGCTCGGTTCCTTGCTCTGGTTCTGTCTCTGGGTTCTGCTAGGTGAAGGGATTTGTCCTGGGGGGTAGTGAGGCATCATCATAAAATTTGATTAGGGGATTTGACTGGGTTTTGTAAGAAGATGGAGACAAATGAATGTCAACATTGCAAGGTGTGGAAAATGGGACGGTATACAGGAAAATCACAATCAGTGCGAACGAGGGTCCATAGTCAACAGTAACAGTGTAATATGCTTCCACTGAATGGAACAAAGGCTTTATGCCAAAGCTAAGGTCAACACGTGGGGGTATGGGGGAGGGGCACGGATGCTTTGTGAAGACAAGAAGGTGTCTTCATACATATCCGTTAGGGTTAGGTTGGCAAGGAGGAGAGGTAGAATGGACGCTGGGGGACCACATTCTGAGGACAAATGCCTAACAGGCTTCTTCACACTCTGGGGCAGGTACCCCATTAGGTAACGGCCCGTACCCTGGGCCAGGCCCTGTCCCAGGGCGGAGAAGGGGCAGACCTGGGAGCAGGACGCTCAGGCGGTGGACGGGACCAACTCACTGAGGCTTTGTGGAGGGGTGAGCTCTGTGGTAGACCCCATGGGGGTCTGCCCCAGGGGGGAGAAAGCAGGAGCTCTGGGGTCATGGGCACCCCTGCAGACCCCGCCTTCTGCCTCATACCAGCTATGGGAGTCTGAGAAAGTCTGGCCGCCTTTTTGGGCCTCGGTTTCCCTATCTGAGAAAGGGGAAGGGATTGGGAGGGTGCAGGCAGCGTCCCTGTTGCCAATTAGCCTGAGACGTGGGGCCCCAAAACCATGCTTTGTCAGGGCCCCAGTCTCCAGCCCGGTATGAGCAAGCCCCAAACCACCCTAAAAAGTCACTGGGCGTCCCATAGCTGGCTCTTTCCCCACCGAGTCACTGACAGCAATAGAGCTGGGGTCAGCCTAAGTGCATGTGTTTCATAGCTGGGAGGGAATAGTGCAAACTGGAAAAGGAAAAGAATTAGCAAGAGCAGGGAAAGGAGACACTTCAGATATTAAGTGGGTGAAGAAGGATGCTTTCTTGGGCTGAGTTGCCCCCCAGCAAGAGTGAGGGGTGGAGGCTGCCTGGTTCTGGGTGCCTGTGGCTGTGCCCTGGGGAAGGACCAGTTCCTGTGTGCTGTGGGACTCACAGGCAGCAGTCGTGGGCAACCTGAGGCTCTCAACCCTGGGGAAATTGTCCCTTGTCGCTGGTGGCTGTACAGGCAGCCTGGCCAGATTGGTGGCAGGGTTGGAGCTTGGCCGGGAAGCTTTCCCTGCTTGGGGTCCCAAATTCCCTTGAAAATTGGCTTCAGCGGCCCAGGGAGCTGCCAAAGCCCATCTCCGAGCCATCCAGGCTTCCTTGCACTGTGGGGCACGTATCCCATTATATATTTCGTCCCAATCTAGCCACCAACTCGGACATGACTTTTCAATGTCATGAGTTCCTTCAAAGCAACACAAACTATTAGGCCAGTGGCAAATATATCATATATAAGAAGTACCTCTCATGATGGTTTGTGATGGCGAAAAACCAGAAACTCCCCAAAAGGTTTCCCGGGGAGGGGGCTGCTGTTTAAACACATGCTGTCTCGGAGCCCGGAATAGTCACAGCCATCTTTCTGCCCCAGGGATGACTCCCACAGCAACTCTCATGCAGTGGTACACACACGCTGGTTTATTCTGTTCCTCTATGTGTAACATTGTCGCCTGTGTGTGGTGTGTATGTGTGTTGTGCCTGTGTGTGTGTGTGTTAGCCCTTCCAAACAGCAGGCGCTTTGGACGCTAGTGCTATAAGCTGCCCTGCATACATAGGAATCCTTGGTTATATAAGAGCCAGGGGTGGGGGTGGGTGTTCTGTGGCCTCCCTGGAGACTTGCAGCCAATATTGGCTCCTAAAGGCGCTGACAAGTCCTGTAAAAAGGAAAGCTGCTTACCTTGATTTAACCCACTGCCTTCTAATCTCATGTGATGGTAGGATGCTTTTCCACCTGTCTCTAGGTTCACGTGCCCTGGCACATGCTCTGGGGATTACCGTCACGCAGTTACTGCCGGCCCCTTTCCATGTCCAGCTCTGGGCCTGGCCTTGAGGACACAGCAGTGACCGAGACAGACCAGCCCAGGCCTCACAGGGCTCTTGGGCAACTGATCCATTATCGTCGTGGTCTGGGCTAGAGTGGAGGAAATGGGGGTGTGGTTGCGGGACCTCCTCTGCCCTGGGATGCAGTCGGGAGAAAGGCTTTCTAGCTCAGTGGTTCTCAAAGTAGGTCTCCCGGCACCCAGGCGCTTGCTGGAATGCAGATTCTTGGACCACACCCCAGGCCTGCTGAATTGGAAACTGTGGGTGGGGGTGGAGGGAGGCAGCATTGTGCTTCCATCAGCCTTCCCGGTGATTCTGGTGCTCGCTGGGGTTTGAGAGGCTTGGTCTAGAGGAAGTGGAGTTTCAGCTGAGATTGGAGGGAGGGCGGGTCGCTGGCCAGGTGAGACCTGATGCTGGAGGGGGTGGGGCCAGAGCCTGCATGCCGAGGGTGTCGACTGAGCAAAGGCCCCGCGGCCGGCACCTATGGGAGGTCAGGGAGCTGCAAGGCCAGGGTGGCTGGGGGACACTGCAGTGGGGACAGAAGAGGGTGCCAGACAGGGTGGAGGAGTGAGGCCGGAGTGTGAAAACTTCTCTAGCAAGCTGCAGGTGGGAGGCGGCTGGGGAGGGGCTGCCTCTCCTGCCCCTTAACTTTCTTATATGGTTGAACGTTTTCGTTGGACGTATATGGCTTTTATAATGAGAAAGAAACAAGAAAGCTATTTTTATTTCTTAAAATGTATATCCTCGGGCAGTAAATACTTCCCCACCCACCCTGGCGTGGGGTGGCTCCCCTGGCTCTGTCAGCTCCTAAGGCCACGAATCCAGGGAATTCAGCCGCAGGCTGGATGACAGCCTGTCAGGGTCATCGCGATGCGGGGAGCATCCATGGCAGGGGGCCTGTTGCAGGCAAACTGGATGAACTGCACTCCCCCCAAACCCCAAAATAGATGAGGTTTCTAAAAATTATAATAGTCAAAAGTCTCCAGCAGGCCTGGGTCTTCATGTGTGGTGGTCGTATTTTGTTTTGAATAATTCAAAACAGTGGAGTGGAAAATGCCTACCTGCTCTCCCCCCGCCCCCCCCAGGGCTACGACGTCACTGAACCATGCACAGCCGAGCTCCTGGCCTGGCCAGCTTTGGGCTGTCCCGAGGTGACAGCTCAGGCCATTGCCCCATCTCCCTCCTGTCCCCAGCCATGGTTGGCAACGAGGCCCTAAGCCAATGGAATGGGCTGACGATATATTTGAATGTGGATTAAAGGAGAGGTTTTAGCTTGTATATATATTGCTAGAATACAATTAACAAACTAACCAGCTGTAGGACATACACTAGAGAACGCTAATGTAAACCATGGTCTGTAGTAAGTAGCACAATTATAACATTGTTTCATCAGTTGTAACAAATATACCACCCTGATGCAAGGTGTTAACAATGGGGTGTGTGTGTGTATTAGGGTTCTCTAGGTAAACAGAACTGACACATGTATTGTGTAGATATTTTATTTTTAATAAGAATTGCCTCATGGGACTGCGATGATGGGCTAGTCCAAATTCCGTGGGGCAGGCTGCAGCCTGGAAACTCCAATGAAGGTTTTTGGTTACTTCTCCTGGAGAAGTTGGCTGGCTGAAGTAGAAATGGAAATTCTCTCTTCTGACTGCTGAGATCATCACTTTTGTCAAGGCCTTCAGCTGATTGGCGAGAGTTCTCTCATTGCCGAAGGCAATCTCTTCAGTTGATTGTAGATGCAATCAGCCACAGATGCAATCGACTGACTGATGATGTAAGGGAATACCTCACAGTAACAAACAGGTCATTGCTTGCCTGACCACACAAATGGGCACCGTCACCCGACCAAGTTGATGCATGAAGCTAACCCACACAGCGGCTGTATGGGAACTCTATTTTCTGCATGATTTTTCTGTAAACCTACAACTTCTGCAAAAACACCCACTCCCCACATAACAACAGGGAAAGCCTGGGAAGCTGTCACAGCCCAGAGGTGCCTAAGGAGATGTGACATCATGTGGGACCCTGGATGGGGTCCCGGGACAGAAAAATGACGTTCAGGAAAACTAAAGAACCCTGACTAAAGGTGGGCATTGGCTAGTGGTGATGCGTCAGTACTGGCTTATTGGCTTGACAGATATGTCACATTAGTGTAAGGTGTGGGTGAGAGTGGGTGTGTGTGGGGTGTACAGGACACTTGGTGCTGTCTTTGCAACTTTTCTATGCATCTAAAATGATTCTAAAATAAAAAGTTTATTAAAAAAACCCACAACACCCAGATCAGCCCCTTTCCACATCTGGCCACGAGCCCCTGCCAGTCCTAGTCTGGGATGTGGCCCTAAGGATTTGCAGAGTGAGATGAATCTCCAGACGCACACGTGTGTCTCTAGAGCCTGATGGGTAATTCCCAAACAAGGGAGTCTCCTCTCCTGGCCTTCCAGGGACATTTGACGAAGTCTGGCGCCATTTTTGGTTGTCACCCCTGGGGCAGGAGATGCTACTGGCATCTAATGGGTAGAGGCCAGGGAAGCTGCTAAACTCCCTTCAACGCTGAAGACAGCCCCCCATCAAAAGAGTTATCTGTATCAAAACGTCCATATTGCCGAGGTGGAGGAACCCCATTCCTGAAGGGTCCCCTGGCCCTGCTGGGGCAGTGCTCGTCCCAGCGCTGGTATTTCATGCTGGCTGCTGAGTCCTTCTAGCAGGTTTCTTCCTTAGGGGAGAAAGGACAGTGCTGCGGCTGACACTGAGGTTTTCATACCAACTCCATGGGGCAGGCAGTATGATTATTGTGTTGTCAGACAGATGGGAAATAAGGCACAGAGAGGTTAAGCAACTTCCCTAAAGCCACACAGCTAACAAGTGGCCGAGGTCAGCTTTGAACCCAGGCGGTCTGGTTCCCATGTTGTAGCCGGTATGAATTACCGAGAGCTGGGAATCCCTGTGGGGCAGATTCTGCTGGCACGAGGCTCTGTGCCTGCAATGCACAGGGAGAGGAATGGAGTCTCCCCCGAGAGAGAAGGCCGTGGAGGTGCTGCCTGCCCCCAGCCCAGGCTGCGATCCTCCCCGGGGGTGGCTCCCCCCACCCTTGGATGGCCACAGTCACCGCTCGCCCATGCATCACACTGTAGCTTGGAGCTCAGTGGCCGAGTGGGGCCACCGGCCCCTCCTCCAGAGCCCTGCGGTGCTGTGGAGCTGCCCGGGGGGCTCCCAGCCAGCACGCGCCATGCCATTAGTGTACAGCTCTGGGCATTCGCGGCCATTTGAGAAGCCCAGTGGGAACTAATAAGATTCTAAATTTTTGCGTTTGGGGACCTGTGGAGCAGAAGAGGGAGAAAGGATATTATTAGAATTTGCAAATAGTCCCTCTGGCCCAGGAAGCAGGCAGCTGGCCAGGGGAAGAAGTGATATTTTCGTGAAGGTCCGTCACCTTTCCACTTCCTTCCCAGTGGCACCAGCCAGCAGGACAAATCGACGTTCAGGGGGACAGTTTTGCTTAGGGGTCTTGCCAGAAAGTCTGTTTGAGTCAGCCAAATCTGGTCCCCGGTACCTCCCTGAGGCTCCGAGAGGGCCCAGCATTGGGCCTTGGCTCCAAATCGCTGCTGGGTGTGGGCTTTAGTGCTCCCAGGGGGGTCCACAGGGACGGACACTGGCTGCGTCCTGTTTCCCCTCCTGTCTGAGCTCCAGGTGTGTCACCCACAAAAGGAAGGTGGGGATGAGTGAGGGGGGCTGCCTGAAGCTCCTCCGAGTGGCTGGGCCTGCTGTGCTCCCTGTGGTTACCCCAGCTTGCCTCCCCAGGCCCTTCACCCTCTCCGCCCTGCCCTGTGCCAGGAGGTGACTGCGGACTTGCTCTCTAGGCTCCCTTGTCCCCAGCTTCCTGCTGGGTGTGGCCAGTGGGTGGCCCCGACGGGCAGTGGGAGGGCAGGAGAAGGGAGAGGACGGGGACTTTAGCTGCTGACCCCTCCCTGGTCTGTGTCTCTCCCACATCCACAGCCGTCACCTGTCCCCTTGTCAACACGCCATCCCATGTCAACGTGACCTGGTGAGAGGGGGCAGCAGCTCCTGGCTGGAGGGCGCAGGGTGCATGCGTGCCCCCACCTCTTTTAAATAGACCTTTCTGTAAATTCGTTTCTATTGTCCCTTTGACGGTGCCTGTAGTTTCTTGCAGAGTCCCTGGGTCACAGAGATGGGTCAGCTCATTCAACTCTGCGTGGCATCCCAGGGAGAATGGGGTGTGCTCACCCCGTTTTCTAGACAATGGGATGGAAATGGAAGGCGAGGCGGGTAAATGCCTTGCCTGGGGGGGTTGAGCCCAGGCTGTGAGCCTCGGGGCGCCCTCAGAATCCGTGTCCACAGCTGTGGGTGGGTCGGGGGGCTCCCCAGGCTGTTCCCTCGAGACTTGGAGCCCGGGGTAGGTGCTTGAAAAACGGGTGCCATGCTGCGTGTCCCCCCCCCCCCGGTGGGTGCTGGGCTTCCCTGCCCCGTCTCTCCCAGAGCCGTCGCTGTCCCTTGTGGAGAAGTACGGGCGGGCAGGCTCAGGAGGCCATTGGAGGCACTGCAGACCACTGTCTTGTGGTTTCTGGGTCTCTCCCAGTCACCACCTCAGCCTCTGTCTGCACCCCTGGTGTTTGCAGCGCCTCCGCCCTTCGCACGTGAGGACGGAGACTCTGAGGGGACTCCAGCTCGCTGGGGGACTTGGTCCTGCTGGGCAGGCTGGCTCCAAGGCCTGTGTGCTCACCGCGGGGCCACCGAGGGGTGGGACAAGGGTTTCCCCGTCTGGCTCCAGCCAGCAACTGGAGGACAGGCAGAGGCCCTGCATCCTGGGTCACTGCAGTGGCTGTGTGCCCTCCCTCTCCTGTCCCCGGGGGGCTGGGGCCGGGTGGGGGGGAGTGGAGCTGCCTTCCCACGGGTTCCTCGCAGGATTCGCGCTGCGAGGGCCCCTGTGTGGGGACTGACCTTTGTTCTGTGGTGGGTGGGGGAGGCAGCCGCCGGCCAGCGGCCGCACGAGGAGCTGACTGTCCTCACCCGCGTGGCCGCCCTGAGGGGGCTGCTGTGAGGCGGGGGGGCTGCAAGTGCTTGGCTCAGTTCCTCCATCTAACCCTGAACCCCCTTCCCCGTGCGCCCCCCACTGCAGAACCCCCTCCCCAGAATTGATTGAGTTGATTGATGGGCTGGTCCTGTCAGTCACTCAACAAACATTTCTCTGCACTTCACTGACCCTGGTTGCTGCCCGAGGGCCAGGAGGACACCCCCCATCTCTGTGGCTATGAGAGGCTCACAGACCCTGCTCGTGGGGAAGGCTGAGGATGGGCCGAGTGGGTGGGGCACCAGGCCCACCTCCCCTCATACCCCCAGCACCCACAGGGTTTCACCTAAATGGGCACAGCCTGTTCTAGAGATGAGGCGTCAACCAGGCAGAAAATGCTCCCCTCTTAAGAGAGGCACAGAGAGAAACTTGGGGGTGCGGGTATGGGGGAGGAGAAGAGAGCTCCAGCTCAGGGTGGGGATATGGGGTCATGGGGGTGAAATCAGGAAGGCTTCTGGGAGGAGGTGCCATTCAGCAGGGCCTTGAAGGCTCCAGATGAGGGGAATTGCATTCCCTGCTGAGGGAGCAACAAAAGCAAGTGCGAGGGGAATGGTGGGCAGTTTGGTTTGATCAGAACGAGTGGGGGGTTCTGGGGGTGGGCAGGGGGCCCTGGGACTGGATGTAAGGTTGGAATGCAACTCTAGCCTCAGGGGGGCCAGTGGGAGGCCAAGCCAAGTGTCGCGTGTGAGACCCCTGGGACCTCCCATGTGCTGAGCCAGACTCTCGTCTGGCAAAAAGCTAAAACATAACACTAGTTGCCCCAGAATTTCCGAGAACTGACATCCCTTCTCTTCTGTCTCCACAACTGGACTGTGGCCTCTCCTGGGCAAGGACCTTCTGAGCCCCTCACTTTTCCAGCCATGCTGCCTCCAGGAAGCCTCCCCTGATTACACACCTGGTCAGCTCTGGCCTCTGAGCTCCCCCAGCCTCCTTCTCTACCTCCCTTGGCTGTCCCAGTTTCTGAGCTTATCTGTCCCTTTCTTATACTGTCACTTCTGGGCCCGTCGAAGAATGGGCTGGCTGGAACCAGACATCCCTCCCCCACCCCCCTCAGCACTGCCGAGGCGCCAGGAGCTCATCTGCCCTGGTTTTGTCTCTGCTTTCAGCCAAGGGTGAGGCCATAAAGCAGAGCCCTATAGATTAGGGAGGTGGATCTTGGCAGCCCCTGTGGCTCACAGTTTCTTTCACCAGGGGTCAGCGGGTCTGGGGTCTCCTAACAGGCATTGGGGAAGGGAGATAAAAGGAATTTGGGGAATATTCCATGTTCTCAGCTTGCAACAGCAGTCTTTAAAGGCTCTGATAAGTCCCGTAGTGAAGAGAAATCTATTAACCTCAACATCATGTTTTCAAACTTATTTACTCTTGGAAGCATTTCCTTTCTTCTCCATACATCTATTGGCATGGGTAGGACATCAGTTTGGGAGAAGCTGGCTTAGAGAACAGAGCTTTAACTGATCTTCTCTGCCGTCTTCCTTTATGTGTGCCCAGCACCGTGATGGGTGTTGGGAGGCGCCTGGGAGTCTCTTGCATCCTGTCCCCTCGCCCTTGGGTAATTGGCGAGTGGTCAGGGCTCAGGCGGTGGAATTCTGTCTTGATGGAGGTCCCCCAAAAGGGGGCATCCTGGCTCCCGGGGCTCCCGGGGCTCCCGGGTCATCCCAGCCCGGGCCTTGTGAGGACCGCGCAGGTGTCGCACCCGGCACTGGGCACAGGCAGGCCATGTGTGCCTCGTTAGTAAATGTGTCATTTGTCTGCCACAGCCTGCGTGGCCAAGGCATGAGACTATACTGACAGAATGCAAATCACGCCGTGGAAATGTATCTCCCTGCCTCGCTGCTTACTCCTTCCTTACTGTACAATCCCAGATTTATGAAACATATGGACCTTTTCTTTAAACAATCCCTCAAAAGCTCTGGCTTGCAGATTAGTTCCTTGAATGATCAGCTGTATATATTCTGCATTTCATAAATTCAGTTATTAAGGGAGCAGCAATTGATTATTCAGTTATGGCAGATCGGGAATCAGCCTCTTCAGCAAGCTGGCTGAGATGCTGGGTAGAGCAGAGATGTAAAAAAGAGCTACCCATCGATGTGGCCTTTATGTTAACAGTCTGGGGGGGCAAAAGAGGGGTGCAGAGACTGTGCTCAGGCCAGGATACCTGGGGGTCTGGTCCCCAGTGCATCCTGAAATTGTAGAGAAATTAGTGAGCTAGCCAGCCAAGGATCTTTTTTCATTTGATTTGTGTGGATTGGGGAATTTGCATTATGTATCAAATGCAATTTGTATTCCATTCCAGGAAAAAACAAACAATATTGATAAATATATTTTATGCATGTACAGAATAAATTCGAGCAAGATATAGGGGTCCTGGGAATGAAATTATGCATCAGGAAATTAGCTGATAAAAACCGTGTTAATTCAGTGGGGAAATGATAAAGAAAACTCCAAAAGACCTGGCAGAAATGCAGGACGTGATGGCACCTTCTCTGTCTCCACCAGCCAGTCTGTGCTGAGTACTCAGAGTTTCTTCCTGAAGTTCTCCTGATGTCTCTTTGGTTGTCTGGGACTGTATGTACCCCAGAAATTCACGTTCTTAATGCTAATCCATTTCTGTAGGTGTGAACTGTGAGCAGGTTTTTATGAGGTTACTTCGGTTAAGGCAGGCCCAGGTACGTCCTAATCTTCTAATTGGAATCCTATATAAAGGGATGACTAGAGAGAGAGGAAAAGCCAAGGAAGCCAGAGGCTGACATCAGTGAGACCTGGAAGAGAAGGGAGAGACCAGCAGACGCCACCGTGTGCCTGGGCATGTGACAGAGGAGCCCGGGGTCCCTGGCAGCTGGTCTTCAGAAGAAAGCATTGTCTTGAAGCCTTGATTTGAGCATTTTCACAGCCTTAAAACTTAAGCTTGTAAGCTAATAAATTCTCTTCCATCCATTTTATGATATGCTTTCAGCAGTCTAGCACAATAAACACTGTCTTTCCCTTTTGAATGTATATAATACTCTGCGGTAAGACTTTTGCGAAGACTGACAGGAGATGCTGCTGCTCCTGCCATCCATCCACTCACTCATCCAGCTACCCATCCACCATCTATGCATCCATCCGTCCACCATCCACCTGCCATCCATCCTTCTACCATCCGTCCACCATCCATCCATGTATGTACCATTTATCCACTATTCATCCGCCATCCACCATCCATCTACCATCCATCCATCATCCAGCCACCCACTCATCCAGCTACCCATCCACATCTATGCATGCATCCGTCCACCATCCACCTGCCATCCATCCTTCTACCATCCGTCCACCATCCACTGTCCATCCACCATCCACCGTCCATCCATCCATCATCCAGCCACCCACTCACCATCTATCCATCCACCATCCAGCCGCCCATCACCATCCATCCATCCATTCACATACCCACTCATTCACTCATCCACCAGTCTGTTGCTGGATTTACATTGCTGGGTCCTTGGCCATGCCACCAGAAAGAATTCAAGGGCACAGCATAGCATATAGTAAGAGAGCAGAAAACTTATTGAGAACACATGTAAGAGGACATGTGGGCACACTCGCAAAGACAGAGGTGAGTGGAGGTGAGAGGCAATAGGCAATGTGGCGCCATTTGCTTTTATAGATCAGCTTTGTTTATACTCCCTTCCTCGTTCAGGGTGGTGGCTGGTGGTAGGCAGTGCATTTGGGTGGGTTGGTTGACTCTGCACTTCTCCATACCTGACTCACTCAGGTGGGGGGTATTGGGCTTCAGATGGCCCACTGCCACTGGGCATTTGCCATAAGTGGGTAGTTCCCAGTGGGTCACCTGTCCAGGACATGGGTCCTCCTGACCTTGATTAACTGTCCTTGCTTAAGGGCTCCTTCAAGTTTTTTCTTCTCCCCGTCTCCTTATTCTAGCCTGCCTCATATCCACTCACCCACCCATCCATCTACATACCCACCCATCCACCCCACCTACCCATCTACCCATTCACCATCTGTCTGTCCATCCATCTTCCATCCCTCCACATACCTGCCTATCCACTCATCCACCTCCTACCCCTCCATCTACCTCACCCACCCACCCACCATCTCTCCATCTGTCCATCTCTCATCTATCCATCTGTCACCCACCCCTCTATCCATTGCATCTACCCCTTCACCATCTGTCCTTCCATCCACCACCTGTCCATCATCTATCCATCCACCACCCACCCCTCTGTCCACCCCATCCAGCCATTTGCCATCTGTCCATCCATCCATCGACAACCCCCCATCTATCCACCCCACCCACCCATTCACCATCTGTCTGTCCATCCATCCATCCATCCATCCATCCATCCATCCATCCATCCATCTACTCATCCATTAATGGTACATGGGTTCTGCTTCTGTTGGTCTGTCTAGGTCCTGGGATTGAGGGACAAGGTGGACATTAGCCCCTGCCCTCTCAGTGCTGCTAGTCTGATGTAGGAGAGATAAAACAAGAAGCAATTCAGCCAGTATGGTTTCTGGGTAATTTCTGGTGCCTGGGTTCTATGGAGGAAATGTGACAAAGGTGGCAGGGTAATAGGTGACTGGGTTGCTTTGGGGAGGTGGGGAAGGAGGGCCTCTTGGCGGGAGGTAGACAGCACTGTCCTCCTGAGCTCCCCAGGCTCCACTGGGTACCTAGTGGCAGCACCTCCACATGCCCCTCAGCAACCAGCGCTTCAGAGCCATAGGGTGGCTGCCAGGCACGCGTCAGCAAAGCGATGAGTCTGGAGGCCAACTGAGAAGGCTCAGCTGCCCCTCTCTGTGGCTCTAAGTCCCGGGGCCTTAGGCTGTGACTGGGGTAGACACTGCCCAGGCTGAGCATGGAGGGAGGAGCCTGCCCTGATCCCTAGAAGGTGCTAGCACCTTCTCCCTGCACTGCCCTCTGCTAGAATGTGCTTAGCCTCTCCACTCCCTGACTGATGACTTGGGCAAGTTCTGGAACTTTCCTGAGATGCAGCATCCTTGTCAAGAAGACAGGGATGAGCACCTGAATCCCATCCGGTTCCGAGGGCTCAGACGATGGATTGGACATGCGGTGCCAAGTGAGTTGTCTCCTCTCCATCCCCCTTCCCTTCCTCTAGCTGCCCCAGCTCCCTCTCATCCACACTCCACTCCCACGCCCTCTTCTCCAGCCGGTTCTGCATCCTGACCACCCCAGCCTTGCTTCTCCATCAGCTCCCCTCATGGACATCTGGCACGGCCCACCTCCTGGCCTGGTTCTCCTGACCCGCCCTCCATTTCAGGCAGTGGCAGTGTCTGCTCCTTCAGCTGCTCATTCATTTGTTTTCTTTCTCCCAGTTCCCAATTAGAGAGCTCCCACCTTGTGCTGGGGGTACAGCTGGGTGCTGGCAAAGGAGGAGGCCAGTCCCTGCCCATAATCTGCTTACAGTGTGATGAGGGAGGCAGACGTTGGACAAGCTAACAAGGAAATGGGGCAGGCAGTTGAGTTGGGCTAAGTGTCGGGAGGGAAAGCATGGATGGAGAGAACTTAACCCTGGGGGTAGGGTGGGAGTGAGTCACGAGCTGTGGGGTCAGGGGGCCCTTGTGGAGGCCGGAAGATTTAAGCTGAGACCTGGAGCTGGTTAGAGTCACTGATAGAGCCACTTCTGGCTTTAACGTCAGAGTACGATGTCTATAGGCTCAGAATTTTTAAACCATTGATTTCTGGTTTCTTTGCGCTTAAGAATTCAGTTCTCAGCATTACCCCTTTCCTCTCTCATTTCACCATAAGCTGCAAGGAGAAGCCAGGCTGCACCTTCCACGCTTAGCTTGGAAATCTCCTTAGCTAAATATCCATTTCACTGCTTTTAAGTTCTGCCTTCCATCTGACGTCAGAACTCAGTTATGCCACATTCTCTCCCACCTGATGAGAAGGTTCACCTTTCCTCCGGTTTCTAGTAACACCCTCATCATTTCCTTCTAAGGCTTCATCAGAAGGACCTTTAACGTCATATTTTTACCACGAGTCTCTTCAAAGCTATCTAGATCTTTTCTGACAGTTCTTCCAGCTCACCACTCATTGTCTAATTCCAAAGCTGTTTCCACATGTTTAGGTATTTGTAATAGTAGTACCCCACTTTCTGGTACAAGAGACTTTCTAGCGTCTCGGCTGCTAAAACAAATACAATACGATGGGTCAGCTTAACGACAGGAAGTGATTGGCTCACGATTTCAGAGGCTGGAAGGCTGCGTCCTCCGGGGTTGGCATCTCCTGGCAGTCCTTGGAGTTCCTTGGTGTTTCCGTCACATGGTGATGCAGGTGGCAGCTTCTCCTTTCTCTTCTGGGTTCTGTGACTTCTGGATTCTGGCTACTCCCTGCGGCTTCTCTCTCCATGTCCAATTTCCTTTGCTTGTAAAGACTTCAGCCCTCTGGGACGAGGCCCCCCGCATTCAGTCTGGGCACACCTTAACTAATAGCGTCTTCACAGATTCTATTTATAATGGGTTCACCCCCGCGGGGCCAGGGTCTGTGACCTGAGCGTGCCATTTGTGGGGGACGTGATTCAGTCCCCAAGAGAGGGCATCGCTGTCCTGGCCATGCGTGTCTGGGAGGTGAAGTACTTCAGGAAATGGCCATCCAGCCTCAGGACAGAGCCTGGGGGATCTTGGTTTGGTTGCATGGTTTGGGATATGTCTCATCCAAGTTAGATGAGCTCTGGGGCTCCGTCTCTGCCTGCTTTGGTTCTGGGGACTCCGTTCATGGAGCCTGCCCGGGGTACCCAGGTCTGGGTGTCCCTTTACTGCTGGTCATGGTCGTGAGCAGGCTGACGGAGAACCTCATTCATTCATTCATTCATCCAGCCATTCATTCATTTATTTGGAATGAACAGGTACTGAGGACCAGGGTACTGAGGATGCAGATGTCCCTGCTTTTGGGAGCTGCCAGCCCAAGGGGGGGATGCAGATAAGTTAACAGGCAATGACAGCACAGGAGCGCTATGCTGACAGGGAAGGAAGCAGCAATTCTGGGTCCTTCCACAGGAAGACGCAGGTCCGCGAGTGAGGGGCTGAGCATCCCCCTGCCTGAGACCTGGCCTCCATGTGGGGAGTGGCTGTGGATGAATTGGGAGATGGAGCGTCCTTCCCTGCCTTGCACCCCTTTTCTCCACCCTCTTTCCTCCTTTCCTTCCTTCTTTCAAGAAATAATTATCTAGTGCCTTCTGTGTGCCAGGCCCTGGGAGCCAAGCTTTCTCAGTGTAATCTCTGCTCACCTCCTGGAGTGTTTCTGAAAGTTGCCTTAGAAATGGGGATCCCTTTGCAAAGCAGCATTCCAGCCTCCCTCTCCCCCCAGAGCCAGCCCTCCGTGATGCATTCATTCATTCAACAACCAGGGTGTAGAGAGAAATCGGGTGCTCCCCTCACCACCGCCACCTGAAACCCCACCGTCCAGCACAAATGGCACCTCCTCCAGAAAGCCTTCTTAGATTGCCCCAGGTGTATGGGAACTCTCCCTCCTGCTCCACTGCTGAGGACTTCGGCTAAGACCTCGGCCCCTAAGACCCTGGAGCAGCCTGGACATTGGCCACTGTGGGGCATTACACAAGGTTACCACCTCCTCTGAACACCAATTCTGCAAACAATGGGCGGTGTGTGTGTGTAAGAAAGAAAGAGAGAGAGAGAGCACACACAAGCATGTGCTGATGTGAGTGCCAGCTTGGGGCCTGATTTGTCTATGCCACCCCCACAAAGCACATAATAGTTTCTCAATAAATATTGGTTGAATGAATGAGTGAATTAAATGAGTGCCTCCTTCCAATTCAGCTGGAAAACAGTCACCACAAGGGACGGAAGGATCAACGATTAGAAATGGGGCTTTCTCCTTCCCTGAGGCTTTTACACAGGATTACTCTTCTGCTGTCACTGCAGTTGCACACTTTGTACCTCCTCCCCTCCTTTTTTTTTAAAACCTCAGAGCCATGTATTAAATTCATGGATATTTATTTCCAGTTCTTTGCAAAAAATCCTCCTGCTTAATTAAGGGCAGAGCCTGGCACCTCCGGGAAGCTGGCAGTGCCGCTGGAAGGAAGAACTAACAGCTCAGAACGAGGGTTTCAGGGGTGCAGAGTGGGGGCGCCTCCTCCTGGCAGCCCCCCAGGCTTGGACTGCGACCATGGCCCACTGGATCCTGGAGGAGGGTGGAAAGGGATGGCAAGCTCGGCTCGGGGTGGGGGCGTCGCTGGGTCGGCAGCAGAGCAAGTAATAAAAGGAGCAGTGAGGGGAGGATGAGCATCTGGGCAGCTGCATGGGCAGGCGACCTTTGTCGGCTGCTTGGGGAAGTGCCTTGGCAGGGGCTCGGCGTGATCTTTATGGCCTGAGACTGGGACTGAGGGGGGCCCAGGATGGCAGGCCCGATGTTCCCTGGCTTCTCTCCCGCTGTGGGGCAGCCCATGACCTCTGGGAGCCCCAAGATTCTGTGACTCTGGTGTGCAGGGAAAGAGAGCTCTTAATGGGAGGGTATAAGGGAAGACAGGGTGGTGTGGCCCCACCGTGTGGCTTCCAGGCCCTTTTCTTTAGGTTTCACAAGCCTGACCTTGGTGGGGAGCTGTCCTCCGGGAGCTCTCTCGCGGTGAGCAGGTGGTGAGCTGTGAAGGTGGAGGGACCTAAAGGAGGTGCCGACCCCACCTGGAGGGCAGAGGAGGATCAGGGAAGGCTTCCAGGAGGAGGTGACGCCTGAGCTCTGTCTTCTAGGATGTGTAGAAGGCCAGAGCAGGGATGGGGCAGTTTAGGGAGAGAAGCCAGTATGTGGGGGGCTACAGGTGAGCAGCAGGCTGGGGTGTGGGGGGCACAAATGGCTGCTGTGCAGAGGCCAGTGGGGGTGGGGGGAGGACAGACAAGGTTGATAACCAGGGCATGGCGGGATCAACGGGATAAGTGAGGAAGATGGATGGAGGCAGGTGGCTGGGGGGAGGTTGCAGGCAGGAGGCGGGAGAGGGGGCAGGAGAAGGAGAGCTCCTTAAGTCAGGGAGACTTCTGGAAGCCGAGGCTGGGGGCCCTGGTGGTTGGCAGAGCAGGTGCTGAGGTTGGGGAAGGAGAGGTGAGGATGGCTCTGCAAAGCTGTTGGTTCAGCCTCAAAACGACAGAGCATCGGCTTGGCCGGGCCCTGTGTGGGGCTGGGCAGGAGCTGGCGTCCTGGAGCAGCTGGCGTCTCGGTACGGGGCGAGGACGGATGACTCCCAGAAATCTCAGTAGGAGAGACAGGCCTGTCAGGAAACAGTCACACTCGGGGAGTGCCAGGGACCGTGCAAGGGACCTGGACTCGGTGGAGAGAGTTGACCAGGTCCCCAGGTTCTGCCACGGCAGGCTACCTGATGACGTGGGTTTTCAGTCTCATCCAGAGACGCCTGTGACCTGGCCACGCTCCCTGCCGGTGGGGGTGGCAGCTCCAGCTGCGTGGGGAGCACAGAGCGTCCGGGCGTGGGTGGTGGGTGCACCCACCAGCACGCTGTGTTCCAGAAATAAAATGGTGAACCGTGGCCGCCTCGTGCTCCTGGGGGTCGCCGAGCCTGTGTGGCCTCAGCTCTGGCGCGGGGAGTGGGTGGCAGCCGCCTGCTCCAGTCCCGGTGGTCATGGCCCAGGACTCGGGGCAGCCTGCCCTCTGCGCCCCTCCGCGGGGGACCCTTGCTGCCTGCCCACTCACAGCTTCCACCCACACTTCTCCGCGAAGCTGAACGCTGTAAAAGTCACGTCTGGGAACTAATTGTTGCTGAGAAAATTGTTGCTTAGAACACTTAACCTAAAATTAAAATGCGCTTTTTCCACTAAAAAAAGATCCTTCCTAGATCAAATGGTTCTCCATAAAGCCGCTGTCAAGAAGGTGAAGACCAAAATAGGGATTTCTTTCTCTTCTTGTTCAGAGTTTTACCAAATGGAAAAGAAAGAGGAAGAAATTTCAAGACCTGAGGACATCAAGAAATTTTCAAAAGCCTTTATTTTCTGCGTTAGGACTCCGCCAGGGAACGGGGTTCAGGGTGAGAAACCCAGAACCACTGGGCTGGCCTCACTACTGGACACTGAGATTAACCAAAGGGTTGTGTCTCTCCAGTATTCACCTGTCCATTCATTCATTCGTTCATTCATTCATTCACGGCACTGTTTGATGCATAATTGTGAAGCTCAGTTCCTGTTAAGGGAATGGAATGTTTCCATGATGACGACATGCGAAACTCCAAATGATGGGATGCTCTGTTCCCAAAGTAGGTGGCACTGTGGCAGCCTCTCGGCCTCTGCCCTGGCCTCTGCTGCCATCTCCACCCGGCAGCCAGAGGGGGCCCATGAAAGCGTTAGGAGGTCCCACAGTCCTCGGCTCCAAGCCCTCCAGTGACTCTGTAGCTCCCTTGGCCTGAAAGCCAAACCATCCCCGCTGCCCATGGGCCCTGTGGAATCCGGGTTCCTTTCCCCCCCTTGCCTTCTGCTCACTGCCCTCTTGCTCACTTCTCTCCCACCATGCTGGGCTCCTCACTCTTGCCTGGAAGTGCCACAGGGCCTTTGCACTTGCCATGTCACCTGCCTGGGATGGCCTTCCCCAGATAGCACGTGGTTTTGCTCCCCACTTCTGCCCAGTCTATGAAGCTGCCTTCCAAGGGAGGCCTTCCTTGGACACCTACCTAAGATGGCACCAACCAGCTCCTTTTGCTTCTGCTCCCAACCACATTTTACACCCAGGAATCATTATAATCTATCATACAATTAATTCCCAAATTATCCTGCTTATCTTGTGGCTCCCTCTAGGATGCAAGCCCCAGGAGGGCAGGACTCTTTACCTGTTTTGCTTACTGCAGCATCCGCACTGCCTAGTTCAGGGCTTGGTATGCTGTAGGTGCTGAATAAATGCTGGTTGCATGGATGAGTAAGAGTTTGCCAGGAGCCGGAAGAACAGCACATGTGGAGGGACTGAGGCAGGAAGAAGCATGTGTGCTGGGGCTCTGGGGGCTCTGGGTGGGGGCTTGAAGATACAGAAGCAGATTGAAGGAGGTGAAGGGCTCCAGGTGTTTCTGAGGGCGTCCTGCCCTTCTCTGGAGGCAACAGAGGGGGTTTCCAGGGTATTTAAGCACCGAGACAACATTAGCGTCTGGGAAGTGTGTGTGTGCATGTGTGCGTGTGCATGTGTGTGTGTGTGTGAATGTGCGAGGGCAGGGGGCATCTTTGATAATTTATCAGAATCATTCGTGGTAACTTTGATTACCCACTGTATACAGTTTATCATTTTGAGGGCAAAGCCATTCTTATCCCCATGTGTTTATCCGAACGAGGAGAGATGGGATGTCAATAATAAAAAGAGGTGCAATCTTTGCCTTGATATATTCAAAAATTTCAAACACCATATTCCACCCCATCTAAGAATGCTCTTAGATGCCATCTAAGTTGCATCATTATTTTGTTCACTACTAAGAAATGGCATTGCTTATGAGCCACACTCCGATTTCAGAGAGTTAAGTTGTGAAAAAATATGTGGATCTTGGAAGCAATGAAATAGGGTAATAATGGGAACATCCAGCTATGTGGCCTAGCACCAGCTTCTTTTCTTAAATGCACTCAAATTTATTTTCTGGAGAACCCAGCAAAACGAGCTGGGACCTGCCAGACCCACTCAGCGGCGGCATGTACAGGCTTCCTCGGGGGTGTGGGGGGGTGCTCCCTGCGCATTCCAGACCTGGCCTGAGTCTGCACCTCGTCTCATGGGGAGGGGTGGGGTGTCATCTGGGGCCTGGGGATTCCCAGGCAATGGACAATTTAAGAAGAACTAATAACCTCTTCAGCGGTGCAGCCTGCAATAATCAGAATCAGATCCTGTGCTCTGGGGTGTAAGATGAACTCCTGTGGAGGCGGGAAGGAATGTTTCTTCAAATAGGAGTCTGCAAAAGTTTCCAGAGCATTTCCGCTGCAGCTTCCCCCACAGGCCCAGACCCGCCAAGCGAGATCCCCGGTGCTGGGTGACCCTCCCTGCTCCCCCCCGAGGGCTGGTATTTCCCACGCGGCCAGCTCTGGGTGAACGTGGTGGAGGGCGGGGACATGCCAGGTGGAAAGAAGCCAGGGTGAGAGGCTACAGGGTCCTGTTTCCTGGGCTGAGCTGTGCTCTCCATCTCTTCTTAACCGGCTTTTACAACATGAGCTGGCAGAGGTGAGGAGGGGACCTCTTGTTTTAAAAGGCATCTGGCTGGCAGCTTCTGATGCAGTTTTCCAACATCCCTTACAAATATGTAGGAAGACACAAAACAGATGCAAATGCACAAAATGGAAACAAAGGCTAACCAATGATATTCCCAGAATCAGGGAGAAGTGACCTTGAAGTGAAAGGCTTGATGGGGTGGGTGGAGACAAGAAAAGCAGTTGGTCTTTGCTTTGTGAAACCATGAGGAAGCATCTCTCCTTTCTTGCCCTGCTCTGTCCACAACCCAAGGAACCACACTGAAACCCACCCACAAGCCGAGTGGATTTGGCTTCCTCTGGAGGCAGGCCTTGAGACACGGACTAAAGGGCAAGACATCTATTGGGGTGAACAGGGAGCTGAGACAGAGAGGTTTGCGAATTTTAAAGCCACCGTGGGCAGCTGGAGCTCAGGCCTTTTAGGGAGCCTGGGAGACAGGCGTCTAAGTAATGGGGAAGCTGGGGGTGTTCCCCGACCCATGCCTTGGTTGTCTTCATTTGGGGGCTACTTCTGGGAGCGTTAGCCCTCCAGCACCTCTGACCTGCCCTGGGTAAACTGAAGCTATTTCCATGGCCAGAAAGGAGACTGAGGCAGGAGAGAGTGTCAGGTTTGCCCAGCAAGTGGCCAAGGGGTCATGAGCAAGCTGCCAACTGCACCGTCCTTCCACTTCTGCCCGTCCGCCGGGAGATTGAAGCTTCTAGAAAAGAGAGTGGTGGGAGAAGGGTCCCTGGCAGATGCAGGGTCCTCAGAAGATGCACCAGTGGTGGCGACAGCTGTGGGGCAGGGTCTTGCGAGTGTGTGCAGGAGTCTTGGCTTCGATGTGACCTCATGCCTCAGACTCAGGAAGCAGGGGACCGGCAGAGGCTCTGATCCAAAGGACACTGAGACCACTGGCTGGACCCCGGCGCGGCATCAGGAATTAGGCTCAGGCAGCCCCTACCTGTGGGCCTGGGAGGGGCCGAGCCGGCTCCGCCTGCACGTCCTGGCTGTGAACACTCCCGGGACCCTTTCCGTCGGCCCTCACTCAGGAGCGAGGACAGAGAAGGAAATGCAACGTGGTGCCCAGGGAAGCACGAGGCGAAGAACTACATTCGCGAGGGTTCGGAGGGAGATGCCGTGTGATGATTCACAGGAATGAGAGGGAACGTTTAGAAGGTGGTGTGGTGTCTGCGATGGAATTCAAGAACTGCCGATGGCTTTGCTGAGTCAAGGGCCTGAGCTGTGACGGAAGAGGACAGGGTTTTGGAATGACTGGTGTAGATGCGGGGACAGGGTTCCCAGGTGCAAAATGAGCCCAGCCTGCTAGGGATCTCAAGGAGGCGGAAGGTGCAGTCTCTGCATTGGCATCGAGCTGGGTGCAGCGATGAGCAGAATTCCGAGGGCAGAAAATCAAATCTCTTCTGTGGAGGATAGAGCCGACAAGGCGTGTCCTGACACCTCTGAAAAGATACCGGGTTGGAGATGGCAAGCAGGAAGATGGTGGACAAGGAGAACAGAGAACGGAGATCGGATCAGCCGCAGCTTTCCGTGTGCGCGCAGCCTTGGCAGGGACTTCCAACAAGGAGGCAGGGGCTGGAGCGGCAGAGCAGCAAGTACGAGCTCTGCTGGCTCCTGGTCATCAGTTTGGGGGGTCCCCAGCCTGCCACCCCGCCCTCAGCCTCCATGGACTTGTCCTGAGGGCCAGCTGAGTGGCGTGGAGATGCCCAGACCTAGGAAAGTGTGGGCGTTTCTCCCGGACGGCCCGTCTTGTTGGTGCTGCCACACGAGTTTGGCACGGTGGGAGGGCCCACTGTGAGGCTGGTGGCAGGTCCCAGGTCTCCCGGGCTTTCCGTCTCCATCTGAGAAACGAGCTTGCAGGCAATCTTGACCCTGACCTTGACTGCCCCTGAGAGGCAGAGACAGCTCCGTGTGCGGGGCAGGGACTGTGCTCCCAGGACGCCCCTCCCATCTCCCCTTGAATGCAGGGGTGGGGGGCGTGGGCATGCTGGGGGGCACAGTGGGGTTCTGGGACTCTCCACAGCTCCTGACAAGAGTTGGGGGGCAATGTTCTCCCACCAAGCTGTTTCCCCAGCCTTTCACTGGAAGCCAGGCTCTTCCTGGGCTCTGTGGGCTCCGCCGGGCTGGTTGTGCTGGGTGGAGGCAGGGAGAGGGGGGTGTCACGGAAGTGGTAGGCCCGTGGCTTTGGAGCTTGTGGCTGCTGTCAGCATCCAGCTCCAGCCTTCAGGAGCTGGAGGAGCTTGAGTTGCGCTTGCCATCTGCAAACGGTTTGGCAGACTTGTCAGGGTTGGGTGGGGGGGAGGTGAGGGCACGAGTCCGTCATGCCCTTGGTTCAGAAGTGAGCTCGTTGCTTGGTGGGGGACCGAGGGGCCGTGTGGGGTGGGGGCAGTCCAGCACTCACAGTCAGGATGGTTTGACCCCATCTGACCTGAAAAGACCCCCAGGGATGGGAACCCTTCCCTGGACAGAGGCTCCATGTGGCAGGGACCCCTGTAGCCTGACACACGTTTTAATATCCCACACTGAAGGTTCTAGAGGAAAATGGATCCACCTGCCCGGCCCCGTGGCCTGGACTTTATTAACTTGGCGATATCCTCTCCTCTTCCCTTTGATGTCCTTTTCACCCCCTCTCCTCTCTGCCTGGTGTCCCGTCACTGCCCACTTGTCCTGAGGATACTACGTAGGTGGTAGTTGTGAAGTATGAACTTCCTGGGTGCCGGCTCTGGATTGCTGGACTACGGCTCCACTTCATTCATCTCTCATGGGTGTAGAAGGGTTTGTTTGTTCATCTGTTTATTCCAAAATCATGTGTGCAAAGCTCCAGGAGTGTCTGGTGGGACACAGGTGAGTGTCCTGAGAGGAGAGGCATCAGGCGGCGATGCCTACCCCAGGCTCGGGCCATCTCCGGCCACGGTCACGGACTCCAGAGCTGCTGCTTCCTGAACTCCGGGCGTGGACGCGGGCTGTGCAGGGGGGCGGAGGGTTGACGAGATGGTGGCAGTGGCGGAGGTCCTCACAGCCCCTGCTCAGTAAACAGCAGCTGCCCAAAGGGCAGTCTTTAGTGCTAACTCTTTCTCTTTTCCTGCAGTGATTTTTATGAGAATCTTTTCGAAATGCATCATGGAATTTTCTGGATGTGATGGAGCAGCTTTGCCGATTGCCAAGTATGTCCTGGTTTTTAAGCCCTGCTGAATCACAGTTTCTTTGTCAGTAAAGTGGGGGTAACGGTTTCCTGTCTGTAGGAGGCTGTGAGCATTAAATGGGCAATGGACGCGGCAGGCGCTGGCGAAACCTACAGCAGTGGGTATTATTTTTACATTTCTCGGTAGCTCAGGGCCATTCTTAAGTCCATGAGGACCAACGAGGAAGGAGAAGGGACTCTGCAGGTGGGTCCTGTCACAGGGTGCTTTCCTCTCCTCTGTCCAGGTGGAACTCACACCAAATGCCCCAAGATGGCCACCTGGGACCCCAGGGCTGTGGCTTGCAGAGCTCCTTCTTTCTCTAGAGCAAGGGCTCGGGTTTCCTGCTCTCCCTTTCTGCTGCTGTGTGCATACCTACTTCTGGAATTTCTTCCCTTGCCATTTGATGCTTCTGTTCTCCTGTGCTCTAGGAACCCGGCTTGCTAAACTTCCTAGTGCTGTCAGCAAACCAGGAGTAAAGAGTCTCAGAGTGAGGAATGGTTATGGAGGTGCAGGGGCTTTGGTGACACGTACCGTGGCTTCTTGGGGTGCTTCTGTGCCTCCTTCTAGGGCCATGCTCACTGTTCATTTTTACGTCTCCTCTGGGGAAACCTGGGATTCAAGGTGCCTCCTGTGAGAATGCACCACCCATGCATTCCAGCCAGCGCCTGCTTCGGGGTTTGGAGAGCGCAGGTGTCAGGTGCCAAACCCCTGGGAAGGGGAGGAGCAGCTCTGCCAAAAGCCACGCAGTTGAGAAACTTTGTGTCAGTTCTCAGCACGCTGGTCTCCCGGGTGGACAGGGCAGCCATGCTCCAGGTCTCCTTCCAGCTTCCAGGGCCTCTCGTGAACCTGCTGCTCCCCAGAGGCCCTGGGAAGATGCTGGGGGGCTGGGCTGTTGCCGCTTTAGTCCCACTTGGCCTTTGGGTAGCTCTAGTTTTCTAGAACGCCGGTGGGGTTGTCCCAGGCACCTCTGAGAAGCTTGCTGCCGCCTTCCCCCAACCACACCCAATGCTGCTGGGACGAGGCCCCTCCCCAGCCCGGGGCAGGGACACCCTTGCTCAGCAGAAGGGCTGGGGAGTGAGAGGGGGTGTTCTGTCCTGCCTGCCGCAGTTCCTTCTCCAGAACTGTCACTTCCGACTTCCTCTGTGTTTCCAGGCCACCTTCCCTGCCCTAGCCCCTCTGCCCACCTTAAACGAGGTCCCTGCTCATGAGGAGGGGAGCTCTCCCAGCACCCTTTCTGGGCTCCTCCCTGCCCCTCCCCTCTACCCGGGCCCTCAAGGATGGGGTGGGGTGGGGGACTCTTTTAGGCCTAGTCCTCACCCTGCAGAACTTTCTCTGCTTCTTAAAAACCACTTCCCTGCTGGGAAACTTCCAGTTCCGCCTGGAATTCTGGATGAAATACAAGCTTCTGAACGTGGCTCAAAAGGCCAGAGCCGACTGTATCTCCATCCACTCCCCCAACCCCCGCCCGAGACCTTCCTCTCCAGCCACACCTGGCTGGGATGAGCTTCATTCAGCCCTCACCAGGCACGTTCTGAGTGCTGCCACGTGCGAGTGCATGCTGTCCTGTGGGGAAACCGAGGCACAGAGTGGTGGCATGCTCTGTCCATGGCCACACAGCCCTTGTGTGTTGGAGCCGGGACTAGGAATAAAGCTCTGTGGCCCTGAATCCCAGCTGAGAGCCAGCACCTGGCCGTGTCCTGCTTCTGGACCTTTAACCACTGTCCTTGGCCCCATTCATAGTCTCTCTGCATGAACCCAGCCCCGGGACTCCTTCCTGCAGGAAGGTCTTGGGCCCACGCGTGTGTCTGCTTCCCCATCAGACTGTGGGCTCCCAGGGCAGGGGCTGTGCCTGTCGCGGGCTGTTAGTCCCCTGGCCTGGACCTGCACACACCCAGCCCCTACCCATGGGGAATGGGTGGGCGGAATGTACATGTTCCTTTTTGCTTCTAGAAACCCAGCTCAGAGTTTCTTTCTTTTTTTTATTAATTAAAAAAATTAACTAACACAACATTTAGAAATCATTCCATTCTACATATGCAATCAGTAATTCTTAATATCATCACATAGATGCATATTCATCATTTCTTAGTACATTTGCATCGATTTAGAAAAAGAAATAGAAAGACAACAGAAAAAGAAATAAAATGATAATAGAGAGAAAAATAAAAAAAATAAAAAATAAAAAAATAAAACAGAGTTTCTTGATGTGAGAGAAGAAAGGGGTAGAGGATTAGAATTCAGAAGCAAAGGGAGAGAGAGGAGGATGGAGGGGGCACATTTTCTCACTTGCAAATACTCCCTTGAGTAGAAGAAGTTGAACACGGCTGTCACCATCACCTGGCTTGGTGAGGCGGGTGGCCAGCTGGGCAGCAGGTGTCCGTGTGGATGTGACCTCCCCCACCAGCAAAACAGGTTTTGCATGAAGAAAGATGAGAAAAACAGAGAGAGGTAACCGGGAGGCCAGAGGAAATGTGGGGTGTCAAGTTCTGAAATGTCCTTTAGGTTTTGGAATTCCTAGGGCAGGCCAAGGTCTCATTTGCCCATAAGAAACTGTTGATGTGCTTGGAGGTGAGAGTGAGGAATCATTAGATTCCATTAGAGGGACGAGTCACGGTGCCGGGGACACGCTCCCTCCACTCACAGAGATGCGCCGCCGGAGGCGGAAAGAGGCTCCTTACCCGCCATTCACCCACCACCCACCCACCCACCCACCCTCTACCCAGCCAGCCCCACCCACCATCCACCCAGCTGACCCCACCCACCCTGTGTCTACCCGCCCACCATCCACCACCTATCTACTCATCCGTCCCCCACCTAGCCACCCTGCAGCCCCCTACCACCCACCCACCCTCCATCCATTCCACGTTGATGGAAAGCTGGGTGCATGCAGGAGCCAGGCCAGGGAACCGGCCGCTGGTGAGAAGCCCGGCCCCTGTCCTTGGGGAGCCCACAGTGTGATGGGGGTGCAGACGACACACCGGGCCCCTGGGAGGTGAGGGCCGCACAGGAGGGGAGCAGGAGGACACCGCAGCCCGGTGCGGCCCCCCTGGGAGGCGGGGGTGCTCAGGGAACCCACCGGGACCAGCGAGGGCTACGGGCATGGGTGGGGCGGCTGGAGGAGTGGCTGCCCTGAGCAGAGCACGCCGCCCACGCGCTGGGTCTGCAGGGGTGTTGGGCGCCGCCTCGCTGCCACCTCACTGTCGCCTGGTGAGCAGCGCGTTGGCCCCCAGCTGGGGGTGGGGGCTCGGCGGGTGCCTTCTCCTGTCATGCCTTGCTCTGTAATGGGACCAGGTGACCTCTGCGACCCCCCAGCCCCAGGGGTCGTCGTGACCAGGTCAGGTGGCCTCAGGGCCCAGAGCGCCCCCACCTCTGTCCCCAGCTTGGGCAGGCTGAGGCTGGGCAGGGCCAGGGGCGGGTGGGCCAAGGACAAAGCCTGTGCTGGGACGCTTGGGAGTTTTGGGCAACTCATGTCGGATGGGAGGAGGCAGCAGGGAGTGGGCCCAGCGGAGCCAGAGCCTACAGAGGCCCTGGACAGCGGCCGGCCAAGGCTGAGGGAAGGGAGCCGGCCAGGGGGGCTGGAGCTGGGCAGGCCCAGTCAGGCATCCCGGACTACTCCGACCACTGCCTGGAGTGAGGAGAGCACTGGGGTCACCTGCTCAGGACTTGGGCTTGGGCCAACACCTCCTGTGTCCTGCATGGAGCCCTCACAGCAACGTGGTTCCTGAGACGCCCCTGCCCACCCTCACGCACCCCCGTGCAGAAAGGAACGAGCCCAGGGTGGGCCATCAGCTCCTGAGGCTGTGCAGCTGGCAGGAGCCAGCTCGGGGTAGGGTCTGGGCTGCGCGGCCCCTAAAGCCCACTCTCCTCATGCTCCAGGCCGCTCGGCTTTCCTGGCACCAGTGAGTAAATCTGCGCCCAGACTCGAACCTTAGATGGCCTCGCTCTTTAGAAAATTGCTCTTTGCTGTGGGCTGTGAATGAAACTCCTACTGCGGGGAATCCCGGCGGGTCTTCCTTCTAGTATTAGCCCCATTTCACAGATGAGGAGACTGAGGCTGGGGAATGTTCACTGACTTTGCCCAAGGCCACCAGGGAATCATCGTTGGGAGCAGGGTGGGACTCCATGGCGCCTGACAGCTGCCCTCGCCTCTCCCCTACCTTCCACGGTGCTCTATGAACTTCGGCCACCTCTGTGCTCATGGCAGTCTTTGGGTGGCTACAATGCCACATTTTTGCAGGTGAGGAAACTGAGGCTCAGGGTGCTAAAGAGGCTTGCCAAGGGTCACTCAACGTGGGCTGTCCTGCTCTGGCTGCTCTCTCCTTTGCCAGGCACTGGAATCCTGCCAGCAGCAGTCTTCTGAGTCAAGTCCAGTCCAGCTCTTTGTGGGTGAGGGGCTCTACATCTTGGTGGGTTCTGGGGGGGCGCCGCCCAGTGGGTGGCTGACGCCCTGGCTCCCCAGGAGGCTCATAGTTTGTCCTTGGGGCCAAATGTGCAGTGACCACAGGTCCTGGGAAGCTGTGAGCTGCTCTCTGCACCTGGTCAGCCTTTCCTATTGCATCATCTTGGGGCCTTGGGGTCTCTCTCGAGTGCTCAGAGAGAGCGCCGGGGAGCCTCTGGTGCCGGGGAGCCTCTGAGTGCTCAGATTCTGCAGCTCCAATGTGTTCCTTGGCACGGAGTGGGCGCCGGGGAGCCTCTTAGCACACCTTGGCGTAAAGCATTCATTCCTTGCCTGATCATGGCACTCACATGACAAAGAAATGAAGGCACAGAGACTTTCAGCAACTTGCCAAAGTTTGCACAGCAGTCAGGCTCTAGAGCCAACCATGTCTGCCCCAGTGGTGTCCTGATGCTGCCCCCTGGCCGAGTGGGAGCCATGACCTGCTGGCCCTGCCTGACCCCCCACCCCGTGGAGACCCCCCTACATCTCGGTGACTTGGATACAGGCCCCCTCCCCTGAGCGAGCCCGAGGCCCAGAGCCCCACCCAAACTGAGGTTTATCTGCTTGGGAATCCACGTGCCCGACCGAACGGATGTTTGCAGCCATGAACTTGTCCGACACACAGTGGCTTCTGCACCTGTTTTGAGAGAGGCCAGGGCTAGTGTGTGTCCCCAGGAAAGATGCTCACCAGGAAGGTAGAGCCTACCCGGGTTCCGATCTGCCTGCTTTCTCTAAAAGGCCCGGGTCTGTCAGCTGGAGGATGTTTTAAGCAGGGCAGGGTGCTGGTTTACGTCAGATAATGAGAAAGAGGATTTGGCAAACAAGCGTTTGTTTCTCGCCTGAGGTTCCAGTACACACGTGTTTTGTAGCTTGGGGGCCCCTTCTCCTGCCTCTGTGAACATTGCCTCTGTGGGGCGCTGTGGTGTGTGGACGGGGCTGGCCCTCTCACAAGGGACAGAGGCCTCAGCACAGACAGTGGCTTCGCTTGGTGCCCCCCTTGCTGCCATCGAAAGCTCCCTCTTTCCAAACAAAATGCGTAGGAGTCACCTGCTCACAAAGTCCTAGGAAGGGCTTGTGCAGTCAGCGGAAGTCTGGGCCTCTGTGACTGAGCTTCTGGAAACCCCTCAAACTGGCTACTGTGGGAGCCACTGCCCAGCCCCAGGCAGGAAGCCAGGCAGGTGGCAGGTCCCCTCCACGGGGACCACCCTTGCTGGCTGCTCTCATGTCTACCTCTGTCCTCACTAACTCAGGCTCCAAATTAAGCCTGCATGGGGCTTCAGATTGAGGAACTGAATAGCTGTTAAAACCTAGCTGCAAGGGAGGCCTGAAACCCCACTAAAAAGTTTTTCTTTCCTGATGCCTACCCCTTCCTGTTATTCAAAAAAAGGAATTGCGGTGGCTTATGCAGATATAAGAATAAATTAGCAGGAAATAAGGGAAAAAAATAAACGGAGCCAGAGAAGGCTCAGTTCACAAACAGGTTTCCATTTTGCTACAGGTGCACTCTAGATTTTCTCTGGGCAACCCAGCAGCTAGGATAAAGAAGGAAAGACGAACAGAAAAACAGTAAGCCAGTAGCTCCACAGAGCTTTCTGTAGCTCAGGGATGATATTCAGAGCATTTAACAGCCAGTGCAGCTGCCGAGTGTCTGGGTGGACACTGGCCCTTTGCCCGGGGCAGCCTCCTGGGTGTCCAGGCAGACCCCAGCTGGGCTGCAAGTACATTTCACATGCGGCGATGGCTGTAGGGGATCCTGTATCCTCGCAGCAACGCAAACACCAGTTGTGCTCAGCTGTTATAACGGTTTGGCGGCTTAATACCCAGATCTGTTCAGTAGGACGGCTCTCGGGAAACTGAGACGACCAGTTCCAGGGCACCTTGTCAAGGGGTGACAGAAGTGTCACCCTCCCACAGCGTGCAGCGCGGCCCCGGGACCTGGTCGGTTTTAGTCTTCCAGCCTCTGCGTTGTGGGGAGACACCCGGGCGGAGGGCGGGAGAGATGTCAAGAGAGAGCAGCCTCGGAGCTGCAGGGCTCAGAGCAACAAATGAGGGCGTTTGCATTCTCCGCGCCCCACATCTTGGCTTCCCAGGGCTGCCATAAGACGCTCCAGACACGTTGGCTTTACCAACAGAAGTTTATTGTCTTGCGGCTCTGCAGGCCAGAACCCTGCAGGGAAGGTACCAGCAGGGCCGAGCCTCCTCTTGGGGGACAGTCCGCCCCACGCCTCCCCCACTCCGGCTCCTGGCGGGTGACCGGCCATCCAGTTTGTGTCCTGGTTCGTGACAACAGAGCTTGGCCTCTGCCTCTGTCCCACGGCTGTCTGTCTGTCCCTGTCTTGCTGTGCAGAATTTCTTCTCCTTATAAGGACACCAGCCATTTTGGGTAGGATCCACCTTGACCCATTTGGGTCTCATCTTAACTAATCACGTCCTGAAAAATCCTCTTTGCAAATGAGTTCACATTCACAGGACCAGGGGTTATGACTTGAACCTGGTTTTGGGGAGACACACCCCCACTCCTGCCACAGTGTTTCATTTCTGCAGCTCTCAGCCCAAATGCGTGACCGTTGCTTTGGAAAATACTGGAGGGGAAAAGCCAGGTCCGGAGATGGCGTTATACTCTTCCATTCCTACCCCACCTCACACTTTGAACTCCAAACCTTTCTTTCTGAAAATGGCCTGGAGTCCGACACCTTTGGAATACTTGGGTGCTGTGAAGTTATCAGTCTGGAATTCGGGCCTCTCCGCCCCCTTCTCAGGTGCCTTACTCCGACTCTCCTTGGCAAAGAAGCCAGGTGAGGACTCGGGCGGAGGAGACAGCAGCTCACCAGGCCACAACCTCTGTTGCCGTTTCATCTCAAGCACCCACAGAAAAATGGGCACTCGACTTGCAGAAAGTTCCTCTTCTATTTCCTTGTTCCTTTAAGACAGGGAAATGTGATATTGGAGTATCAGGTGGTGAAATACATTTAAAAAAATGTGTTCTTCAGAGGTGAAGATGGAAGGATGGGACAAATGTCAATGTTTGAAAAATTCTGGTTGACATGTCTGGAATTTATATGTAAGAGTTTTTATTATTTTTATTTAACTATGGCAGGAGAGGCCTCTGGGGAGCTCCTTTCTTTTACTTCTTAAAGCAGAATAGTGCTTTCCTCTTTTCCTTACTCTCTCGCATTTCTCCTAAATGGGACGGAGTACCACTTGTAACTGTGGGGCTGGCCATGGTTTAGACATGGTGTTTGGATCAGGAGTCGCTGTGGTAGTATGTGTGAAAGAGCTATTGGAAAGCAGAGCGTGAGAAGGTCGGGGCTGGGAGCCAGCCTGTCCTTGATTAAGTTACTTAACTGCTCCGTGCCTCGGTTTCCCCATTTGTAAACTGGCAAGATGGCAGGAATGATTGTGGGGAGGAGTGGATGGTGTGAGAAGGACAGCGCTCAGCCCGGCGCCTGGGAGCCGGGGCGCACCCCCAGGAATCATTAGACAGCTCAGGGTAGGTGCTAGATGAACAAATGCACAACTGAGGCCCTGCCTCCTGTCTCCCCAAGTGCCTGGTGGGAGAACTTCATTAGTTTGGTGTAAAATATAAAACAACTCTGCCATACCACGGAAGCAAGTTCCCTCCTAGAAATGCACACCACACAGGATAACTCCGAATTTCTGAGGCTCAGCCTTGTGGAAAGAGGTGCATGATTAAAAACGGCAGAAAACAACTGGAGACTTTCGGTGTTATACACGCTGCACAAAACTGCTTTTACTTGTCAGTCTCGCTGATGGGATCGGGCCGTGGGGGTCAGTCTGGTGACAGGCTGTGTCCTGCTCTGGAGATGGGCTGCTGTTTCCTCAAGAAATCGTTCTCTTTCTGGCACACCATTTCGCCTGGCTCTACTTGTCACCAGGTGCAGGCTGACATGCTTGTAAAGCCTCTAATTTCCTTAGCACCCTCTTGTTTGGGTTTGGGGCATCAAGGTCCTCCAGCCGTTTAACTCTCGAAGGTGTGAGCTAAGGCACTGCTGAGTGGAAACTCTTTCCCTTTCTTGGGCTTGGGTCCCACCTCTGCTCCCCGCCCCCCCTCCCCCTCCTCTCCCCCTCCCCACCCCACTGGGACCTTCTCTGGTGTCTCCCAGACCCCAGGCTGTGAGTGGGACTGGTCCAAGCGAGAACTTTTCCATCCTCTGATCATCACAAGTGCCTCGTTGGCCGTGCTCGTTTCATTGGCCACCAGTTCCTCCAAACCGGGCAATCTGCAGCCTCGGCCGAGCCGCTCACGTGGACAGCACGAGGCTGCATGGACGCCCCTACCCGTGCGCTTAGGGAGAGCCAAGCCATGGCCGGGGCAGCCTGGCCGGTCCCAAGCATGTCTGTTTGGGGCAGCTGTCCCCTCGTTCCTCCTTTCTGTCACCTCTTGTCCTTTCCTTCTGGGATGGGTCAGCCTGGACTCAGCCCAGCAGGAGGCTGTGGGGGTGACAGAGCCCTTTTTTCAAGCTCCTCCCGCAGCAGCAGGTGGGGCTGGCTTCACCCCAGGAAGGTCTGGTCCTCAGGCCTCTGCTCCCAGGAACAGCCACGCCAGCCCCCTTCGTCAGCAAGGTTAGGTCAGGGACAGAGGATACAGGCATCCGAGGTGGAAAGTCTAGGTGAGAATTAATTGGGTGATTGATTTATTAATCCACGTGCTCATTCATTCATTCCATAAACATGTCCTGAGTGCCCACCAAGGGCAGGCTCCATTCCAGGCTCCTGGGCGCCGCGCAGTTTGTATTTTCGTTGGGAGACAGACAATAAACGTGTACCTGGATGACGCAACTCAGGGCAGGTGGGAGTCCCGAGGCACAGGTGAGCCAGGTGGGCCCAGCGAGAGGTGGAGGGGCTGCTGGGGTGGGGGTGGCCCTAGTGGAGGATGAAGTGGGGGGGCGGGTCATGTGAAGGCACTGGGGAGGCCTGTTGCATGGTGGAAGGAAGCCAGGACGGATGGAGCAGAGCGGCCCAAGGGAAGGCGGAGGGAGGCTGGGCTTGGGAAAGCCTTGGGATTTTACTAAGTTGGCGGTAAGCCAGGGCAGGTCTAACCGATGCATAACCCTTGCCTGGCCTGCAGCGGGTGAAGCCCTGGGAGCGAAAGGGGCCTCAGCGGCCATGCACGCAGGGTTCTTCCAAGCTCTGGGACGTCACAAAGCGCCTCCAACTGGCCAGGGAGCCAGATGAATCTGAGGGGCAGGGGCAGGAGAATGGACATGTCCTGCAGGGGGATGTGAGGGCCGAAGCTCGAGGCCACCAGCTGTCTCTCCAGGTGGGTTTCTCTGCTCCTCCATGGTACCCAGTGTTCAGCCAGGACAGAGGGTGGTGGGCCAGCCTGGCCTGGGGCCGGGCTTCTTCCAGGGGGGACCGTTTACTGGGGTGGGCACAGGCCCGCAGAGGGACTTGCTCTTGGTCGCAAAGGCCCGTGGTGGAGCCAAGGCTGGAACCCTGCCTGTCTCGCCTTCAGGCCTGGCGCTTTCCCCTCCATGCTGCAGTTGCTGCCTGCGGCCGAGGGCCCAAGCTGACCAGAGCAGAGCCACTGGAACAGAGCTGCTGATGATTTAGGCTCACTTGGAGGGACGTTGAGCCCCAGGCGATGCTTGCCAGGCAGTGGAAGCCATGGAAGGTTGTACGAGGAGTGTTCTGAGCATGCTATGAGAGGATTAATGGGGCAGCTGGAAATGGGTGTGGTGGAGGAAAGACTGGCAAGCAGAGGCTGAGAAGAGTCTTTTTTTTTTTTTTTTTTGCTTGAGGCAGCTGCTGGCCAGCCCCAGTGGCACCTCCTCCAGGAAGCCTTCCTCTCTCTCTCTTGCAAGCTTCTTCTGCTCTGGGCTGCAACCCCCTGCTTTGGTTTTATTTGTATGCTCCCCAAAGGCAAGACTTGGGGACCAAGCAATTGTGGGACAGGGAATATTCTGGAGTGGGGGGGGGGTGGAGTGAGGACCTTCGCAGGCAGTGGCTATGGGGCAGACAGGAGGCCCTGGCAGTGGGAAGCCCTGGGGAAGGGGAGCGGCAGGCGTAGGGGGTCGGTGGGGGGTTGTCCAGGAGGACTCTGGGCTCCCAGGCAGCTGCACCCCCACCCCTCCTGATACTTCTCGGGGTGAGGTCCTCGGGGGGCTGTCAGGCTGGCAGAAAGGTAAAAATCAGGACTGGGAACCGTTTCTCAACTGGAAGCCGGTGTCCGGGAGCCTGTTCTATGATCGGATGGGAGACGGGAGCCTTCCCTGTTCCGGCCTGTCCTGCACTGTTCCAGGCTGGCAGCAGGAGACCCCGTCCAGGCAGGGCGGGAAGAAGTGTCCCTGCATCCTCTGGACAGAAAGTCTCATCTCACAGGTGGAGTTCCTCCAATAGATGATTTGTCTGTTTTTTTTTTTTTAAATAAAGATACTGCAACACTAGTATTGACTGTCTTCAATTTGACATTTGACTTTAGAAAGACAAACGAACCAACCCAGCTTCCTAGTAATTCAGGAGTTTTGATCCAGTGCTGCAGGCCCATTAGGCTTCGGGCCCTCCTTCCTCAGGAAGTAACAGAAGGAAGGGCAGAGAAGACTTATTTAAGGTGCTTCACTTTGAAGGGAAGGCTGTCTCGGCATTTTTTTTTTTCATTTTTTATTTATAATATAACATATATACAAAGCAAAGAAAGAAAAAATCAATACTTTTCAAAGCACTCTTCAACAAGTAGTTACAGGACAGATCCCAGAGTTTGTCATGGGTGACCATTCCACAGTCTCAGATTTTTCCTTCTAGCTGCTCCAAAACACTGGCGGCCAGAAGGAATATTAATAGAGTGATTCAGCAGCCACACTTGTTTGTTAAATCCTGTTTTCTCTGTTACGCCTCCTTCTCCTTTAATCCTTCTCCCCATCCACAGGGATCTTTGGGGAATGCCTGTTTCCATGTTGAGAAGATGTGTCCGCATTAAAGGACAGGGGATGTATTTAATTGATAATCCTGGAAAGGCTGGTCCCTCTGGGTTCCAGGATTTATCTGACCTAAGAACCTTCCAGGAATTATATATTCCAGGAAGGCAAACCTAGTACGTGAAACCTTTATAGAGTCTCAGTTTGAGCCCCAGGCAATCTCAGGAGTCAACAGGAGTGATGTCGGTTGGGGCTTAGCAAACCATGGCCATCAGCACCGTCTAATTGGGGCTGGTGTGAGAGCAGCCTCCAGATCAGCCTCTTGATTCCAGTTGATCTCTCTTGGCCACTGAGGCCTTATTTTATTACACTTCTTTTTTCCCCTTCTGGTCAGTGAGATGTTTCCGATCCCACAGTGCCCTCTTCCACTATTTTTTTTTTTTTAATGATTCAAAGCTCCTTGTAATTAATATATATTTTGCTCCTGTTGCTGGCAGAAGCCCTTGTAAGTGCTTCGTGTGACACACTTTATTTCCTCTCTGTTACACAGGTGGCAAACCACCATTAACTTCATTTTTAGCTTGGAAAGCCTGGACATGGTCACAAAATCATTTAGAAGTCTTCTTTGAGTGTGTTTTTAGGTGACGTTTAAAAGTTCCCAGCTGGCGGAAGATTTCATGACACTCAAGACGCTTGTATGGTTTCATTCCAGAGTGTATGCGTTGGTGAACACTGAGATTCCCCTTGTGGCTGAAGCATTTCCCACAGTCCTTACACTGGGAGGGTTTCTCCTTTGTGTGGATCCTGCTGTGACCATGCAGGGGGATTCATGGGTAAACTCCTTGAGACAGAGTTCACATTTGAATGGCTTTCTCCGGTGTGTATTCGCTGGTGAACTCTGAGGTCTGAGCACTGCATGAAGCCTTTCCCACAGGAATGGCATTTAAAGGGTCTTTCTCCTGTGTGTGTCCTCTGGTGAATGTCAAACTGAGATTTATACTGAAATCTTTTCTCGCATACTGCACACTGATGTGGTATTGATCCTTTTGGTTCTTTACCTTGACCATCAGGAAGGCTGGGTGGTCTTGTAGTGGTCAATGAGTTAACTGGTATTAACCCAGATTTTCTTAGGAATTCATTTTGGCTCAAATGTATCACTTCTTCTTGAGGCTGTCCTTGAGAACTGAAGGTATTGTCTCGTTTTCTTCTTTTGGAACATCTCAGAATTCCAGGAGACTCTTCTATGCTCACACTTTGAGTAGAAACTTCTCTCTCCAAAGTGTGTGTGGGAGATAAGCCAGCATTCACATTTTTTTTTTATTAATTAACGGAAAAAAAGAAATTAACCCAACATTTAGAAATCATACCATTCTACATATGCAATCAGTAATTCTTAACATCATTACATAGATGCATGATTATCGTTTCTTAGTACATTTGCATCGGTTTAGAAGAACTAGCAACACAACAGAAAAGGATATAGAATGTTAATATAGAGAAAAGAAATAAAAGTAGTAATAATAGTAAAAAACAAACAAAAAAAACCCTATAGCTCAGATGCAGCTTCATTCAGTGTTTTAACATGATTACTTTACAATTAGGTATTATTGTGCTGTCCATTTTTGAGTTTTTGTATCTAGTCCTGTTGCACAGTCTGTATCCCTTCCGCTCCAATTACCCATTATCTTACCCTGTTTCTAACTCCTGCTGGACTCTGTTACCAATGACATATTTCAAGATTATTCTCGAATGTCTGTTCACATCAGTGGGACCATACAGTATTTGTCCTTTAGTTTTTGGCTGGACTCACTCAGCATAATATGCTCTAGGTCCATCCATGTTATTACATGCTTCATAAGTTTATCTTGTCTTAAAGCTACATAATATTCCATCGTATGTATATACCACAGTTTGTTTAGCCATTCTTCTGTTGATGGACATTTTGGCTGTTTCCATCTCTTTGCAATTGTAAATAACGCTGCTATAAACATTGGTGTGCAAATGTCCGTTTGTGTCTTTGCCCTTAAGTCCTTTGAGTAGATACCCAGCAATGGTATTGCTGGGTCGTATGGCAATTCTATAGCATTCACATTTTTAATGTAAATTCCTTCCTTGGGAACATCCTCTGCCCTCATGGAATCTGCACGTCCCTTTGGCAATGGGGATTCTTGGGCTTTAAGTATTGTTTCCTCTTTCCTGTCTTCTTCCATCTGGTTTTCTTCCAAGTTCTGCTTGGGTCTCAGCTCCTCACCACTCTCATGAATGTTCTCTGGCAGAAGAACTTCATTTCTCTGCCCCCTTGATATTTCACTGGTCTCTGGCAAATCCTGAAGCTTTCTACAAACTTTCTGGCTGTTCTCCTGCTGTGTCCCACTCTTAGAGAAGTTGGAATTTCCAGACAAGACACTCACATCAATCACATCACTGGACTCAGATTCAGCCATTTGAACATCTGAATTTCGCAGAAGAAATTCCTGTCCTTGCAAGGAGACTATGGACCACATCTGGGGTGTCCTGTTATTTCTTAGCATGTCTTCCAAGTCTTTGCAACTCTTTACACCATTTTCCTTGACTAAGACCTGAAGCTCCAGCGGCATGGAGATCATGAACTGCTCCATCACCAGCTTATCCAGGATCTGTTCCTTGGTGTAAAGGTCTGGCCTCAGCCACAGATGGCAGAGCTCAGTGAGTCTTCTGAGACAACTGATGGGGTCCAACTCCTCTGAGCAGGCAAATTCTCTGAAGTGTATGTGCCAAGACTCAAAGTTGGAGTCTTGCTTTTCAAGATCAATTTCTTGGGATGGTACAAATTGTGGTGGCTCTGACCCAGGGCTGTTGCCAGATTTTCCCTGAGATGATGTAGCCATATTGAGTGGAGAACTTAAAGGGTGACACAGCAATGTCTCCTAGAAGCCAGTATCTAATTGAGACCTGTCTAAAGGGGTCTGCTTTGGTTTATCCTTAGAAATGGGTCCACAGTTTGTTCAGAAGTCTCCTTCTTGTCTCCTTGCTTTCAGTCAATATTCCTATGCCTCAGGTCTGCTCTCCTCTTCCACTATTTTTAAAAATTGTTTCTTGTTGGGAGGCAGCATGTTTAATGCTCCACGTAGAACCCCCCGAGCCTTCTGGGGCTGCCCTGCTGAGCTCTGCAGGATGTGGAGGGGGACAGAAGGGCAGGGGGATGGGAGGGCCTCGCTAATCAGCTGCGGCTGGCAAGGGCCTTTCTGTGAACCCACCCATGCCAGTCCCCGGCCTTGCCATGCCCTGCTCAGAGATTCAGCATGTTAGTTAGTGGGTTAATCCAGGGAGAAGCTCACTGCTTGGCCAGCAGTCACGAGGCTCTCGGGCACACTTAGTGGGGCCATCTGGGCTGTGGAAATGCAAATCTCCCTCCTCAGACCGGGAGGTGCTGCCTCTGCTGTCACACTGGGACAGGTGAATAGGGAGCAGCTGTGTCCTAGGTCTGTGAGCCAGGTGGTGGGAAGTGAGAGGATCTCAGTCTCTCACAGGTCTGGAGGCTGGAAGTCCGAAATCAAGGTGGGGGCAGGGTGGCGGCGCCCCTCTGGCAGCTTTTGGGGGGCTCCCTCGTTGCCTCTGCCAGCAGCTGGGGCCCTGGCATTCCTCATGTGACACTGCAGCCCTGCAGTGGGGCGGCTCCCTCTGTGCCCATGTGCCCTCTCCTCTTCTTATAAGGACACCAGTCACTGGATTTCCAGAATGACCTCATCTCCATCCTTAATCGCATTCTTTCTCCAAATAAGGTCACCTTCACAGGTTCCAGGTGGATGGGAATTTTGGGAGACATCACCCAAGGCACCAAAAAAAGGTGCCTTGCCCAGGTGTGTTGGGACCTCACTGCCCCACCTCACTCACTGATACTTCTTTTGCATTGGAGGCCATTTGTCTCTGAGGCAGCTGGAGGCAGAGACAAGAGTCAGGGTGTTGCTGGTGTGAGTCCTTCTTTCATGAGGTGGTTGTTGCCCAGCCCAGGTAGCACCTCCTCCAGGAAGCCCACCCCTCTCTCCACAAATCTGGGCCCGTTCTGTGTTGACTTACTGCCCCTCCGCCCATTATTTATTTATTTTTCACCCATAATTTTTACTTAGCTGTCCATACCCTGGATAAAAGGAGCATCACCAGATACAAGGGTTTCACAATCATACGGTCACACTGTAAAAGCTATATAGTTATACAATCATTTTCAAGAAACAAGGCTACTGGAACACAGCTCTACAGTTTCAGGTACTTCCCTCCAGCCATTCCAATGCACCATAAACTAAAAAGGGATAGCTATATAATGCATAAGAATAACCTCCAAGATAATTTCTCAGCTCTGTTTGAAATCTCTCAGCTGCTGAAACTTGATTTTTTCTAATTTCTCTCTTTGCCCTTTTGGTCAAGAAGGTTTTCTCAGTCTCATTTTGCTGGGTCTCAGCTCATACCAAGAGTCAGGTCCCATGTTGCCAGGGAGATTTGCAACCCTGGGTGTCATGTCCCATGTAGGGGGAGGGTAGTGAGTTCACCTGCAGAGTTGGCTTAGAGAGAGGCCACATCTGAGCAACAAAAGAGGCTCTCTGGGGGTGACTCAGGCCTAATTATAAGTAGGCGTAGCCTCTGCTTTTCTGTGTTGATTTTACCTACTTGTTCCTCCTCGTCTCCCCCCCACCCACCCAGGCTTGGCACTAAAGTTGGATTTTTAGGGGCTAACAATGGGAGAACACCTGTTCAGTCTGTCCAGGTGTGGGGCTGGGGGGAGACCCCAGTGTCTGTCCTCCAGTGATCTCACATGCAGTCTGGGAAGCCATCCTCAGTTTTTTGTGCTTTTGGGATATACACTGTGTGATCCTCGGACACTGGGGAAGCCTCGTCTGCTGGGCGCCCCCAGGTCTCTGCCTGGATTGCCTTGTCCTCCCGTCCTTTTCCTGCTCCACTAGTCCTTTTCTTGGGGGCTCAGTCTCCTGATTCCTCCTTCCGAAAGCCTTCCAGAGCGCAGGGCTCTGTGCTTCCTGCCCCAGCCTCAAAGAATTCCTTCTCTGCCATCAAGCCCCTTGCAGGCAAGGCCACCCTTCGCCTTGCAGTGCCTACCACCCTGCCTGGCGCCCCGAGGATGCTCGGTCCATATTTGTTGATGGATCGAAACGGCCCCAGCACCCGGCACCCGAGCAGCATCTGACAGCTCGCGGGCATCGAGAAGTGTCTGAAGGATTCACTGAACACGGCAAGGCCGAGCGGCGGCTGCCAAGGAGTCTGAGCTGTAGTTAATAAAGCCCGCCCAGCCCTGGGACATTAGCAAAATACCACAATTTATGTAAAGTTTTTCATTATAACTCTGCGGGGAGTTTCCTCTGGTATTAGCATTTCTCAGACTCTCTTATCAGCAGCGCTTCAAGGATAAAAGCTGTGAGCTGGGGAGGGCCGGTAGGGGAGAACAAACACAGGCTATTTGCACATCCCAGGTAGAGATGGAAGCCACATGTGGCCTCCCCAGACATGTGGGGCCTGTGTTTGGGCCTGCAAAGGACCCTAAAAACGTCCTTCATCGCCACTGTCACGGGCGGTCACCCTTCCCCCAGCTGGGGGAGAGGGCCGGGGTCCGTTTTGGATCACCAGTAAAGTGGCTCTTGGATTTGGCCCTGGACACCTCTGGGACAGTGGGGGAGGCAACCTGGGAGGGGCCCCTCACCAGGGCTGGGGGGGGAGCACTAGGCAGCTGTGTGACCCCAGGCTGCGGGACATCTGATGGGCTGTCCCCAGGGGAGGCGGGTCCATTCTACCACAGCCCGGAAGCAGGGGGGATCTTCCCCAGGATGGGGTATGTGAGGGAGTCCCCGGGCCTCTGCAGGCTCAGCTGCCACTGGGCGCACAATCAGTGGGACCCCAGACCTGCAACATGGGACAAGCACAGAGCCCGAGACCCCCTACCCTGTCCCCACCGAGTGGCATACTTCTAAATGTCTAAATTTCCCCTCTCATTGTAGTCATCACACAAGGGCGGGAAAATAGAGACACTCACAAAGAGGCAAGCCAGCATCTTCACACCCCAGTGCCTTGAGGCAGTCGTTGTTGGCATCTTGGCATTTTTCCTTCTTGTTTTGTGGAGAGAGGCTGTGTGCTACATCTCACTGTCAGTTGAGTTTGGGCCTCAAATGGGGACCAAACTTTTAGGTGGTCAAAGAGTTTTCGATTCTGGAATTGCGGGTAAGGGGCAGTGGCACCCGCCCGTGGGCTCTGCTGGAGGAGTCCGTGGGTGTGGACCTCTCAGCACGGGGCTGGGTGCCCGGTGCAGGGAGCTCTGTCCACAGGTTTGGTGGTGACCGGGGGCTGTGGCTGCTTTGGTTGTAGGCAGCTGCCCCGTGGGACCTGGCTCAGCCCCGGTGGCTGCCACCCGCAATGTGTAACTGGGATTCCATGCTATGAGAGCTGCGCTGGTTTTCACCTACCAAACATTGTCCCTCATCCTACCCAGAAAAGGGACAATCCAGGGGCTGCTCTCTGCTTACCATGGGGCCTCGGGCGAGCTACTCAATTCCTCCAGGCCTCAGTTTCCCCATTTGTCAAACGGAGATAAGTCTCTGTCCCGAAACCCTGCTGTGAGGGGAAAGTACAACCATAGACGCGAAGCACATGCCCCGGTGCACGGCAGGTGCCAGGAGGGTCCGTGCGGGGGCAGATGTGGTGACTGCCATGGGCCGTGCATCTGTCAGGGTGGCCAACATGCACTGCTGTAACAGGCGGATCCCAGGGTCTCAGCGCAGCCCAAGTTCATCTCCCAGGATTTCTTTGTCCTTCTTTTCTGCTCCTCTAACACGACCCTGTCATTTCTTTGGACCTGTGCAACCTCTGACCCCCTGCCCGGGAGAGTGTCCTCTTTTGCCTCTAACTCCCGCAGCAGGAGCAGATGATGGGGGCAGAGGGCCAGGGCCCGGACAGGGGAGACCGGGCCGTAGGCCTCTGCTCGGACCTTTGCCTCCTCCCTGTCACCTGGGGCTCAGAGCCATGCTCTCCTCACTGGTCAGAGAGGGAGGGAGCAAGAAAGTGGTGGGACTGTCAGGCCGGGACCGTGCTGGGCCTGGGCGAGGAGAACAGACGTATCTTTGGGCTGCACAGGATTGAAAGGTTGCATTTGCTTGTGGTTCTCCTTTATCGATGGGCTCTGTGAACATCTGATGAGGCTCATGAAATGAACTGCCGATGACCAGCTAGGAAAAGAAGGGGCCTGGGGTCTTTGGTGACATCTGCCTGCTGCCGAATTGTGCCCAGCTGGGGTAGCTGGAAGGGGAGGGCCGGGCTGGGGGTCAGGAATCTCCAACTATCCCTGGGGACCTGGTCCCGGTGCCGCTAATGAAGATGATGTCGGCACACAGCCCAGTCCCTGCCGCAAATCTGGCAGCACACTTAATATTTTTTTTTCCTGAAGGCACTTATTAATTAACAAAGAAAAATGGTTCATGCTCATTAGAAAATACAGAGGAGCAGAAGGAAGACGTCTCATCCAAGGTTACTGCACACAGTTCACCACCCTTTGGTGAATTTCCTTTCCATCTCTTTTCTTTCCAGGAGCTTGTGACTTTAAAACAATGGTGGCTGAGCTTTTCCCAGTGACAGGCATTTGCTTCCCGATTTATTTTTCACTTGGCTTTCTATCGGTGACATTCTCTGAGCTCCTCCACGGTCCTCGCAGACGTTGGTTTTAAGAGAGGCCTGATTTTCTGTTGTGTCGGTATTCTGAAATTTACCCAAGCGTGTCTTTGCTGTTGGTTGTTTTCAGTGCCCCCCACCCCTGAATATAAAGACATTATTTTCAGAATTTAAGATTCTTTACTTGGGAGAGATTCTGAGAAGTGGAACCACGTGCCTGGGACCTGGGTGAAGCCAACCTCTTCCTGCCTGTAGGACGGGGAGGGGACAGATGTTTCCCCTAAGCCGTTGGACTCGGATCAACAGTTTGGATTCTAGAGCAGGCCCCCCGACTTCCAGAAGCTGGTCGGTGCCCATTCTCATGGATTGATGCCCTCGTGGGTTGAGGGGAGAAGCTTTCTTTGCTCCTGGCAAAGAGCAGCAGGGGCTGAGAGCCACGTCGGCCGGGCACGCCTTCACTGGCTCATTCCAAACACGCATCTCTCATTTGTGCCTTTGGTTTTAACTTCTTAGTGAAGTCTTAGCTATGCCGAGGTCTAATCCAGCAGGCCAGATTCGGAATGGCATTGCTTACCGGCCTCCTTTCCAAAGACATGTCTGCTCATCCTAATCATTGCTGCTAATTTTTCATTTCATTTTATTTTTTTGTTTTTTCTTTTTAAATGCAATTTTATTGAGATATGTTCACAAACCATACAAACCAAAGTGTAGGATCACTGGCTTGATGTGTCATCATGTAGTTGTGCATACATCCCTATGATCAATTCATTTTCCTTTCATTTGTGCTTCCTTAACTCTCCATGGCTGTGTACAATGTCCTGCCTTCTGGTTGGGTCTGACTGCAGTCAGACTCCAGGTGTTGGTTGAGGAAGTGGTGGCTTTGGTTAATTTGAGTTCTGGTTCACCAAGAGGTTCTGAGCGCCTCTCTTTCTCTCACACACACAAACACACACAAACACACACATATACGCTCACATGTCACTGATACATGCCAACAAAGAAAGATCTCATCAAATATTGTTAAGTTGTGGCAGCATGGGCAAGCCAGGAAGGCTTCTGGGAAGCAGTGTGGATGATTGGAGGACCTCTGTGGGTAGATACGGGAGTAGGGTGGGGACTTCTCATAGAGGAGAAAACTGGAACAAATGCCTGGGGTGGTGGTGGGAGCAGATGGGAGAACTGAGTGTGGTGTGGTGGGGCAGGGGCTGGTGGGCAAAGGGATAGAGAGAAGATGACGCAGGAGGAGGCCACACTGCGGCCCCTTGAAGGCCAAGATGAAGGGGTGGGGCTTTATCTTGTAGATCCTGGGGGCCCGCTGGCGGTGTTGTCTTATCCTGGGGCAGCCCATTCCTTGGAAGGGGCCATTTCTGCCGGGACGTCCGGTCACGGGCCCACAGTCGCCTCTGATAGGGGCCGAATCTCCCTGCGGCCTGTCTCTCCTTTGATTAGTTTGTTCATTCATTCATCCCCTCATGCACCCACTCAGGCATCCACTGATGCATCCACTCATGTACCCACTCATGCACCCACCCACTCTTGCATCCACTCATGCACCCATTCAGGCACCCACTCATGCACCCACTCATGCACCCACTCATGCACCCACTCATTCACCCACTCATGCACCCATTCAGACACCCACTCATTCACCCACTCATGCACCCACTCATGCACCCACTCATTCACCCACTCATGCACCCACTCATTCACCCACTCATGCACCCACTCATTCACCCATTCATGTACCCGCTCATGCACCCACTCATGCACCCGCTCATTCACCCACTCATTCACCCACTCATGCACCCACTCATGCACCCACTCATTCACCCACTCATGTACCCACTCATTCACCCACTCATGCACCCACTCATTCACCCACTCAGGCACCCACTCATTCACCCACTCATGTACCCGCTCATGCACCCACTCATGCACCTGCTCATGCACTTACTCATGCACTCACTGCTGCACCCACTCATGCATGCACTCATGCATTCACTGATGCATCCATGCCCATTGTGTGGTGGTCTGACGCCCTGGGCCCTGCTTCTGGGAGCATTTGCAGGAGCAAACCTGCCCTCAGGGCCCAGCCAGGACCTACAGGGCAAGTCCTCCTGGCTTACTCCTCCTGCAGCCTTCCTCCCCCTCCCCCCTCCTTTTCCTCCCCCTTCCTTCCCCCTCTCCTGTCTCTCCTCTTTCCTCCCCACCCACCTTCTTTCCCTCCTCTTCCCCCGCCCCTCTTTGCCCTCTTTCCTCTGCTTCCCCTTTTCCAACTCCTCCTCCCACTTCTCTTACCCCCTGTCTCCCTCCTTCCCCTCTTCTTCCTCACCTCTTCCTCCCCCATCCCTTCACCTCCTTCCTCCCCCTCCTTCTCCCCTCCCCTCCCCTCTTCTTCCCCTCCCTCTCTCCCTTCCCTCCCCTCCCCCCTTCTCCCGCCCCAGTGCCCTGCCCCAGCTGCCTTGATTGTCCTCTGTCCCTCCATCCATCCCTCCGCACAATGAGGCGGTTGTGGCCGCAGCCCCTGAAGCGGGCAGCAAGGGGGAGGCCCAGTTTCCAGGCACTGTCAGCCTCCCCGCCAGGCCCTCAGCGGGTGGCAACCTGAGCCTGGGCAGCCGCTGGGTGTCCGGCCCGCAGGCTTTGTCTGCAGGATGAAGAGCCCCTGGCCGGGTGCCATGTTGCCTGGGCAGTGGGGGCCTCAGGGACAGCGACCAGCCGGGCATCATGCAAAGGGGCATGAGCATGGGGCAGCCCTGTGGTGCTGGGTCCACACAGTCACTGTGTGCACAGGAGTCTCCTCACGCCCCCCTTGACCGGATGTATGAGTCAGCTGGGGTGATAGATGCCAGGTGCATACAGTTGGCGCTCAATTACTGTTCTTTAACTCAAAAGATGCAAGGGCCCTTTCCTTGGCCATAGTGCTGCCCCTCTGCAGATGGCCATGTGAGTCCCCTGGCTTCTCTGGGGTCAGCGTGTCACAGGCGTTGTGCTCCCCAGGCTGGCCGGCCAGTGCTCCCCACTGGCAAGGGGGATTCGCACCCAGTGCCCAGCCCCGGCTGCAGCCACCGCCATCTCCCTCTCAGCTGTCCTGGCACCTGCTGTCCGGCCCTGCACCGACCTCAGCCTTGTCTCGGCCATGTTCTAGGTCTCCCTGGGTTGCCCTCCAGGGGTGCCCCTCCCCAGGAGCTCCCATCTCACAGGCAGCCCATGAACACATGCTGAATCTTGCACTTGCCACCCCTGGGCCTGCCTCTCTCTTCTTCTGGGGAGGCCCCCATCCTCTCTGATGGCATTTGGGGGGCCTTCTGCACGGGGTGGGGGGCCCAGTCCTGTGAGTGTCGGGCATTCATGACCCAAGACTGGGCTCGGGGGCAGCAAGTGCCACCCCCTCTCCAGAGACTCAGTGGTGGGACGCCTGGGGGTTGGGGGCACTGTCCAAGGGTGCCCCGGGACGTGGCGTGGTCCCCATTTTATCTGGCAAGGCTGCTGAGGCTTGGAACCCTGGCCGGTGCCCCTCTGCACCTGGGAGACCTAGGATGACGGGGGGTGGCTAAAGACATGGGCCTTGGGCAGGTGGCAGCCTCGCTGGGCCTCAGTTTCCCCTCCTGTAAAATGGGCACTGTGATTGCCCTGGCCACCCAGGGTGGTGGTGAGTGATCGAGTGAATCTCTGCAACTGCCAGCCCAGGCAGGTCCTGTTTTGCTGCCCCCCCTCACCATGGGACCCAGCCAGTCCCCAAAGTGGGACCCAGCCAGCCCCCTCCGCTTGCTGTGTGGCCCCTTCTCTCTTGCTTTGCTGGCCCTGGTGGTGGGTGAAGGGGGGGACCAGACTCTTTGGCTCTGCCTCCAAGGTGCACAGCCAGCTTTGGGGTGCACCCCCTCCCCCAGTGCCAGGCATCACCATGTGGGGTCACACGTGCAGAACCCGCTGGGGGCCTTGGCCCTGGGGTCCTCGTCCTTGAGCATTCAGCTGAGCCCTCTCCTCTGGTGCCTGGGGTCATCCCCACCTCCCTGGACTCTGCACTTGGCGGTCAAGACTCTGACCTTTGTGCTCCCCCCAGCCCCGGTTCGCTTCCTGCAGGCCAGAGCCCTGCCCGAGTCCCCCTGGCTCCCCCAGGCCCACTGCGGAGTCCTGTGAGGTCCCAGTCACTGTGGGGGGATGGGTGAACCCCAAAGTGGGCAGGAAGGACCCCAGAGTTGGCTGGCAGGACGTGTCCCCTTGGTTCCCCTGTGTGCCAGGTTAGACCCCGCCCCTTGGTCCCCTCTGCTGTCCTCAGGGCTGCAGGCAGCCGGTTCCCGGCATGAATGCCGCTCTTGTGTGGCTCTGCCCTCCCCTCCCCTGTGTGGCTCTGCCCTCCCCTCCCCGGCCCTGCCTGCCCTGTGCCCCCACCCCAGGGTTACTGCTGGGCGGAAGAGTTGATGACTTGGGCATGGGGAGCCCCAACTCTGATCCCACCCTCTCCCCGCAGCCCTGGGCCTTGGACAAACCATGACCCTGGCTGGTTTTCCCTCTGCAACAAGGGGGTGGGTGGGTCTAAATGACCTTCCCCTCCCCTCCCTTCCAGCTCAGATGTTCAGGAACTTATTTCTCTCATCCTCGTCTGGGGTTTCTGCAGGGTCGGAATCATGGGGTTCACCCTCAGTGGGGGAAGGGGACTTAGACATAGTTTACGTGACCCCAAAGAGTAAGGTGGGCCCAGGAGGCACCTCTGACCTGCACCCTCAGCTGGAGCATGGGACCCCCGGCCTCTCCAGCCCTGGCGCCCTCTGGCCATGACCCTCTCCAAGGGGCAGGGTCTGTGGGTTGCAAGCACAGGGCGGGGGGCAGGCATGGCCTTTGAGGCCACATCCCGCCTCCCTCTGCCCAGAGGGGCTGCCGAGGCCACGGTGCCTGAAGGGCTGGCTTTTCTAGAAAGGTGCCTGGAGCTTCCTCCAGCTTCCAGAAGGCCCGGGACCAACAGGTTAGGAGCCCAGGGCCGGGGGGCTGCCCAGGTGCTGGAGCCATCCTAGGGGACAGCACCTTTCTTGGTTCTGGGGAGGGAGCCCACCCACACCTCTGGTGAAGGGGGCAGATCTGCTTCCCAAACTGTGTGGACCCCGTTGTGAGAATGTGGGGGCGGGGGATTGTACCTGCGGATGGGACCCCTGACTTCATTACCCGACCCCTGAGCCAGGGTCCCTGGTTCTGCTCTGCCCAGGCAGGGCGCCCTTCCCCTCTGCTCTTGGGACCCTCACGCCACACCCAGCTTCCTGCCACAGAGATCCCGACAGTGTTGGGGTGGGGGGGCTTCGGAAGCCAAGCCCCCCTCCATCTGCAGAAGTGCTTCTCCCCCTCTGGGATGGGCCCCACCAGGAGGATAATTAAGAAGCCACCAGGCACTGCAGAGCTGTGCAAATTGTGGGATTAGTGGGGCCATAGCGGGAGGCCTCCCAAAAGGGCTGCCCTTCCCGCCCCCTGTCCTGGCTTCCCCGTCCTCCCAGCTCGGCACATAAAGCCCGGGGGTGAGGGGAGACCAGCCAGGGTAGGGGGTGCAGAAAGGATCCCAGAAGGAATGGGCCGGGAGGGGTGCAGGGCTGAAAAGGGGTGATCTCCAGCTCAGCCGAGGGTGGGGGGCTCTCCCCACAGCTGGGTACCCAGTGAGGAGGGGCTACTGCGAGCTGGGCCCAGCCTGAATGCAGCTAAGTGGACGGCAGTTGTGCCCCAATTAGAAACTGTGCCACCAGCAGGCCCGGCCCACTACGGTGCCTGGAGCCCCCGATTCCAGTCGGGGTGCTGCTTGTTTTCCAGGCTCGCCCCACATGGCTCTCACTCTGAGCCATGCCGGGTTCCTTTGGGTTCAGATCCCTCGGCCCTGGGTACGGTTCCTGGAGACCATCTCTGGCCTGAAGCTTAAAAGAACAGCTGGAGATAACGTCTCCCCCCTTCTTTTCAAACAAGGCCTGTGAAGTGGGAGCCGGTTTGATGCTGGAGAATTTTCTAGTTGGGTGATTGCTGCTCTTTCTTCCTAAAGGTGTTTGGGGCTGGGGAGTGTGAGTCCTGCAAAGTGATGCCCACCCTGCTTGTCTTATCACCCCAAAACAAGAGAGATAGGGGGGCTGTTGTCAGGGCTTCTGCTCGCAGGGTGGACCCTCACTCCAGCCTTCCAGCTTGGGGTGCCTGGCTGCCTATGGAACATTTCTACTTGGGGGTGTTTTAAGTACCAAACCTGTCCTGAACTCAGGTGTGTCCCTACCTCACCGTCAGCCAAGCAGGGAGCTGGGTGTGGATGCGACCCCTCCCGGAAGCCCCCAGCCCTGGCTCCGGCCAGAAGGGCAGGAGGACAGGGGCAGCATGGCAGGTTCTGGAGGCCATCAGGGGCTGATAAAACTGGATGTCCTCGCTGGCGGCTGATGAGCCAACCAAAGCTTGTCAGAATTAGGAAGAGAGAGGGTGACAGGGCTCCATGGACCGAGGTGGACCTGGCGTCACCCCTGCCCTTCAGGGCCACTGAGAAGTGGGCCGAGCAGGAGCAGAGCTGGATTCCTGGGGTGAGGGTGTATGGAGGACAGAGGCGCTTTCTGGAGAGCTTCCTTGAGGAGGGAGTCACAAGTGGGACCTGAGGGAGCAGGGCAGGTGGAGCAGTGGCGTTTGTGCAGAATGAGCCCATGTGAGCCAGGGCCTGGGGACCCTGGGGAGTCCAGGTGCCTGGGACTGGAGAGCTGAGGGGTGGGGAGAGGGGGCATGCTCAGGGGTTCTGTGAATCTGCTGCATGGCGATGCAGCCTCTCCCGGGAACTGAGGCAACCCTGCCTCTGACTTCTAATAATAAAATGACCACGGTATTCACCAAAGCGCTGCACAAATATGAACTCAGTACTTTCTTACCACAGGTAGATGCTGTCACCATGCCCATTTACTGGTGGGGAAATGGAGGGGCCAGAGAAGGGGCAGCTCTGAACCCAGGCTGTCGAGTGTCCGTGCACTTAAAGTACCCCAGGCGTCTGCGCACCCCCACCCTGACCCTCCTCCTGCCACCTTTCTCATCCCCAGACCTGGCCCACTCCCCTCTGCTGCCAGCCTGGCCTGCTTCACCCTGGACCTGCAGCGTGGCTCCCTGTGGTCCCACCTCGGGCGGCTATTTAGCAGCTGCCCTGTGCCAGGCCACGGGGCTGCAGCAGCGATGGAAGCGGAAAACGCCCGTGTGGACCTGTGCTCGGTTGGGAGCGAGACGACAAGTGTGTAGGCGCACCCACCCTTAGTGCGGGCTCGGGCGGGATGAGCGCGTGAGACGAGGGCCTGGGACACACCTGCGTGACGGAATGAGTGAGTGATGGGCCAGCGCGGCACAGAGTTCTCAGGAGCTGGCATCTGAGGGGCCGTGTTGCTGACACGGTTCTGCCCAGCTCCAAGGGGCCGGACTTGCAGCTGCAAGATGAGCGCGAGTGACTGCGTCACCCAGTGAAATATGACCCAAACATCCCCTGCCCGGCATTTACCTTCTGGAACCGAGCCGGGGCTCCGAGGCCAGGCTCGCACCTTGGCTGTGGTCCCCGGTTTGGCCTGCAGCTGTCCTGGGATTGAGCACCCTGGCGCCTTCTGCCCCTGTTTTGTGGGCAAAGGTGGCCCCTGCCACCCCTGGAGGAGCCGGGCTCAGAGGCCGGGCTGGACGGCGTCCTCCGAGCGGCTGCACAGGCCAGTCCATGTGCCGTGGGTCCTCCTTGGGGCCCCTGCGGGAAACTCACTTCCCCAAACCCCCAAACCGAGGCAGAAGCAGGGAGCTGCCATTCTCTTCCCATTGGGCGTGCTGCCACCCCCGTCCCTCTCTGGCCCCCCGTAGACTGTCACTCAACAAATGCTTCTGGGCTGTGCTCTCTCTGACCTGGGAAGGACCTGGCTATACCTAGAATTCCTTTTTTCTGCCTGACTCTTTCCTGGACAAATCCATTATACCCTGGATCACGTCAGCAGCTCTGGTGCCTCCCCCCTGCTCCCCATAATCAAACACTGTTCTCCCCTGCTGGAGCCTCGGGGGGCCCAACCTGGGACCCTGTGAGCAGAGGGAGGGAGAGTGGAGAGATGGCCTGAGAGCTTCTCCAGTGAGAAGGTGGCGGGCAGAGGACTGTCTACACCAGCACTGTCTACACCGGCAATGTCTGCAACCTCGCTGTCTACACCAGCACTGTCTACATCCGTGCTGTCTACACTGGTGCTACCTACACTGGCGTTGTCCCTACCAGTCCTGTCTACACCCATACTGTCTACACCAGCACCATCTACACCTGTGATGTCTCTACCCATGCTGTCTACACTGGCGGTGTCTACACTGGTGCTGTCTATGCCTGCAGCCCATCCCTCCCAGCTTTGCACGTCTTGACATGACATTTTATTTTGCTCACACTTTCTTGTCTCCAGTCTCATCTGCATGACCCATCTGTGAGCTCTTCCTGGGTTTGCCACCACCTTGTATCCCAGCCTTTCTTCCTCCTGGACTGACCCTCAGCGAGAAGTCAGATGCAGGCAGGAGTTGGATGCTGTTTGAACAATGGACCAAATGCTCATTTGATACATGGCTTGCATCTCATTCAGAAGAGTCAAGGTCACTGCTGGGGCCAGCACTGCCCCCTCCCCACTCCTGTCACAGCTGGCGCCTCCTCTCTGGTCCTTGACCTTGCTGAGCACAGTTCTGCCTCAGGGCCTTTGCACTTGCCACCCTCTGCTCTGACCCGCTTTCTGCAGCCAGATATCTGCCTGACTCTCTCCCTCGCTCCCTGCGGGCTCTGCAAGGTCGCTGCTTCCCTGATACCCTCCCACTGCCTGATTTAAAATTGCAGCCCAGGGCCACACTCTGTCCCCTCCTTGAATTTGTTTCTTAATGGCAGTTACCATAATCAGATACAATGTTTGTTTTACTTCAGTTTATTTTCTGTCTGCCCCAGGAAATGTAAACTCAGTAGAGGTAGGCAGGATATTTTTTTATCCATTTTGTTCACTGCTGTGGCCCCAGCTTATAGAACTGTTTCTGGCACTGAGTTGGCAACAAATGACTATTTGCTGAGTGTGTGTGCATGTGTGTGTTCCTGTGTTTGTCACACCCTGTAATAAGAATACTGCATATCATTTAATGGAGTCAGTAGAAATAAGGATATCATCTGCAGAGTCCTCCGAGGCTTGAGTCAGCCCTTTAGGTTTGTGTGCTCCTGGCCTGGGTGTGACACCAGGCCACCCACGTATTTCAGCTTCACAGCCCCGGGCTTCAAGGTGTCCCCCAGTCCGGGGTGATTTGTGTTCTAGACCCAGCCTTGACCTGGCAGCTGCCCCAGCCACTTTCTCATGTGCACAAGCGGGAGCCCAGGCCGGATAATAAAAAGCAAATCTAATCCGATTCTCCAAAATTAGCACCCTCCCCCCTCCGAAGGACCTTTTGAAGAAGGAGCAGGTGTGGGGTCAGGGGCAAGAGAGCCCACAGCAGCTCAAGGAAGACCCGCCCCCCTCCATTTCAGTGACTAAAAGGGGGCAACTTTTTAATTGTGCCGGGAACTCGGACAGGGCGGTGTTCACAGGGCTTATCTGTTGGTGCCGACGATGACAGCTGTTCTGTCTTTTGAGCTTCCTCCATTTCTCCCTTTCCTAAGAAGAAAGCCACCTCATCACTTTTTCTTCTTTCCTGACTCCTCGGCACCTTTTTCTAGTTCTTAAAACGTGTTAGTTGTGAATTGGCTCCCTCCAGATGCAGTTACATTCTCTCAAGCACATTTTTTCTTTTTATTTGCTTTGTATCTAAGCAGGAATGATCTAGCACCACTGTTAGGTTTAAGGAGACGTTTTAAAAGAAAGAGTTGCTTTCCGTGGTGGATCCCCACAGCCCCCGTGGGCGCCGGGGTTTAGAGTGCAGGGCGTTGGGCATCCCCCAGGCCCAGCTCCACATCTCCGGCCTCGCGGGGCCTAGGCACCCAGCAGAAGCCCAGGAGCCACGTCCTGGGTCGTGGGGGAACCAAATACCTTCTAAACCCAGCCAGAGCACAGGGGCGCTGAGCACAGGGGCACCGGCCTCAGCGGTCCTTGCCCAGCTGCTGGGGCTCACGGCGCGGGTGGGTGAGGAGCCACTCACCTGGAACCCGGCACGGGGGGTTGTGAGGTTGGAGGGGAGCCCCTGGCCCGTGGGTGGTGCAGGGCAGGGGAGGGGGGAGCGGCCACAGCAGGGCACCCTGTCTGCAGGCCCTGTCCTTGTGTGATTTGGGGAGCCCTCCTAGACCTCTCCCACGGAGGTGCTATTGCCACCTTCAATTTAAAGGTGGAAAACGGAAACTGCTTCTTTCCAGTATTTCACTTCATTCATTCATTCATTCTTTCATTCAACAAATACTGAGTGCTGACGCTCTACCAAGCGTGGTCCCAGGGCTGGAGGTAACAAAGCACACCCTGACTTGTGTGGTGTTTGGTTGGCCTTATATCCTCATGTCTGGGTGAGGGAGACAGATAAAAACCAAGAGGCAAAAAGGGAAATAATCAAGAGCTACACAGGGGCTGGTCTGTGGGATTTGAAACCCTTTCTCACCAGGAAAAAGGACAGCCATATTGTCCATGCAGGGGTGGGCGGGTGGGGATAGATGTCCTTCCACCCTCTCTCCTCCTCCTCCTCCCTCCCTCCTCCTCCCTCAGGCGCCCCTGTCTCCCCCATCTCATCTCCCTCCCCCTCCCCCATCTCATCTCTCCCTCCCCATCTCATCTCCCCCTCCCCCATCTCATCTCCCCTCCCCCATCTCATCTTCCCGTCCCCATCTCATCTTCCCCCTCCCCCATCCCATCTCTTCCTCCCCCATCTCATCTCCCTTCCCCTCCCCCATCTTGTCTCCCTCCCTCCATCCCTCATCTTCCATGAACATTTATTTTAACGTTTATTTAGCATCGTCTGTGGTCAGTGACTGGGGGAATTGAGGTTGACGAGGTGGAACACGGGTGGGCCGGCGCCTTCCTTCCCGCCCCCAGCCTCTGTATTCCTGGAGCAGACACTGATGGAGGCTGGGTGGTAAACAGCTCCCGTTCCTGCCCCTTGGGGAGGCGAGGGGCTTAAAGGAGAGAAGCAACGTCGGCGTGGCGACAGTGAAGACTGTGTCCACCCCAGCCTCCTTCCCTCCTTCCTGGAGCTGGGTGGGGACAGCAGGGAGACTGGGCGGGGAGGACGGGATCCTGCGAGCCTCCTGCCAGCAAGCGCTGCAGTTGTGAAGCCGGGCACAGCCTGCCGCTCCCTGTCGGAAGCCCCCAGTCCAGCCACCGCGTTTACCCTGCCCGGGGCTGGGGGTGGGGGTGGCGTCCCTTGGGTCCCAGTGCAGCCGAGTCTTCCAGCCGGTGCTGCGGTGCCTGCCGTCGGGGTCCTCCCTGCCCGGCCCGCCCTGGGCCCCATTCTGCGCTCACCCCCCCCCCCCCCGCCCCCGCACATTCCTCTGCTGGAACATGAGCCTGCCACGGAGGAGGCTGGGCCGGTTCTGAAACTGCGGCTGGGGCGGGCCTGGCCCCCCCACGCGGATCTCGCCGCACAGCAGGTGGCCGCTGCCTGTGCACTCGTGCGGGTGACGCGCCCCAGGCTCCACCGCGGGGACGTCCAGCCTCCTCAATTTCAGCTTCCGGGCAGGGGAGAGGGGCACGCTGAGCCCTGCAGAGGTGGCTGGGGGGGCTGGATACGCTGCACCCCATTGCCGGGGACCCTCTGAGCCCCCTTGGAGTCCCTGTTGGAGCCCCGCAGCCACAACGACCCCATGGGAGGGCGAGCAGGTGTCTGGGGCCGCTGGGCCCCTCTGCTTTCTTGACCTCTTGGCCACTGGGAGCTGCTTGGAGGGAGGTAGCTTCTTGGGGGCCCTTGGGGGTTCTGCCAATGGGCCCCAAGCTTCCCTGGGAGACCCAGAGTGATTCCCCGTGGGGACGTGGCAGGATTAGATTCGTGTCACGGGATGAGCGCTCAGGTGTGGCGTGGAGGGTCTACTCGTTGGCTCGGCTGGACAAACCCTTACGGGGGAGAAAGATGGACAGGGCGAGGCTGGAGGCGGGAGAGACGGCTGCAGCCTCGGCTGGAGTCAGCAGCGATGGGAAATCCCCTGCGCCCCCTGCAGCTCAGGCACCTCCCGCTGTGGCAGGAAGGCAAGGGGGCGGAATGGGGGCTCCCGAGCCCTCTGGTCACCCGCCCGTGGTCACCCTCGTGCCTTCGTCCCCTGATTTGCTGTGAGATCCTGATGACCGTCCCCATGCTGTTGATCGGCCCCTTCGCTAATCAAGTGCTTCCTTCCAATTGACGGCGCAGGGGCAGGGGCCGTGGGTGGGGGCACAGGCACCGCTGCCTGCAGGAGCCGGGTCTGCAGGCCGGGTCAGGGCTGGGTGAGCGGCCAGCGGCACCCTTTCTCTCAGTGGCAGTGGGTGGAGGAGAAAGCCCAGGATTGGTGATTGTCAGGGGGTGGAGGTGGGCCGTGGCTGAGGGACGGGGGGGGGCCTCTGGAAGGAAAGACTAAGTTCTGGCTTCCAGTGCTGGGGCGGGTGGGGGGGGAGATGCAGGGGTGGGGAGGGGAGGGGCTGAGGAGGCTGGGGTCCTGGGGAGTCTGGGGTGCAAGGTCATGTCGTGACCCCAGCATTCCAGCCTAAGGCCTGGCGCGGGGAGAGGCCCAACAGAGGCCCTGGTGGGGAGGGACCAGACACCATTGTCCGAGAGACATGATTTCTGCCCGCAGAAAAAAGGGCTCCTGGGGGGGCTGGGGTGTGGCAGGAGCGACACGCCCCCAGTGCCCCAGAGCTTGTCGGAGGGAAGGTAGTCACTGAGCCCTCTGTGGCCCAGACTGCTGGCCTGAGGCCGGTTGGGGAAGGTTCTGACCCATCTCAGCTCCATGCAGGGGAGAAGCCCCTCCCCACGCAGAAGTGCTCAGGAGGGCAGAGAGCCATACCCCAGAGGGGTGCAAGCAAAAGGGGGTGCCTTCTTGTTGGGTCAGAGGGCCTCATCATCAGCATGCAGGAGATGTTCCTGGGGTGACCCCTCCCAAGTAGGGATGGGTGAACTTTCCCCCGCCAACCCCTAGAATTTGTTGACAAAGAAGGGGTCTGCCTGACTGTGCCCCCAGCCCCTGTGGCTCAGAGCTGTTTTGAGGCTGGGAGAAAGTCTGAAAGGTTATGCTGCCCAGCTCTCTGAGTTTTTGAGAGAAGACGGTTCATGTGGGTCGTACGGCGGTTGGGGGGGGGGGAGTTGGGGAGTACTGTGACCTGTGATGCTTTGGGGAGACTGGGGCCGGCAAAGGCCAGGTGCCTGTGGGTTCCTCAGGAAGGAGCAGTGTCCAAGCTGGGAATGGGGTCCTCGGGCGGGCCCCACAGCAGCCTGCGGCCTCCCTCCCCTCCCCCTCCCTTCTCCTCTACCCAAAGCACTCTCTGAGCCAGACAAAGGCAGCGCTGTGCCTGGGAGGGGCTGCTCGCAGGTCCCGAGGGGATCTGGAAGATTCCATGCGTGAATTGCCTCTCATTGCCTTCCAAACTGCCTGGATATTTCTCCCATGGCTAATTCATCCAGAAAGAAGCAAAACCGCCCCCTTGATTTGTGCCACTTCCTGTCCAAGCTTTCCTACAATTCTCACAGTGAACCCAGGGTGGGGGCGGGTTTTCCTCTCTATAGAGGAGGAAACAGAGGCTCAGAGAGGCAAAGTGACTGGTCCTGGCCACAGCGCGGGGGTCGGGGTGCAGAGCCAGGACTGGGATGGAGGGCTCAGCCACCACCCCTGCAAGGCTTTGCAGCAATTCCTTCCCTTCCGTGTTAAGCTTTCCGTCATTTCTGGCATTTTCCATTAGAGGGAAATGGCTGTGGGTGGATACTGGCAACTGCATTGCAAACACTGAGGGGGGAAAAGAGCTTCACTGAGAAGCTGCAAGCAAGGTGTGCATGTGTGTACATGTGCATGCAGTGGCAAGTGTGTGTATGTGTGTGCGTGCATGGCAGCAAGTACACGTGTGTGCATGTGCATGTGTGTGTGTGCATGGTACAAGTGTATGTGGTATCGTGTGTGCATGGGCTGTGTGTTTGCTTGCGTGTATGTGTGTGTGGGTGTGTGCCCTTGTGTGTGCATGTATTTGTAGGTACATATAGTGTGGGCACTGTGAGTACATGGGTGTGTGTGCATGTCCTTGAGTGTGTGTGAGTGTATGTATGGGTGTGTGAATGTGGGTGTGTGCCTGTGTGTGTGCATGGGCTTTGATGAGTGTCAAGAGTGTGCACCTGGATGTGTGTGTATGACCACAGGCATTGTGTGTACATGGGTGTTTGTGAGAGTGTGCATGTGTGTGTACTTAGAGGTGTGTGTGCATGAGTTAGCGTGCATGTCTGTGTATATGTTCACAGACATTGTGTGTGCTGGGTAAGTGTATGGGTGTGTGAGGGGTGCGTGTGTGTGTGTGTGCGCGGCCACGTGTAGCGGCCGACGGGCCTCTCCCTGTCAGTCTCGCGGCGAGGCTGTGGGTGCGATTAGCACACGTGGGAACCAGGTCCACGCAGAGCCTCTGGGCAGCCCCCCACTGACCTCCCACTTCCCCCCACCACACGGAGGGAGGGTCCTCAATTGGGACCCAGGCTGCCCCAGCTGGAACCCCCTCGAGAGCTCAGCGCACCCCTCTGCAGGATGCAGGCGAGTTCTCCCCCACCCTGCAGATGCCCATGGGGGTGGGACCAGGCTCTCCACCTTCTCTCCCCCCACCCCACTCTGCGCTCCAGCCTCACCGGGTGACTGACCTGCCCACAGGTGACACCCGGGGCTCTGACCGCCTGGCTTCCTCTGCACGTCAGCCACTTCCTGCTCGTTTTGTGAGCACCAGCGGGCTCGGAGAGGTTTTCCCCAGCCACCCGCTTGTTCTGTGATTGGAGCAGGCACCTCCATTACCCTCACCTGCTCTTCTGTCCCGCCTCTGGGAGACCCTAGCGTGAAGCCCACCCCTTTCTTGGGGTCCTCCATGGTTGACCACCTGGGGTCCCCAGGAGTTTGGTAACTCACAGAAGAGGGTGACACCGTGCTGCTGACATTGCAGACGTGCCAGCAGCCTTCAGGGGAGGCCACCTCGAGGCAGCCCCAGCTCCCCCCACCTGTCATGTCTCTCCCGATGCCCCTCTCCTCCTCCCTTGGAGGAAAACCCGACCTGGCCCCCACCAACCCGTGGGGCTGCACCCGGTGCCGCAAGCCCTCCCAGGCACCTCGTCCTGAGGAGAATCCAGGTGTCGGCTGCTGGGATGGTCACGTTTCCTCCTTGTTGCTGCACAAGGCTCACCTGTACCTCCTCCTTCATGGAGCTTTTCCGGAGTCCCCAGAAGCCTCTGTCCTTCGACCCCATCACAGCCCTGTGCGCTGGATCGTGGGTATCCGAGGTGGGGGGGGCTTGCCTGACTGTCGCTGTCACCAGCACCCAATAGGGTCTAAGCCATCCAGTGCTCTTTGGCGCTCCAAAGCCACCCCCAACACAGTGTGGTATCCCTGAGACCACTGGTGTTTGCTCTCCTATGTGCAGATGGAGGCAGCCATCAGAGAGGGTGTTGGTGTGCCCCAGGCCACACAGCAAAGCCCAGGCAGTACCAGTGACTGGATTTCAGGCGCCTCACTTCTGGTCTCGTTTCTTAGCAACGCAGGACAGGGGCTGGGGGATTCAGAGCGTTTTTCATGCACCTGGAAAACGAGGCAGCAAAGCTCCGGCAGCCAAAGTTATCTTTAGCAAGCAAGAGAGCACCAGGGCATCTCCAGGCATTGTCCGGGCCAGGAACCCCTGTGGATGTAGGCGGAGGTTCCTGGCTTCACAGCGATTCCAGGAAAATGGGGATGACGGGGGCTCTTGGTCCAAAGCATTTGAAGTGGGAAAGCAAACTCAGCCTCCCACATAGGTGTGCTGCTTTGGCTGCGTGCTGTATAGTTTTTGTTTTTTTTTTTACCTACTAAACACTCAATAACTGCTCTTTATTATTCATACTAAAATGACGAACGTATGTCACTGCTATTGCCCAGTCATCTTTGGAACTCTCCTCTACAAACTGTTTTGTCACTTTAAAAGTCATAAAAATTTCATGAAGTTCACATCTTTTTATGCCCAAGTTTCGCTTAGCTCAGTCACTGTATTGTTGAGGGAAAAATGGCCCTCCTAACTTTTGGCAGTATCCAAAATAAAAATAACACTCAAAGGACAAAGACTTGCCATCACAGAAGATATGCAAAAGAATGGGCAAAACCTTTGAAGGAAACCCCCAAAGGTGCTCCAACGCCAGCTGGACAACCGTCACCGCTTATCAAGGGAAGCATCAACCACAAGATGGGAATGTTCTGATGCCTTTTTAAAAAGAAAGTCGGTCACATCCCTTTAGATTCTGTGGTGTCTGGGAGGAAATCCGCTGACCTAGGGGATTACCCAGCTGGTCTTACCTCCTGGGTCCTGCAACCAGAATTAGACCTCCACTGACGAGCGCCCTGAGTTACTAAGGTACCTCCTGCTAGCATTTTTCCCAGCCTCTGCCCAGCCACGTTCATTCTCAAACCTTCCTTCCTTCACCCTCAACTCCCTAATCCACTGTGCTGAGAGCCAGGAGGCTAAAAACACTCATCTGAGAAGTCATAATGAAACCAAAAAGCTGAAAGCTGTCAGTTCTCCTTGGCAGGTTCTAGAGGAAACAGAGAGGAACACTGATGGTTTCAATGAAGAAGTGGGTCAAGACCAGAGCATTCCATGGACACGTGTTCAGAAGGAACCCGAGGGTCACAGCGGTTCACCCAAAGGGCATCAGAGAAGGTGCAGGTGGAAGGCATGTGAACTGAAGAGTTTCTGCATTTAAAGTATTTTAACCAAATGGAGGTCTAACTCTAGGGCCCAAGAAAGGAAAATGTGGCCTAATAATTCTTATCAACTCCCTTACCTGGCTATTCTGATCTTTCACAGTCCCAACCATGGCATTAAAAAGTGAGTATAGACAAAACCGTGGAAAATACTGTATTTATGTACATAGGAAGGAGAGCTGCAAGCCCCTCACAGAGTAAACTCCACCTCAAAGGAAAAATTTAGTGGCAAATTCCTTTGTGCCTCGGCATATCAGCACAGCCAAGACTAGAAGGTTGGGGTTCTTGTCTTTGGATCCCCATCATACCTTTCCCACTGCAGAACTGCAAATACGAGAAGGAAACTGATGCCAGAACTGAGGTCCGGCGGGAGCCGGGGTGCCTGGTCATTCCCAGAGAACCGGGAGTGACACTTGGTTAAATTGTGACAATGTTGGGATATTCTTCTCTGGGGCCTATGGCCTGCTAGGATGAGCTGGCGGCAGGGTGTGGAGTTAAGGAAACTAGAAGAAAATTAGTCCCAGGTTCATGGGTGTGCACGCACGCATGTGGCAGGGCACAGGTTATGCATTTTCCTTGTGCTTAATGCATCCATCTGCCATCCTCTCCCTGGCAGCAGCCTGTTACTTTGCACCTATGTCACTTTCTGTGGCTATGGATCCAGAAACCAAGTATTTCTCCAAATAGAATAGTTGTGGTTCAGCCACATGGCAAAGGTAATAGTTGTCCCAGGGAGGTAAGATAGATGACTGGGAGAAGGATTTGTTCCGATCAGAAATCCTTGATTTTTTCTTTTTTAAATAACAAGCTGGTTGCAGGTTCAGTGGCTCAAGAGCGACACAGTTCCAATTCTGCCATTACCTTCAGAGAGGGCCCCTTCCTGGCCTCCCAGACACCAAGGGCTTCAGCAGACAGAGGCCATTCTTGCAGCTGCGATCCTGGCTGCATCCTAGCTTCTTGCTGGGACCTCATTACCTCTCCCGTACCAACAGAGACTTCGTATTTCCCGTACCAACAGAGACTTCGTATTTCTCCCGTTCCTCTCAGACCTGGGCTGGACCTCATCTGGAGGGTCTGAGCAAAAGGGTCCAATTCTAGACATTGGATTTAGGGGCTGAGTTGAGGGGGGTCTCCTTGAGCTCCGTCCGCACGCACAGGTATGATGTGCATACCCCGATGACTGCCACGAGTGCAGCGCGAGCTCCGTCCGCACGCGCAGGTGTGATGTGCATACCCCGATGACTGCCACGAGTGCAGCGCGAGCTCCGTCCGCACGCGCAGGTGTGATGTGCATGCCCCGATGACTGCCACGAGTGCAGCGCGAGCTCCGTCCGCACGCGCAGGTATGATGTGCATGCCCCGATGACTGCCACGAGTGCAGCGCGAGCTCCGTCCGCACGTGCAGGTGTGATGTGCATACCCCGATGACTGCCACGAGTGCAGTGCGAGCTCCGTCCGCACGCGCAGGTGTGATGTGCATACCCCGATGACTGCCACGAGTGCAGCGCGAGCTCCGTCCGCACGCACAGGTATGATGTGCATACCCCGATGACTGCTACGAGTGCAGCGCACATGGCTTGGACCAGCCACCAGGTGAGCGCCGAGGGGAAACGGGAGCTGTAGAACCAGCAGCCCAGGAGGTGAAAGAAATGGACAGTGACAGTGAAATCCAGACACTGCTTCCCTCGCCGGATCCAGTACAGCAAGCCCAGGGCACAAGTGAGAGCATTGAGGATGAAGGGCATCATGGAGAGGCAGCCTGGAGGGGTGGGGAAGCCCAGGATCTCAGCGTCGAGCATCTGGTCCAGCGCAACAGCCCGTCCACCGGCGGCAGCCATAGGCCCAGAGAACCGTAACAGACGGTCTGCAGGAGAACAGGCTCAGCCACGGATCCCACACGCAGCTACGGAACTGGCCCGCCATGCCGGCCCGCAGGGCCCAGCCGCCGCCCGGGCCTCCGTCAGCACCGCCGCGCCATGAGCCCTGGGATGTCCCGGCACCTCTGCTGTATAGTTTTGAGATATTTTCATCTTTTTTAGTTCTTCCAGAAAGGAGCTACAAGGCAGCGGGAATTGAAATCAGTTTGACTAATGCTTACAAAGCATCTTCTCTCTTCTTGGCTCTGGATTGTGTGTCCAGGATGAGTGGGGAAATTCCCCTGCTCTGTCCTTGTGTAGCTCACAGTCCTGGGGGAGAGGGACAGGGCCTGTGTAGCCCAGATATGAGGCAGACCCTCCGTGAAAGGAGATTTTCCAGTGAGCAGCTGCCTGCATCCCTGGCTTGGAAGGTCCCAGGCGGTTCTGTGTGCTGACTTGTTCCCTGTCTGAAACCACCCTGCCAGCCAGTGAGTTACCCTCTGGATAGAGGAAGAAACAGAGGTTCAGGGAGGCAGACTTAGCCAAGGTCATGGCTTAAGGAATGGTAGGTTCAAACTCAAAACCTAAGGGTTTCCCACTGTTCAGTGGAGAGAAGGCTTCTTAGGGAAGATTAAAGGATGGGTAATTTGGGGAGTTTAGAGCTGGGGAGAAAGACCTTCCAGAGATGGGGGATAACACGGATGAAGCAGGAAGTGGGGAAGCCAGAGATACAGCAGCACCTCTCTATTATCACATTTCCTCTCCCCAGAGACGCACAGAGGTGGGTGCCATGAGCATCCCCATTCTAGAGTAGAGGAAACTGAGTCACAGAGAAGTCAAGTAAGCTGTCCAAGGTCACACTGCTACTGAGTGCAGAGCTGAGGGCTGACCCCTGGCCACCTGGCTCCAAGCCGGAATGAGGTGTGTGGTGTGGCTGGAGGCAGGAGGGCCCGGCGGGTGACCGCCCTTTCCAGGCAGGGGAGAGTTTAGGACCACAGGGAGGGGCCTGTGGTGTCCCTTGGGGGCACATCCCTTCCCATCCCTGCTGCTCAATCCCTGGGGGGGCAGCCTCCCTCTCTGGCTTCGCTGGCTGTTAGCGAAATGCCATGAAGTGTTGGGGAAAGTTTCCGAGTGCGTCCCAAAGCTTGGGGTTCCTCCAGAAGCTTCTGGGGTTCCACAAACGTTTGCTTCAAATTTCCTTTAGCCACTGACGCCCTAAGAGGACACTGGCCCACGCAGTCCTGTGTCACGCCACCCCCAGCTTGTTGGGGCTCGACACCATCCCGGGCAGGCGGGTGAACTCGTTTCGCAGGGACCTCTTGGGGCCTCTCCTCCAGCTGTCAGTGTGCACGTGCCGGGCCCCCCAGGAATGGGCCCTTCTGTGCTTGTAGACGTTATAGATCCTGGGCCCGGGTACCTCTGTGTTAGGTAGGACTCTGCAACCAATAACTGCTTCCCGCTGGATCAGGAGTTTCCCCCAGTACAGAGGCAGCCCTGGTTGGGGGGCGGGGGGGGGGGGGGCTCAGGGGTGAGTAAGCAAGCTCCAGACGGTGCAGGGTGGGCCTTAACAATGGAATTCGTCCAAAAAGTTTGTAGAGTAATAAAAAAATAAACCGCTGTCCACGCTGCAAGTTGGTGTTTGTGAAAGATGCCACACCAAAAATCGCTTGTGAGCCACAGCACTCATGGACTTGTGGGTCCCCCCCCCCCCCGATGTGCGCAGGCTCCAGTTCTGCACCCCAGGTCAAGGGCAAGAGGCAGACCCCCGTCTCGGGCTGGGAGTGGGGGTCGCGGGGCAGCAGAAGCTTCCATGGCCTCGAGCTTCCCTTTGAGTTTGCCCTCGCCTCTTTAAGAAGATTCTCAGCTGCACAGATGGATTTCTAATGGGGAATGTTTGCAAATCTACGAAGGGGAAGATGTGATTGGAGGTGCCGCCATGAATCGAGTGTGCATTTCAGAGGAAGAAGCTCTGCTCAGAGTAAAATACGCTGGCTGTAGACCGGGTTTTAAAAGAAACAACACGTTTATTGAGGAATAATCGATATTCAATGAACTGCAAATATCAAAGTGTACCTTGTGTTAGTTCTGACATTTGCACACACTCGTGAAACCCCAGCACGTTCGAGAGTGAATATAACCATCCCTCGTGCCTTCATCTCGCCCCCTTTCCCACCCTCCCCTGCCCCTCTCCCGGCACCCGCTAATCTGCTTTCTGTCACTGCAGACCCGTTTGTCTTTCCTAGAATTTTATAGAAATGGAATCACAGAGGACCTTTCTCTCTCTTGCCTGGCTTTTTTCACTTGGCATAGTTATTTTGAGATTCATCCGTGTTGTCATGTGGACTAATAGATACTTCCTTTTTGCTCCTTTGTGTTGATAGACCACAATTTGTTGTCTATTCCCCTGTTGGTAGGTACTCGGTTTGTTGCTAGATTTTGGCTATTACAAAGCGAGCTCCTATGAACATTCACAGATAAATCTTTATGTGAATATAGGCTTTCATTTCTTTCGGTGAATACGCAGGAGTGGAACAGCTGTGTCATATGTTGGGTAGCTGTTTAACTTTTTAGAACTGTGCCATTTGACGCTTCCGCCGACAACAGATGAGAGTGAGTGCCAGCGCCTCCACTTCCTTGCTAACACTTGGGGTAGTCGATCTTTTAAATTTTAACCATTCTAATAGGTGCTTGGTGGAGTCTCATTATGGCTTTAATTTGCATTTCCTTGTTCATGTGTATTCTTACCATCCTTCTATCTTCTGGGGTGAGGTGTCTATTCAAATATTTTGCTCATTTAAAAAGTTGTTATTTTGTGCTTTAAGAGTTCTTTTTATGTTAGTGATACAAATCCTTTATGGTGCATATGATTTGAAAATATTTTCTCCTAGTCTGCAGCTTATCTTTTTCATTCTCTTAACAGTGTCTTTTGAAGAGCAGATGTACTTAATTTTGACAAAGTCTGTTTTATTGATTTTCTTGACTGTGGATCATGCTTTTGGGGCTGTGTCTAAGAAACCTTTTTCAAATACACTCATGCCCACTAAAGACCTCCAGGCTTGTCTCCGCAGCTCTCTCCAGGCACCTTGGTCCGCCCGGGTCCAGCTCCAACTCCTCATCTTGGGGAGTCTGCTGCTCCGCCTGGGTCCCTGCCCTGGACTGCAGCCTGGACCATCTCTCAAGGCAGTGAGCTGGGTGACTGCGTGACCCCCGGCTCTCAGGGATCACTGCTCCCGTGTGGCCTGGGGCTCAGTATCTTGCAAGCCATTCATCTGTTTTTTGGCTGTTTATGTGAAGAAAGTCCACCCCGTTATTACCTCTTGGGTAGAAGCCGGAGCCTCGGAGAAATGTACTTTATGGGGCTTTGATGGGACTGACTCCCTGAGGATCAAGGTTTGGACATACCTCAGCCAGGTGAGGTGGTCGAGGTCACTTCCATCCTGGCTGTGCTCATTCATTCCCTCATGGATCCATGACTCTGGATGTGTTCATTCATTCCCTCATGGATCCATCGCTCTGGCTGAGCTCGTTCATTCATTCATGGATCCATGGCTCTGGCTGAGCTCGTTCATTCATTCATGGATCCATGGCTCTGGATGTACTCATTCATTCATTCATGAATCCATGGCTCTGGCTGTGCTCATTCATTCCTTCGTGGATCCATGGATTTATTGGCTTGGTAACACACCATGGAGGAACCTGAAGATGTGGTGGTGAAGCAGACCAGACCCTGCTCTCCCAAAGGTGCTGGGTCAGTGGGGGAGAGAATCATGGAGACAGAAGGGGATACCAGATGGTAACCCAGGATGATCTTCATGTTGAAATACTGAACTTAATTAAGTCTGCAAAGACCCCTTTTCTGGATAAGGTCACACTTACAGGTTCTGGGAATAGGCTGAGAGTTCACAAGTTCTGGGGAATAGGCTGTGGACGTCCCTTTTGGGGGACTCCATTCAACCCACTCGGAACGGTGCAACCTGGAGGAAAGCATGTTGTGATTTTAAATAGAGTGGCCAAGAGGCCTCCTGAGAACACGCACAGGTCTGAAGGAGGGAGGTGGGGCTATGATGAGATGGGGGCAGCAAGGGCACTCTGGGTGGAGGGCACAGCCAGTGCCAAGGCTCGGGAGTGAGAGGGGCCTGGCGAGTTTGAGGAGCAGCAGGGCGGTCAGCGAGGCTGCACCCGAGTGAGCGAGGGGGAGAGTGGGAGGCCGGGGGGGAAAATGGGGGTGGGGACGAGAGGGTGGCAATAACTGGGGGCTTGCCGACCATGGTGGGGACTTGGGCTCCGCTGCCTGATTGGGGTGGGAGATGCTGGGGGGTCGAGCTGCAGAGTGAGGAGTTTAGCAGGACCTTCCGGAAGTCCAGGTCCGCGCGGCACCAGGCCCCGTGCACCCCGCAGCGCTACCCGCCCCTTGTCTGGTGGATGTGTACCCGTGGGGAACGTCGGGGCGCGGCCCTTTCCCTTTTTCTCTTGCCCCGCCACCCCACCAGAGCCCGGGCTGCGGGAGGACAGAGCAGTCCATTTCACTCCGGGCTATGGGTGGCAGCGATGCTGAATTCATTTCCGAGGCATTCATTAAGCGCCTACTGTTTGGAAAAGCAGTGGGAATATAGAGATGATTGATTCAGAGGGACATGCTATGGCGTGGTCTGGGCACTAGGCAGGCTATTCATTCTGTTGATGGAAAATCACTGAGCACCCACTGTGTGGGGTCCTGGGGAGACCAGGTGGCCAGGACACGGCCCTCCTGGAGCCCTCACAGGTGATAGAGGAGACACGGGCAGGAGAGGGAAATGCAAACGCCAGGCTACTTGTTCTCTGTGGCCTCTGAGAGGTGCAAGGGGATAAAGAGAGGAGGAGCAGGGGATTCTTGGGTGGAGCGTGGGGCAGAGGTCAGGGAGAGGATGGTCCGCAGGGGAGGAAGCTGGGTCAAGAGGAGAAGGGGTGAACCTGGGGAAGACAAAAAATGCACATTGGCTCAAGCCAGGGGTTAAGAAAGGGCAGGAGATAAAACCAGCGTTGACAATGTCTTTTGCCTAGAACCTGTGTGGGCTCGGGTGTCCGTTCTGAGCGGCCTCACCACTGGCTTTGCCCCTTTGAGCCCCCCTGGGCTCCTCTGACATTCATGCTGAACCGAAATGGCATTTCCAGTGATGGATCTGACGATGTCATTCCCCCGCTCAGAGACCGACAGTGGCTCCCCAGTGCCGTGGGATTGAGTCCGAGCCTCTGTGAGCTGGCCCGTCCTGTTTCCAGCCCGTCTCCTGCTCCTGTTTTCCCAGGCACCCCCACCCGTTCCCCAACACGCCTGGCTTGGCACAGAAGGCCCTCCTCTTCCTTCTCTGCCTGGCAAAACCCAGCTTGTCTTTCCATACCTGGCTCCAGCATCACTTCTTCCAAGGACAGCTGGGCCACCTCCCCGGGTTTCCCCGTGCTGAGTCCGTGCCCTCCACTCCTGTTTCCTGGCCCAGCCGTGCTTCTCTCACTTCTCACCAGCGGCCCCACCTACCTGGGACCCCATGAGGACAGGAAGGGAGGCTCTGTCATCTCTGGACCCCAGAGCCTGCCATGGAGGGGGTGCTCCCGGGATGTAAGAGTGAAGTTTGGGGAACGAGGGTGGACAGCAGCTGGTATTATTACATCTAAGAAGTTTCCAGAACCTCAGAGCCTCTGCTTCTCCCAAGGAGTGGTGCTTTCAGCAGTGTACCCACCTTCTCTTGTTTCTCTCGTGTGGCTGCAGTGGGAATCCATGCAGCCACGCTGGGTGGGGGTGGGGATCGCAGCCACGCAGCCCACCCACCGGGGTCTGCAGAGAGGCTGGGTGAGAGGCAGTGAGCCCGAGACCCCCTGCTGGGTGTTTATAGACCTCTCCCCAGCATTCCTAAGAGAGTTATGGATTTTCTTAATGCATCCTGATGAATTGTTAAGAAATGTTCAGTGGAGAGCAAGCGGGGCCCAGGGGTCTTGGAAACTGACTTTGCCATGTCTGCCCAGGAACTGGTGTGAAAGCCAAGTGTCGTACGTGTCGGTGCCGAGTCTTACCTTGTCCCTTGATCCCACTCCAGCCCCCACTGTGCCAGCGGTCGTGGGCTTCTGAGTCGAGCCATGCTGGGCTCACACCTCTGCCTGCCTTGGCTGTGCGTCCCGGGCAGGGGGTTCCCCATGTGTGAGATGTTCAATGTGACCACAACAAGGCTGTTGTCAAAGTGAATGAGATCACGTGTCGGGCACCCGCGTGCAGGAGGTGCTCAATATGCACGCATTCCTATTTCTATTTGTGTAACTCACATCCTGGGCTCTCACCCAAATAGATGTGCAACGTGATCTGAATCAATAAAAGCAATAAACCCTCCCTACCTGTCTGCTCGCTCTGGGAGGGGCTCGTGCTGCGGGAGGAGACGGGGCTCAGGGAGGAGCAGATGAGAAACGTGGTGACTCTCAGGCAGCAAAGCACCGCTTTCCCACCCTGCTGCTTTGCTAAAGCTGCCGAAATGCAATGTACCAGAAATGGAATGACTTTTATAAAGGAGATTTATTAGGTCACACATTTACGGTTCTAAGGCCGTGAAAATGTCCACATTAAGGCACCCAGAGAAAGACGCTTTGACTTGGAGAAAAGCCTGCCGGCATCTGGAACACTCCGTCAGCTGGGAAGGCCTGTGGCTGGTGGCTGCTGGTTCTAGCTCCTGGTTTGTTGCTTTTGGCTTCTGATCCCAGTGGCTTTCTCTCTAAGCATCTGTGGGTCTTCACTTAGCTTCTCCAGGGCAGACTCTGGATTTCATCTCTTAGCTTAGCATCTCCAAACATCTGTGTCTCTTGGTTTCATCTCTCTGCCCTCTATGTCAGCTCTGAGCTCTCTCTATGTTTTCTGCCTCTTATTCTCTTCATAGAGGACTCCAGTAAAAGGATTGAACCCACCTTGAATGGGTGGGGTCACATATCCATGGAAACAACTTAATCAAAATGTCCCACCCAAACTATAGGTCTGCCCCCCACAAGATTGGATTAGAAGAACATGGCTTTTCTGGATACACAACAGTTTCAAACCAGCACATCACCATCTATCCTTCTGGGAAGACCCTTCTCCTATAGCTTCTGCATTAATTTTTATAGGAGCAGCCCAATTGCCACATTTTCCATTAAGCCTTCCATTCTCCCTCATGAGGACTCTCTCACCTCCAAAGACCTCCTGACTCTTTATCTCTCTTTTAGGTCCCTAACTCCTTCTGTCCTCTGCTCTCTTGATTTGCATCCACAGCCTCTCTCCCCAGTGACCAGCTGCTCTGTCTCAGTTTCTCTGTCTTCTCAGCACTGAGGAGGGGACTGGGTCTGCCCATGATCCATCCATCCATCCATCCATCCATTCATCCTTCCATCCATCCATCCATCCATCCATCCTTCCATCCATCCATCCATCCATCCACCCATCCATCCATCCATCCATCCATCCTTCCATCCATCCATCCATCCATCCATCCATCCATCCATCCTTCCATCCTTCCATCCTTCCATCCTTCCATCCATCCATCCATCCATCCATCCATCCATCCATCCATCCATCCATCCTTCCATCCATCCATCCATCCATTCCTCCATCCACACATCCTTCTCTTCACCTATCCATTCATTCTTCCACCAAACCATTCATCTTCCCATCCATCCATCCATAAATACAGTCACCTATTACTTTACCCTTCCTCCCTCCCCCCTCCCACCCTCTTTCCCCTCCTTCCTTCCTCCCTTCCTCCCTCCTTCCCTTTCTCTCTCTCTCCCTTCCTCCCCCTCCTTCCTTTATTCCATCATACAACATTCCATCTATATGTTAATCCATTTATTCATGCATTCATGCATCCATCCATCCCCCATCCATCCATCCCCCATCCATCCATCCATCCATCCAAAAGCAAATATTTATTGAGCATCTGTTGTATCTCAGACACTGTACTAGGTATCTAGGATACCAGAAAAGGCAGAGAGGAGACTTTAGTCAGCACTATTCTGATGAGCACATACTACAAGCTGGTGTTTCCCAGCCCCAGGTGCAGTGTCTGGGATGAACAGGTGACCATGAATTAAAGGCTTAGGAAGGCACAGGTAATGTTCTGAAAGTGCCAGCTCGTGATGTCCTCATTGGCACTTGCAATCTGACCCTGGACAAGTTATCTGAGCTTTGCAGTACTAAATGAGATGACTATAAAGTGCTCAAGTTAGACAAAGTGAACTCTTGTTATTAGCTAAGGATGACGGGCTGACTCATGGGAGAAAGCCCAAAGGGGGCTTGTATGAGAAATAAATGGGGATCAAAAGTCCTGCTGTTCGCCCCACTCAGAACATGCCTGGGCAGCCCCTGGCCGAGGAGTTGCAGCTGGACAAGAGGTGACTGGCCACTGCTGTGGAAGGCAGGTGAGACCGCAGGGCAGTGAACAGCGGCGCCAGTGCTGCGGGAGGGGTACCGGAAAGGGCCGTCTACACTGCGACCTGCGGAGGAGTTGGGGTGGGGTGGGGGGCTGGGGAGGGCCAGGGGAGGCAGCCCCCAAAGGCAGGACATGCACACACGGGGTGTGTCCACGCAGACCTGACATGTCTGCGGCATGGGGCATGCGTCTAATGCAGTGCCCGGGAATGGGCACTGGGGGCGGGGGTGGCAGTGCGCCTGCCATGCGCCCTTCTGTGTGTGTGCCCAGTGCTCACCGACCGTGTGCCTGAGCCCAGTTATCCCTTCCCCCTCCCAGCCTCGCCTCTCCCGCCTCCTGCTTCCTCTGTAACTGTCCATCTTCATCCGTGCCTGTTTGGGCCTGCCTGACACGCCCTGAGCCCTCCATCACATCATAGGAATTACAAACTGTTTACACACATATCCCATGCACTTCCTCCCTCCCCATTCCAAGTTTCAGCTGATTGAACAAATGCATAGAAACAGAACCCACTGGGGGCCACAGGACCAGCTGGTTTAGTACAGCCAGTGTTGGGGCTCCCCAAAGCCGGTGGTATCTGGTGACAGTTGGGCTGCAGCAGGGCTGACCCAGGCCTGGGGGTGGCCTGCTAGTGGCTGATGATGTTTAATGACTCCCACTGCCTGCGGCCTCTCCCCTAAAGCTTTGTTGGAATGAACACATCAGCCTCCCCACAATGGCCAGTGGAGGAACTACCATCATTATCTTCACCTTACATGTGAAGAAACTGAGGCTCAGAGAAGTTAAGTCATTTGTCCAAGACTGTCCAGCTGTAGTCAGGGGAGCCAGGATCGGAGTCCAGTGCCCTGGGCTTCTCCCTACATTCTGCTGCTCCCTCTCTACCTGCACCCCCAAATCAAAGACACCGGCCCTTCCGGCAAGGAGGAGAAGGGTCCCCAACACCTAGCTGCAAGCCCGGGCTGCTGCAGGGGCTCCATGAAACTGGACTGGAGATCGTAGGAGAACTCTCCTCCCTTGGGCCCAGTGCTTTCGGCCACTGGGACACGCAGGTTCATTCACCTTTCCTGGCCTCGCAGACCAGTCTCCAGGTGCAGTGGGTCCTGCATCTTTCCCTTCGCCCCAAGTGCACCCTTGCTGCTGGGAGCAGGCAGGTGGGAGACTCAGCCCTGGGAACCTGGGAGGTCAGCAAGTCTGCAGACACGTGCAGTGGCCTGTCCAGGTGCGCTGGTGCTCTGAAGCTGAAACTGACGCTCTCGTTGCTCGAGATGAAAGGGCACGGCTGTCTGGAACCTGGTGAGCTATCCAGACAGGGAAAAACGGAGACCTTCCTGGGTCAGCTTTGCCTGATCTCAGTCCTTGTGGGAAATTAACCCTTCCATTCCCACCCATGCCTTTGATGCTTTAGGATTTGACTTTCAACCATTTGGGATTTTGGGGTCTGTCCACAGCCTGGTAGCCTTGGCAACACCAACCAGAGGATCCAAATACAGAATTTGGACACCAGACATTCGTTTGACCATGTCAAACTGAGCACCTACTGTGTGCCAAACACGGCTAGGCCTGGAGGACGCTGCAGTGAATTAACCAGAAAAATACAGAAGTGCTGGCCTCAGGGTGCTGCGCTTCTGGGGCGGAGAGGCAGGCAGTACGCAGATAAGCGTAAAATAGATAGAGGTTGTTAGGTGACAGATGCTCAGGAAGCAAACCCTGGATGCAGTGTGGCTGACAGGTGAGGTGGGGGGTAAGGACAGGTGAGGTGGGGGTGAGGACCGATGAGGTGGGGTGAGGACAGACGAGGTGGGGTGAGGTGGGAGGTGAGGACAGGTGAGTTGGGGTGAGGACAGACGAGGTGAGAGGTGAGGATAGGTGAAATGGGAGGTGAGGATAGACGAAGTGAGAGGTGAGGATAGGTGAAATGGGAGGTGAGGACAGGTGAGATGGAAGGTGAGGACAGGTGGGGTGGGAAGGTGGAGGGTCAGGTGGGTGACCAGGAGCCAGGCAGTCAGGAGGAGTTGAGATAATATTGTGAGCACAAGCATGCCTTTCCTAGCAGCCTCTTACTGCCTGGGGCATCTCCGACCACCTTGCAGATGAGGGCGGAGCACCCCAGAGAGTAGTGGGTGGCTCAGCTGATGAGAGGCAGAATCAGAACTTGAACCCAGATCTTCTGGAGCTCAGACCAGCATCCTCCTTCTGCCAACTGCAAGCCCTGGAGGAGGGTGGGTGGGGTTGTGTTTCCTGTGAGCATGTTGGCAACTGCAGACAGCCACAGTTCACAGCTCTCCTCTTGCCCACTGGCAGATTTCCCCTCCACAGCCAGCTTCCTGGGGCTGCTGGCCCAGGGGTGGGATGGGGTTTTATGGCTTCCTTTTTGCTTGGAATTTGTTGATGTTTTCTGAGAGCCTGAGCATACATTGGGATCCCTGCAGTTTCAAAGATGATAGCCTGGAGCCTTCTGCGTGTTTCAGCCGGAAAAGGATGTCTTGTTTGAGCTGAGCAATGAAGCAAAGAGTGGGAGAGGGGAGGGCATACCAAGTCAGAGAAGCTGTTTTGGCCAGGGTCTGGGGGCCGAAGCAATGAACACGTGTTTGGAGAGTTGTCCGGAAGGATGTGAGGAGGAGAAAATGGCTGGTGCAGCACCAGATGCAGCTGTAGCAGCAGCAGCCATGCCCCCATTTGTTGAACACCTACTATGTGGCGAGCGCATGCTAGGAATTTGGCATATACCTTTTGTCTGGTTCTCAAGCCATCCTGTTGGTAGATATTACCTGCACTTTACAGACATGGAAACTGAGGCTCAGAGAGGTGAGTCACTAAAGGCCATTCAGCTAGGAGGGGACTGAGCTGGGTTCTGCACCCTGGTAACCTGGCTCTAAGGAGCCGATGCTGTACCGATGCTCTACCAGGTGGTGCTGTGTGGTGTCAAGACACCATGCTTGGCTGGAGACTTGACGGGGAGCCCATTTTGCCCTTGGGGCTTGCAGACTCTCTATTGCAAGCTCTGGGGTCTGGGATTAGGTCCCATGATACCTGCTCGGGCCTCAGACATGCCTGGGCCGATCCCAGCTCTCCTGCTCAACAGTGCTTGGGCAACTCATGTTAACTCCGTGATGCCCAACTTTGCCTATAAGATATTGATGGAGTCTACCCCTTGAGTTGCAAAGAGGATTAATTGAGATAATCCAGTAACTGATGTGTAATTAGCACTTAGTAATTGCTGTTCAATAATAGCAATTATTAAGCTATTCCCTACAAAGCCCCTTGGCCAAAGCTAGGCCATTTTCTTCCCTCTGGGGTTATTTGAAGTACAAATGATATATGGTAAAACGTGCCCTTTTGAGTATACAATACTTTAAATTTTGACAAACTTGTGTAGTTGTGCCAACACTACTGCAGTTCAAATATCACTTCCCCCAAATCCCCTAATTTCTTCCTGTTGTTTTACCTTTTGCAGAATGTCATGTAGGAGAATTGTACAGTTGGTAGCCATTTGTGTCTGTTCTCTTTTATTTAGCAACTCATGTTGTAGCATATCTCAGTACTTTGCTCCTTTTTATTGTTGAATGGAATTTCATTATGAGGATATATGACAAGTGTTGATCCAGTCACTGGCAGATGGACGTTTGGGTTGTTTCCACCTTTTGGTGATTATGAGTAAAGGTTTTCTATGTGTCTTGTAATTTTTGACTGATCACTGGACATTGTGTATAGACTGGAGCTAAATAGTACCATGCCTGGAAACAGGAATGCCTCCTTTTTCATTGGCTGTCAGTGTGGAAGCTTGCCATTCTAGTCATACGTGAAGTTGATTTTGGGTTTCTTGCCACAGGGATGATTTGGACCCTCTGATTTTTTTTTTGTTTAGCTTATATGGATTTTCTGTCATTTAAAAAGTATGAAATTTAACATATAAATCTGGAATTCTGTCTTCTCTTGAAAAATCTGTTTGGCAAATGTCAGCAGTCTGCTTGTGCAGAGTGGTGGCTGCCCTGCTTTGGGCAGGACCTGTGCTGTCTACTTTGCCACAGGCTCCACTACTCCCTAATGTGGCACACCCACCCTGCTTCCCTCTTTTATGTTATCTCCCTGCCCTGATTCTTGCAGATGGTCAAATCTGCAGTATCTTGATACTGAATGATACTCAGTAAACTCTTTTTTAAAAGATGGGGAAATATCTGTCTCTTAAAAATAAATTTCTGCACCAGTGGTTAGAATTAAGCATATAAACAGAGAGCTCTGTGCTGGGTTTTAGAATCCGTGACTCTTGGGAACTCTTCTTTTCCCACTAGTGGTGGCTCGAGGAGGTGGTGGGTGCCACTCTTGGCCAGTGCTCTGCCCTGCTGTCCTCTTTTCTTGATTCCTTTTGGCACAGCTTCATGCGTGGCCCAGGAGATTGGATGCCCACTGTGATTTTAAGGATGGAAAACGAAGCTCCGCAGAACAGGAGGCATTTTGCCAATGTCTGAAAAGGATGAGTCCAGAAAAGGCCAGATATCCCCACGTCCTCCTGAGGTGAGCGATCGTACCTGCTGGGAAGATTTTGACGTTTTATTTAGAGAACGCAGCCTTCTGAGCCTGCTGCTGGATGGCTGGAGTGACAGCTGATGGATGCCAGACGGCCGCGCACGGGGGATTTGGAAACACAAACACATGCACGCGTTTGGATGAGCCGCTGTTTCCGGATGAAGGGCAGGACTCCACGGCTCTTTGATGATTTTGGCCATAGTTACTCGAGCATCACGCAGATGGGGCCCCTGGTGTCACTGTCAATCACCCATGGAAGGTCAAGAAAAGGTCAAGGGTGAAAGGGGAAGAGTGGTTTGAGAACCAGGCTGCTCGAGCCAGCTGCTGGGCACATTTGCTTAGGTCCCGCCTTCCGTTGAAGGAAGCACCAGCACGGACCTCGGCGCCTGGGGCCTCAGGGGCTCAGTGCTGGGCAGGACCGACACGCTCCATGCTGCGACAGGGGACGCAGGTGACAAAGGGGCACAGAGCAGGCCCAGGGACTGTGGGACTTTGGGGCTGGGGGAGAGATGGGCATGTGATTCAAGACAATGTATTCAATCCAGAATGAAGAGCAGGGCCAGCCACGTGGAGACATAGGGACAGATCATCCTCAATAGGGGGACGGCAGGGCAAAGGCCCTGAGGGGGGAATGCGCTTTGCACGTTCAAGGGTCAGCAAGTAGGGAGGGCAGGGAAGAGTGTTCCAGGATGAGGAGCAGGGGGGCGCTCAGATCACTGGGGTCTTGTGGGCTGCTGGCTGGGGAAGGGATTCTATTTTATTTTAGCTGCAAGAAGAAGCCATTGAGGAAGTGAGGTGACTTGGCTGTTTTACGTGGTGGCTCTTTGCTTGCTGTCTGCAAAGACTTGTCTGGTTGGAACAATGGAGAAAGCAGGGCCACTGGCTTGTTCAAAGTGAGATCCCAGCTAGAAACAGGACTTTTCCTCCCCAAGCTGTGGGGGACATACAGTGTGATCTGACAGCCTGGGTTAAGAGCAGGTGGTCTGACGGGGGGTTTGCCAGCCAAGACCCCCCCTCCTGACAGCCAGGGGCTAAACCCAGGAAACCCTGTCACTGGACACTTGTACTCAAGGGCAGAGATGGAGGTGGGAGCAGAGAGGACAGCAAGGGCGAAGAAGCAAACCTGCTGCAATGGACAGGTGCTGAGCCAAGTGGGGCAGGGGGCGGTGTGCAAAGGGGTGGCAGAGAAGGGGCGGGGGGAAGAGTACGGGTGAGAGGCTAGACGGCGCGGGGTGTGTGCTGGGGAGGCCATGGCAATGCACAGAGGGTCTGGGGAGAGGGTATAAGGTCACCACAGGGGCCGGGCGTTTTCATAACTGGACGTGATGGAGCCTCATTCTGACCCCTCATTTATTAGCACAGAAGCGTGGCTCTCCATGGTTCCAGAATCAGGCTTCCATTGCATGGTGCCCCCCACCCCACCAGCCCTCCGTGGCCCACAGCCCTCCTGCCCGGCCCTACCCTCCAATTTGGCCTTGCTGCAGCGCCCAGCCATACCCCTGTTTTCCTGCATCCCTTGCACATGCGGTTCCCTCGGGACATGTGCTCCCTTCCCCTCCTCCCCCCGCAGGCTGCACTGCCACCCTAGCTGCTGTGCCTGCCCTGCCTCCCACTGCACCCTGAGCTTCTCCAGGGCAGGCCCCAAGTTGGGTTCGTCTCAGCTCTGCCAGGGTCTTGGCCAGCCTGGCACAGAGTTGGTGCCCCAGGGGCTTGCTGGATGAAAATCTGTTGAATGACCAACTCAATAAGGAAGCCAGACACCCAGGAAAGGGGAGCTGGCAGGAAGACGAGGGAGGGGCGGTGACACCTCCCCCACCCCAGCGCTGCCAACTCCAAAGCGTCACGTCCCCTCCACCAGCTCCAGGGTGTGTGTCCTCCATTCGGCACCAGGCTTTGCAAAGAGGCTTTTCCTTGGGAGAACATCCGATTCAGACTGGGCCGGGTGGGGGGCTGTTTTGCCTTTCAGATGAGGTTCTGAAAGGAGCTACTGAAATCCCAGTGCCCTCCCGGGAGAGAGCCAGGACCTCAGAGGGCACCAAGCAGCTGGGGCCCATCAGTGAGAGCCCGCCTTGGGCCTGCCACCCCCGCCCCCACCCATCCTGACAGCCAAGGGTTGGTTGCTCCTGAAAGGATCCCCTCTTTTTCCTTTACACTGTTCTGCTAGTTCTAGTTGCTCTATTCATGCATTTGCTGGGTGTTATCTAGGAAAGTACTTTATATATAATGTGTTGTTACAGAGTTATTACTCAGCAATGATTCAAAGTATTATTTGTGTAACTGTCTAATTCCACAAATAGTTTTAGGTCACTTGCTTAGAATCTGTAAATGAAATAAATAAATAACTGACAGAATTTGTATGCTGGGTGGATAATGGTAGAAAAAGAAGAGACCCAAATGTAGATATGAGCCTCCTAGCAGCCAAGGCAAAAAGGGAGACACATGGCTGTAAGAATCCTAAGGTCCATAGATAGAGCAAATTGGCTGTGTAAGAAGCACAGCTTTTTCAGTTACTGGGATCCGAGTGAAATGTATCCTCTGCGCTTCTTTAGTGGGGTTCAGTTTAAAACCATGCAGTGACATGCTGTTGGCCTAAGGGGTTCAGATGCAGTCCTTGGCCTCAAGAAGGCCAAGTTCTGCTGGCCGCATGCACGGTGCTGGAAACAAGCACCGTGTGTGAGGGCAGGAGAGAAGGGCAGGTGTCAGGATGGCTGGGAGGTTCTCGGAGGCTCCCTGGAGGTGTTGGCTGTGCCCTGGTCAGGAAGGAGGGGCAAGGCTGTTATCAGCACAGCTGCTGCTGTGGAGGGGCTGTGGGAGGCCCTCCCCAGGAACCTGCTTAATCACGAGAAAACCCCTGCCAGCTGGCCAGGGAGCAGGAGTAGCCAGCCTGCTATCAGGCCCTGGTTCGCTGCTTCCTGGCTCATTCGCCCCCAGTCCCAGTCTCCCCATCTGAGAAATGGGAGCAGAATCACCTCTTTCCAGGATCACTGAAGGACCACGTGGGAGAACCCTGCGAGAGCTGGGAAATAGCGTTCTGGCTTCAAGTTATTGTTTGAAGGAGAGTGCTCTTGATTACACCACACATCCCATGGAAGGGTGCATGGACAGGTGTTTGCCAGGCACCACGGTGTGCCACATGTCACATCTGTCCCGTCATCGGAGGTCCAGACTACTGTGAGGCATTTCTCCCATAGGTGCCTCCTGTTTTACACGGGTGCTCCAGGCTCTGAGAGTGGGGTGCCCTGAACCCCACAGCCAACAGTGGAGGGGCTGGGATTCAAACCCAGGCAGTCCAGCTGTAAAGCCCAGTCCCTTTCCGCTGAGCCGGACTGCCCTGGCAGAGGCCCTGATGAGATCGCTTTGGGTTTTGTGTGGCTTGTTGTCCCACCCGATGTCGCTGTGGAAGGCCAGTCACGCAGCTGGGAGGCAGGTGGCTGCAGGGGCCGAGACCGGGCCATGGAGCAAGAGGAATTGGGAATCGGGAGCCCCCTGGGGCGGAGGAAGCGCGGCTTTCTAACTGCCTCCCCGGGGCCCCTGCATCTAGCCAGCTCCCCTGCAGCTCACAGAGAGGGCCTGGCAGGGAGGGTGGCCTGCCAGCAAGCCCACCTGCCCCAGCTGTCCTCGGAGGACATAGGCTTGGAGCCGCGCGGGGTGACCCCTTGACAAGTGGATGTTGATTTACTGCCCTGCGCCCGCTCATGACACATTTTTATTTTATTTTATTTATTTTTTTAAATATGGAACATGCCACAAATTTGCGTGTCATCCTTGCACAGGGGCCATGCTCATCTCTGTATCGTTCCAATTTTAGTATATGTGCCGCCGGAGCCAGCACTCACCGCACATTTCAATTACGTGGAGAAGCACGGCTGAGGGGTCCCTGGGCCTGTGCCCCGGGCTCCCGGCCCCGTGCCCCGGGCTCCCGGCCCCACCTGCCACACACCCTTCCTGGGCTCCCAGGCACTCTCTAGGAAACTCCCTCCTTCCTACGGCAGCCAGCAGAACCCCTTGTGCTTCATTTGCTCTTCAGTGATGGGGAAGGTGGAGAGGAGAGGACAGAGCTGGTCGTGTGTGATGGCCGAGCTGGACCAGCCAGCGGCCAGGCCCCCGCATCTGCCCGGAGGGTGGCAGCTCAGGGCGGTGGCTGTGCCTGCCATGCCGGCCTCCTGCCCCGGGCTCGAGTCAGCTCCTCTCAGCCTGGCCCGAGACGCGGTATTCGCACCCCCTGCCCAACGGGAAGGAGGGTGGCAGGCGGTTCCCGGCCCGGGGGAAGCGAGTCGGGGTGGGCAGATGTGCGGCCTGCCAGGCTCCCAGGTGTGGGTGTATCACCTGGCTGAGGGCCCCAGGCTTCCGTGCACCCTCTCCTGGGCCCCTCTTGGCCCCTCTGCTGTAGGGACGGGTGTTACCTACCTCCATTTACAGAGGAGGAGACGGGGCACAGGGAGTCGGGGGCTGCTGAGGGCCTTTTCCCCTTGGCCCACTCCCTTCGCATGATGGCTAGTCTGTCCACAGTGCGGGAAGGAGGGGAAGGGGAAAGGGAAGGAAGGAAGGAAGGGAGGTAGGGAGGAAAGAAGGAGGGAAGGAATGAAGGGTGGGAAAGGAGAGAAGGAAAGAAAGAAGGAAGGAAGAAAGGAAGGAAGAAGGAGCTAAGCGGTCCTGTTTATCCCAGAAGGGGGAAGTTCACGGAAACCTTGCCTTCACACGTCTGCAAGGCTGTCAAGGGGCCTCTGCTGGGGTCCAAGGGCTGACCTAGGACCCAGGGGGCAGCTCCATTGAACATTGATTTTGCAATTTTGACTGTTTGAGTATGGACTGGGCTTTCCTGTCAGGTCGTGAGCTCCCCATCCTGGGGGGTAGGCAAATAGCTCTGGAAGTCCCCTTGGCTGGGTGTTTTCATGTGCATTCCTTCTCAGATAGGGGATCAGGTGGGCTGAGACTCCTTCCAGCCTGAGCATCTGGGACTTTCCTCTGGAGTTTCCTTGCTCCATGGGCACAAAGTGGTGGACGGCACCGGTGTGCTACCTCCATCATGCTGTGAGTGTCTGCTGGGCACCTACTGTGTGCCAGGTGCCGCCCTCAGGTCACCAGCCAAGGCGGCTGCAGGCTCAAAAACAAGCAGCACAACCCATGTAGCTGGTGGAGGGGACCCCGGGAGGGTGGGAACCCTGGGGAGGTGCCTGATGCCCCTGATGGAGGAGACGGGGGGCAGGCGGGAAGGGCTGCTCGGAGGAGGTGTGCTGTTATAGTTCAGTGCATTTCACAGTACAGGAAAGCAGAGGAAGGGTATTTTGGATGAGGGATGAGCGTGTGCAGGGGAAGGTAAGAACAGGCCACGTGCTGGGAGCCTCTGGAGCTGGGGTTGAGAGAATCATAAGACAGAGAGTGGGAAATGGGGGGGTCCAGGAGAGTTACGGTGCATGAGCTTGTCCTGTAGGCAGCACAGGGGGGTGGACGCAATTGGGCAGGGAGTCAGGCCGTGCTCCACTAAGTGCTTGCTGAGCAGACCCAGGCTCTGGGGGACCTTGGGCAAATTGGGGTGCCCCCTTGCCTTAGTCTCCTTACCTGTACAAGGAGGAGAGCAGGGCCGCCTCCCCAGTGGAGGTGGGGATGGAAGGGCTGGGTAATGGGGTGTGCCACGCGTGCTGGGAACCCGGCTCCCTGCTGCATAGCCCAGCGTCCAAGCCTTGGGAACCTGACAACCATGGGCCCCCAGCCCCTGTCCCTGCAGTCACCTCTACCTCCTTCCCAGGGCCAGGAGGCAGCGGCACCAAATCCTAGCTGAATAAAGGAATGGTCCCAAGACCAGAGCACCCTGTGGTGCAGGGCCCGGGTGTAGGGCTCTGCTGGTGCGTAATTCTCAGCTCGGGGCGTCAGCTTCTGTGATGGTGAAGCCGGACCCTGGCTTGCTTAAGTCTGGATGGTAAAACAGGGCACTGGGCCCTCTCTGCCCCAGTTTTACAATCAGAGAAACTGAGGCACGGAGGTGCTAGACTGGTGCAGGCTCTCCCGGTCCTAAGGACCCCTACAGGGAGGGATTCTCCCCATTCCACATGGGAGGAAACAGAGCTGCAGAAATAGTCCTGGGTCCCTCAGCTGGCTGGGACCCCCTGCCCAGGAGCAGCCCCCACACTCTACTGTGCTCTCGGCTGGACCCCCAGCTCATTCACGCCCCCTCTCTTCCGAGCCAGGTGCTCCCAGGCCAGCTGTGTCACCGAGGTAGGCCGGGCGCGTGCTTTGCTGGGTGCCTCAAGCAGCCTTGCCTTACCCAGGACCCCACAGTGACAGCAGCCTTACCACACACGCGGGTCCTTGTCACTCTTGTGTCCTCCTCCAGAGCCTGGGGCAGCTGAAGAGGCAGGAGGCCCCGTCCGGCTGGGCCCTGGCCAGAGGCCAGCCGAGCTTCCGCAGGCCCCGCGTGTCGGGGGGCAGGAAGTGCAGGAGGTGGGGGATTGGAGGGCAGCTCCGGGGCAGGGGGAGGCTGGCACGGGGCCAGCACGCCCTCCCCCGTCAACGGCTCCATTGATGGCAGCCGGGCGGGAGGCAGTGGCCTTTCTGCGGTCCAGGGGCCTCTGGGCCTCCGCCCCTGCCCCCAGCTGCCTGGCGAGCCCTCCCGGGGCTGTGTCACCCCGAGGTGGAGCCCAGGCTCCCCTGCCCCCTTTCCGATCTGGGTCGCCTGGGAGCTGGTGGGCCTGGGAGGTCAGGCCTATGTCGGTCTCCTGGTGCCGCCATAGCAGTGTACCCAGAAGGGGGACTAAGGCCACGGGCATGTGTTCCCTGGGGGTCCTGGAGGCCAGGTCAGTAATCCCGGCTGCCGCCTGGCTTGTAGGCGCAGATCTCAGCCTCGGCCCCCGTGCCCTGGCCTCTTCCTCTGGGTCCCCGTGTCTGTGCTTTCACATGACTCTCGTGTAAGGACCGCAGTCATTTTGGATGACGGCTGTGCTGCCTGGAGAGTTCCAAGGAAGAGCCCGTCCTTGCTTCTAGCAGCTTCCTAGTCTGTGGCCACTCCTGGGCTCCTTGGTGTGTCACACGACCCTCTGCCTCTCTGCGTCACGCCACCCTCTGCCCCCGCCCCACCCGGGCCCTCCCTGCGCTCCTCCTCTTCTTACAAAGACTCCCCTCATTGCCTTTAGGGCTCACCCTACTTTCCATCTGCAAAGACCCTATTTTCCAAATAAGGTCATATTCTGAGGTTCTCGGAAGATGCGAATTTGGGCAGCCCAGTGCAGGCACCAGCCCTCACTGGGCTCTGGGCTCCAGGCTGCCCGCCTTCCCCCCAGGGTCCGCCAGCCCTGAAGGGCACCCTGGTCCTGCCCCGCGCTGTGCCCGTGCCCTGAGGGGCATATTCCCACCCCTCCCCCCCACCTCCGCGTCTGCCTCCCTGAGGCCCTGGGCCCCTCCCCAGGCTGACGAAGGCCTCGTGTGGCCCCCGCAGCTCTGTCTCGCCTTCTCCGGGTGGCCGAGCACACTCTGCCCTTGAAGGCCTTGAAGAGCTTCTGTCCCCTGGGGTCAGGGGCGCCCCTGGCACGTGTCTCAGCGGCTTCCTTCTCGCCCCATCCTGCCACGTGCTGGGCGACGCCCTGGCTCTGGACAGATGTTCCTCATGCCTGCTTTCCCTCCCTGGAGGCGGGGGCTGAGATTGTCCCATTTTAGAGGCGAATCTTGTGGCAGGCTGTGTAAGGACCAGCGTTGGGCAGGGAGTCTGAAGTTTGTTCACTCATTCATTCATTCATAAAACACTTCTAGAGCACTTCCCTTGTGTTCTGAGCTAAGGAACTAATGGGCAGCCTCTGCCCTCGTGGACTTACAGTCTAGTGGGAGAGCAAGACAGATGCTTCTGTGTTGTCTTGGTTTTGCCACCAACCTGTTCCGTGGCGTTGGCCAGGGTCAGCCCTTCTCGTGACCTCGGTTCCCACATGGAGACCTCCTTGGGCTCTTCTGGCCTGAGGGTGAGTCCCTGTCCCAGCAGCCCTGTTCCCAGCACTCCCCTGACCCCAGGGGTGCGAGCAGCCCAGAGGAGGCCCCGGGGCCCTGAGCCTCAGGTGGCCCAGGCAGAAAACCCTGACAGACAACAGAGGGTCAGGCTGGGTGGGCTTACCCCGAGTCCCGGGTAACCCGGGACCCTCCTGCAGGAAGGCCAACTTGGAGGCTTTGAATCTCTGCTGGCCTGGAGCCCGGGCTCTGGGAAAGAATCAGGAGGCTCTTTCCAAGTCCTGTGACTCAGAGCTCCCGAGAAGGAAGCAGAGGTCCATACTCTCACTGCTCAGTAGGGGCTTTGAGAGGCACCCGATCTCCCTCCTGCAGGCAGCACCCATGACCTGGGCTGGCCGGAGGTGGTCTGCTTGCACAGGGCAGGCAGAGTACACACTTGGCCCACCTAGGCACAGCCCTCTGCCTGGGGAGGCCCACCTGGGCAGACCCACCTGGCGGGCCCACCTGGGAGTTGTGGAAGCTGGTGAGAGCTTCAGGCAGAGCCAAATACAGAAAGGAAAAGCCCTCCCAGATACTGGGGTCCCAGCTTCCCCCAGCCCCCCCCGAGACGCTTAACAGGGGCCCTCACCCTGAACACACAGCATTTGGCGGGAGTTCAATCTATGGGGGTGGGTGACAGGGAGGCCGAGCTCATGCTGGCTTTTCTTTAGTAAAAAACCTTTGTCTAGGGTGGGCCATGGTGGCTCAGCAGGCAGAGGTCTTGCCTGCCATGCCGGAGACCCGGGTTTGATTCCGGGTGCCTGTCTATGCAACAAAAAAGAATAATCAAAAAAATAAATAAAAACAAAACAAAACAAAACCTTTGTCCAAATTCTCCTGCCAAGCTCATTTCAGGAGGGAAAGGCGAACAGGGCATTTTACTTTCTTACGGCTGCCGTGGCTTAAAGCCACACACGTGCATTCTCTCGTGGGCTGGAGACCCGAGCTGGGATGTGAGGCTGTGGCTAACTCCACGGGGCCAGTGGTCCTGGTTCCTTCTGGAACCTTCGGGGGAGAAACTCTTTTGCACCTTTTCCAGCTCCTGGAGGCAGGCTGCTGGCCTTCCTTGGCTCACAGCCCCTTCCTCGCCTCCCTCCATATCCGAGTCTTCGTTGTCACATTTCCTCCCGCTTACAAGGAACGGGAGCCCTCCTAGGGGCCAGCAGGAGAGTCAGGGTTAGCTCCCCATCTCCGGGTCCTCACACCTGCAGGGCCCCAGGTGCCATGTGAGTGATGCCACAGGTGTCCAGGGATTAGGAAGTGGGCGTCAGCTGACCACGGAGTCCCTCTCGGCACAGTCCAGGTCAGGGTCTCTGCCCCTCCCTGGCGGGGGGAACCTGCAGCCAGGCTGTGACTCCCACCGAGGCCACCAAGACTTATGCCCATAACCCAGATGGCCGATGCTGGACGCGTCCCAGCCCAATGCGGTCACCCCCGCGGGGGGGCAGGCCCGGGGGCGGCTCTCATGTCCAGCCCAAGCAGCAGAGCTCCTTCTTCTGGGCATTGCCCCCGGGGTTTAAAAGTGCAATCAAAATCTGGAAGCAACGTTTAGAATTAGGGAGTGAAAACACGGCCGTATCTGTACCCGCCAGGCGGTTTGCATTCAGGGCTCCGGCCCGGCCCTGAGAATTAGGAACCCTGTGTTTGCCCCTGTTGTTGAGGAATATGCGTCTGCGGCCAAGTAGGGGGCTCGCCGGGGCCCCAGGCGCCTCCCCCCACGCTCCTCTCACCGCCGTGTCCCCAGTGCCCCCGCCCACCGTGGCTCTCCATGCCAGGGCTGTCCTTGCACACGGTGGGGCAGCCCCCGCCTGCATAAGGGGAGCTGGGAGCGAGGCCTGCAGGAAAGCAGGTCCTGGCAGGGCAGGCGGCAGGTGCCACAGCCGGAGAGCGCGGTGGTGCCGCTGTGCCCGGGACAGAAGGGAGAGGGGCGGGCGGAGCAGTGGAGGAGAGGGTGGAGGCGGAGGCTGGAGAGGTGGGTGGGCCTGCTCACACAGTAAGGGGGTTGGGCTTCCTTCTCCTGGTGCTGGACACCACTGGGGGGCTTTGTGCGGGGCCCCCGGGATGGGAGACTTTTCACCGTTCTGGGCCTTGAGTGGGGGAAGCTTCTCTGGGGCTTAGATGAGTCAGGGTCTTGGCGCCTGGGGCCAGGGGCTGCCCGCTGGCAGGGGTGCTCGGTTAAGTGAGGGTGGCCTGGAGACCGGGAGGCCCTGGCTGCTGGCTGGAGCCCCAGTGGCGTTTCTCTCTGCGGAGCTGGGGAGTGAGAAGGGCTGCAGGTGGAGGCGGCACCCCGGGGAACTGCAGGTGGGCGTCAGCTCTCGGGACCCAGAGCCCCCAGGAACGATGGATAGAAGCAGCCCACCCTTCAGGACGATTTGAAGCAGGGCTTCTGGAGATGGTCAGCAGGCACACACGTCCCCTGGAGGTCGGGTCCCAGCGCAGGTGCTGACTCAGTGGGCTGGAGTGAAGCCGCAGCTGGATGGTGTGTGTCTAATGGCCAAGTGGCGGGTGCTGCGGGGGGCAGGCAGAGGGTCCACCCTTCCACAGGCTGGCCTCCTGACCCCTGCTGGGCCAGCCTTGGTAACTTGGGCGACCGAGGAGGAAACTGAGACTCCAAGAGGCAGGACCACGGTGGGAGGTGGGGGCTCTCTCCCAGGTCCACCTGCCATGGCGTCGGTGGGAGACAGAGGCCCAGAGGGGTGGGTGCCTGCCCCGTTCGTCCGACCAGTACTGGGTGGAGCCAGGTGGGAACCTCCCAGCCCGGGTTCTTTCCTGGGGTGTGGGGTGAGACCGGGGGTGTGAGCTTGCCATGCTCGGAGCCCCAAGGGACAAGAACCCTGGTCTCAGTGAGCATCTACTACATCCAGGCTTTCTTGTCACCTCGTCCATCCTTGTTACAAGGACAGCAACTGTCTCTCTGCGCCTTTGGCAATGGGCCGCGCAGTAGGTGCTCCCATAGCCCTGTCACCCCAACTTGGGGCATCTTCCCAGCCGGGCCCAGGCTGACCGGGAGCTCAGGGCAGGCCTGAGATGCTGCCCATGGCTGTGCCCCATCTCACGTCTTGGAGGCTGTTTTTGCACCCCACCAGCAGCACTGCACAGGCACCCACAGATGTCACCCTGGGGACATGGGTCTGCCAGCTCTCCTGTAGAACCTGGTGCCCTTGGGCTCAAGGAGGGAGCCCAAGAGTGTGGCAGAGCCCTGAGAAATCTGCCTCCCTGCCTGTCCCTGCCCTGGCCCCCTGTCTGGACCACTCACCTCTGTAATGCTAAAATGACCCATCTGGGGGGCACCTGGAGGGCACCTGGAGGGTGGGGTTCAGCCTGGTGCACGGGCTCAAAGGCTGTGCCCAGAGGCTGTCATGTAGATTGCTCCCCCACCCAGGAACTCCCGCACCCCAGGGCTTATTCCGGCCACGGCGGATGGAGAACTCCCAGGGTATGCTCACCTCAGCCCCAGCCTGAAACAGGCACACACCCAGCCCCCCCTGCAGCTCTGTGCCATGGGTGACGTCACCCCTGCCTTTCGCCCGGTCACTGTGGGGCAAGGCTCTGGGTCTGAGTCCCAGCTTAGCCTTTTGCTCCATGTGGCCCTTGGGCCAAACTCAGTTCCCACATTGGGAAGCGGGGAGAGCTGGTCCTGCCTGGCGGTGCACATCCCACGTGGGTGCAGTTCTGAGGCTTACGACGAAAACCCAGCAGGAAGCTGCCAGCACGGAGCCGCCACCATGTCGATGGCCGTGGTCATTCCCCTGGCATGGGAAGCAGAGGGGATGGGATGGCCGAGGAGGCGCCCTGCCTGCAGGAGGGCAGCCTGTCTCCCCGTCTGTCCCCCAAGCCTGCCAGGGCCCCTACTCTGGGGCTCTGGTCTCCAACATGCTCTGGGTTTAGAAGAAGGGACGGCTGGGCAGGACACGTGGGCTGTCCTGGCCTTTTTGAATTGGGGTGTGTTCTAGTTTGCCAGCTGCCCAAAAGCGATATACCAGAAATGGAATGGCTTTTAAAAAGGGGGGAATTTATTAAGTTGCAAGTTTACAGGTCTAAGGCCATGAAATTGTCCAAATTAAAACACATCTATAGAAATGTCCAAATTAAGGCACCAATAAGAGGTTACCTTCACTCAAGAAAGGCCGATGAAGTTCAGGCTTTCTCTCAACTGGAAAGGCACATGGCGAACATGGCGAGCATGGCGAGCCTGCTAGCTTTCTCTCTAGGCTTCTTGCTTCATGAAGCTCCCCCGGGGGCGTTTTCCATCATCTCTAAAGGTCTCTGGCTGCCACGGCTCTTGGCCTTGTGGATCTGCTTGGTTCTTCGGCTCTCTCCTCATTCTCAAAAAGGGACTCTCCAAAATGCTTCCTCTTTTAAAGGATTCTAGTAAACTAATGAACACACCTGGAATGGGTGGAGTCACATCTCCATCTAATCAAAAGTTAATACCCACAGTCGAGTGACTGACATCTCCATGGGAACCATCAAAAAGCTCCCAGCCAGCAATATTGAATGAGGATTAAAGGACATGGCTTTCCTGGCTCCACCACAGATTCAGACCAGCACAGTTCGTCAGCTCCCTCTGTCCCTCCGCAGTGGAGTTAATACTACAGCTGGGTCTCGCCTCCGCCGTCTGCTTGTTCTTTAATCTGAAACCAAAGGAAATGACACGGCTGCCTGCTGCCCGCGGGGCCCAGCTCCAGTTACCAATTAAGTTGCCAAAGGTGTTAAGTGTGTTCCAATGTGCAATGCCAGGGGTCTCCCAAAGCCTCCGACGCTCCTGCCGGGGATGGGGAGCTCGCCTCTGCTGAAGCCCTGGGGACACTCCAGGGGTGTCTGGGCAGGGAGGATACCCAGGCTTTGCAGAGCTCAGTGCCTAGAAGGGCTGACCCTGGAGGCCTGTTATTCCAACTGGGGAGACTGAGGCCCAGAGAGGAGCCCCTGCCTCGTGAGCTGTGTCCTGGCTTCCCTGAGTCCGGCATCCAGCCCTGGCCTCTCAGCCCCAGTGTGCAGCCCAGGACACCCCCTCCCCGTGGGCTCCAGGCTCACGTATTTCCAACCATCTGAAAGTAATAAGGAAGCAGCTTATGGATGAAATACCTTTAACATGAAGCTGTATCTTGCGGTCAGTGTTTCCTTCTGTCAGAATATTTCTGCTCGCTGAGCTGTGCTGGGGGAGGGGCTGAAGAGACCTCATTTCTCCAGCCTCAGAGAGGAACCAGCCCCACAGCTCGCAGGCAGAAAAAGAATCTGGTTTTAATCTCCATTGGTCTTTGACCTCCTCTTCTCCCACCTGTGCCCCTCAGTCCAGCCTGCATACACAGCTAGGGGCAGCTTTCTAAAACTAGAACTGGCCGGGACACTGCTCTGCTTCAAAACTTTCTGTGCGCCCCATTGTCTTGAGTAGAAAGTCCAAAATCTCTGAACTGAGGTATGAAGTCTTCTACCACCTGATTTCTCCTGTCTCCACCCTCCTCTTTAGATCTGACTAGGGTGAGGCAAGTGAGGCAAGGAGGCTCCATTGTCAGGGTCATGCAAGTGCAGAATCAGCACCTGACAAAGAGGAGCCCTGCAAACTTTCTACCCTGAATGCCTCATTTGCCTCACCCTGGCCCAACCTTGCTCCTTTCTACCCTCTTCATCCTTCTCTCTCTGCTGCAGCCTCATGGGGTTCCTTTGCCCCCCACCTTCCTCTGTAATGATTCTTCTATATGAAACTCCTCCTCCCCCCCTGCCCAATCATTACTCTCCCCCCCAACTCCCCAGACTCTATCAGACTCTCACAGTCCCTATGTCTCCCTGCTAAATCCTCATCACACCCTCAAATTCCTTGTTTGCTGTCTGGCAAAAAAAATGAGTTCTAGGAGAGCCAGCATTGGTTGTTCTGTTTATCTCCATGTTCCCACAGTTTAGAGTGCTTGGCATGAAGGAGGAGCTCAGGAAATAATTGTTGGCTGGATGGAAGGAAGGATGGAGGGAAACGTGGCTGGTTGGCTTAATTGAAGGCTGGCTGGCTGGCCGGCTAGGAGGCTGGCTGGCTGAGTGATGTTCGTATTGCTGAATCTTCTGGGTAATTTGAGCCTTTCAAGATATATACAAGTCTTGGGCTCAGACTGGTAGGGCTGACCTGGTCCCCATGACTTTTGCAGTTTCAGCAGCTCCCAGCCCAAAGCTGGTAGAGTGCCTGTCAGCTGCCTGCATCTGACAAGGTCAAATCCAAGGTTATGGTCCAAATTCTGAGCCTCCTTGTCCAGAGCACATCCTCTACTTCTCACCTCTGCATTCTTCAAGTGTTCGTCTCTGAAAGTCCGGACAACAGAGCAAGTAATGTCTTGGTTTTAGTTGTTCTTGCACAGCTCTGCACTTAGTCTGGGAAGAGAAATAAAATGAGTGTTTTTGTTCTGGAACCTCCTTTGGGAGTGGAGGGGATGCTCGATAACCCAAACAGTTTGCAGAGAACCAGAACATGTGCGATGCACACCTCCTGGCTCCATCAGACCCCAAGCTGGCTGTGAGCTGCCATTTCATGATGCATGTTCTTTCTCCCTCATTGGGCCACTCAACCCTAAAGCCCCTCTCATGTCCTGGGCCTCATCTTCCCTCCCACAGAAGAAACTAGAAGGGCTGGATGCAGGCCCGTGCCCCTTTTTGTTAATTCCCTTGTCAGTTGGAGGGAGCCACATGCTCTGAGGCAGCGGGGGTGGTGGTAGTGGCAGTGCACGTAGCAGGGCTTCAGTGACACTTTGGGCTTCTGGGTGGGGGCGGGGACGGGCCTCCATGTGACGGCTGTGCCCCTGCCCCGAGGCCCTCGTCAGCCCAGGGTGGACAGCAGGACCTGCACCTGTGCTGAAAACAGCCCAAGCAGGTGGTCAAAACACTCTTGGCCCCCAGGACAGGTTTGTGGGTCCCGGAAGTTCCTCCAAGAATCTCTGTGCAAGTGCAGAGAGCAGCTCGGTGCTGCCCTGGACCCCGGGATGAGCCGCAGCTTCTGGAGGCCAGCAGGGGCGTGCAGAGTGGGGGCCTCGGGCTGGGGCCCCTGCGGCAGAGTGTGGCCCAAGGACAGACGGATGTGGATTTGAATCTAGGGTCCAGGAAGTCCGGGATGCATCTCTGAGCTGCCCGAGCCCTGTGTTCTCATCCAAGAAAAGAGAACCAATGCCCAGAGCAGCTGGGAGGGTAAAATGCCCAGGCATACCCTAGGAGTTTAGTAAATACTGTGGGCGAGAAGAGGCTGGCTCGACGTGACAAATGTTTACTTCTACCTTCAGACCCTGAGTCTCGCCTCCCTCCCAGGCAACTCTTCGTGCTCAGACATTTGGTCTTAGTATCTCAGGGCTGGCCTCCTGACGCCACATCCCCTCTGTGGCATTGGGTTTGTGGGTCCCGGCAGATGCTCTGCTGTAGCCTCTGTGTCCCCCTTTATGTTGTAATTGTCTCCCTGTGGGGTTTTGAGCTAGTTGGCTGCAGCACTGGACTTACAAGGTGTGAGGCCTGCTTCTTGGGTGGATGAATGAATGAATGAATGAATGAATGAATGAATGCTTGTCAGGCTGTATTTCCCACGCTGAGCAGAGCTTATGGTCTAAAAGGGCCTCTGGTCAGTACTGGCAGGGAAACTGAGGCTCAGAGTTACCCAGCAGGGAAGAGGTGGGGACGGGGTGGGAGGCTCTGGGGCATCCCTGGGGAGCTTCTCCCTTTCCCACTTCCTCACCCTGCATCGGCTGCCCCATCCCCCAGGGAGCCCATAAAATGTTATTGTCCTCGTTTATTCTTTAAAAATTAATTTAAAAATATTTTATGCACAGCCTCAATCACAGTTGGAAAGCAGATAATTAATCCCCAGTGGCAGGACACCAGACGGCTGCCGTGGTCGGTTACCACGCCTGTGTGTGTCCCGTGGGCACAGCTGCCCCAAGCATGGAAGGGTCCGTGGGTGCCCCAAGACGCTGTGGCCCGAGGCACACCTGGCTGGGACGCCCTCGTTGTTCCAGGCAGCCATGTCCAGCGGAGTCCAGGCCTGCCTGCTTTCAGCAGGGCTTGCAGGAACACCTCCCGGTGGCTGAGTCCCTTCTGCCAGGTGCCCGCAGGGAATTGCAGGCACCCCAGCACCTTCCTTCCGCATTTGACTTTTACACCTTGACGTCTGGGCTCAGTGCTGCCACATCCTCTGTCCCTGTGCTGAGGCCCAGGATTGGGTCGAGGGTGCAGCCCACCCCCACCAGCTCGGCGCTGCCCCTCTTCCCTCCTCCTCTTCCTACATACAGGGGGCCTGGCCTCCCCCTGAAACCCGGTAGCACGTGTGGAGGGAGTTTTCAGGGTGACTGGCAGGCAGGATCTTGAAGCACGGACTCCAGACGGAAATGTGAAAGGCCAGAGACCCCTGCCCAGCCCGTAGGTCCCCTTGTTTGTCATGTGGGGGGGGGGGTGCTTGGGGCAGGGTCTCCTGAGGGCCGTGGGGCCACAGTGGAGCCTCTGAGGGAGAGCCACAGCCATTGAGGGTGAGCGGGGCCAGTGGAGGACATGCCCTGGCTGCTGCACTTTTCCCCATGGCCCCTGGGGAACTCCCCATTCCACAGGCAGACCCAGGGCCTAGGGGTTTGGGGCCTGGCCAGTGCTAGGTGGGGCACCATAGGATTCTGACCCTGTTCTGATCCAGACGTGAAACTCAATGTGAGGGGAGCCGGTGACAAGGCCGGGGTGCAGGGGTGTCAGGCACTGAGCTCGGCCCACCATGCATGTCTCCAGGCCCCAAAGCTCTGGCAGTGGTGGTGGGGGTACTTCACGCCACTGCACAGACCTGGAAACTGATGCTGCCATGGGACAGAGCACAGGCGGGTGACCAGCCCAGAGAGGGGAGGGCAGGGTTCTCGGGCCGGGCAAACTGGATGGCTGGTCACCCAGGCTGGGCAGCCCTGCCATGTCACCCCCAGTGTGTCTTATAGACAGAACGCAGAGCGTGGCCAGACAGGACCTGCTTCTCTCCACCTGGAAAGCACTTTCCTGTGCACAGAATCCCCACAGACCCCGCCTGGCTGGCTCATGTGACCTCCCAAGGCAGCACCTCCTGCCCGGGGCCTGTCCTGGCACTTCGCCCCACGCCTCTCCTCTCCAGTGCTGGGAGTCAGCTCCCCGAGCCTGCTGTAGGCCAGAAGGCAAGGCCCAGGCAGGAGACCCCATTCCCAGCCTATGCTGAGGACCACCTGAGCCAGACGGAACTGTCTGCTGCGTGACTGTTCTGGCAGCTGGGAGGGGTGGTTCTGGGTGCACGAGATTTGCTCCTTCCTCCGGCCTCACACTGGGTGAAATAATGTCCCCGTAAATGCATGTCCACCCAGAACCTGCGAGTGTGACCTCATTTGGAAATAGGGTCTTTGCAGATGTAAAGTCCTTAAGATGAGGTCCTCCTGGATTAGTCCAATACTATTGGTGCCCTGAGAAGAAGCCAGAGATGCCAACACAGGCAGACAGAAGGAGAATGGCACAAGGAGACGGAGTGATGGGTCCACAAGCCAAGAGCACCAAGGAGTGCCGGTCACCAGCGGAGACTGGAAGAGGCCAGGAGGGAGTTCTCCCCAGAACTTTCCGAGGGAGCACGGCCCAGAGCACGCCTGGATTTGGGACCCCTGGCCTCCAGAGCTGTGAGGCAAGACATTTCTCTTATTTTAAGTCCCCAGTTTATAATACTTTGTTGCAGTAGCCCTAAGAGACAGCCCTGAATCCCTGTCACCATTCGAGTGGGATAGTCACAGGATTTGTCCCTACTGGATGCTGCGACCAGCACCTGGAGCAGACCCTGCGTGCAGGCCACAGCCATGGGCAGCCAGGGAAACATGAAGAGTGAGGAGGAAGTGCACCCGCCTCAGAAAGAAAAAGAGCCCACAGCTGGGAGGATGGGTGGCTGTGCTGCAGGCCCCTGCCTGGGTGCAGGGAGTGTTTGCTGCAGGAAGCTTGCTGGTGGAGTGGGAAATAAGCCCTGGGAGTGTTTGTAGGAAGCCAGTGACTCTTCCCACACAAATTGTGCTGTTGTAGACTCTAGGCCTTTCCACGAGCCCTTTCTTCCCTTTGAAACAGCCTTACTCCTCTACCTGTCTAAGCCAATTCACTTGCTAAGGCCTGGCTCCAAGCCCCCTCTTCCAGGAAGTCTTCCTGGTCCTGCTGGTGGAGTTGACTCTCCCTGTGCTGAGCTCCCACAGCGCCTTGCCCTGCTCTCTCTCTGTCCTGGGTTGGTTATTTGTGGCTGTGCTTTGCCTTCCTGGCTGGATCCTGAGCTCTGAAGGGAGAGCTCCCTTTTCTGCCCTCTTCGTCATCCTGTAGAGGGGCTGGTCACCGTAGATGCCCGTGCTCTCTGAGCCAATGACTATTCCCAAAGGGCCAGGCGAGGGGGCTTGGGCATGGCCCCAGCTCCCGTTACCCATGTCCCTGTCAAGTGCCAATCTCTCCCCACCCATGATTTCATTTAAGCTTCAGGCAGCATTTTTAAAAGTAAAAAAAAAAAGTAACCATTTAAAAATGAACTGAACTGTTCAGCATTTAGCGCTTTCGTCATGTGTGACCCCACCTCTGTCTAGTTCCAAATCATCACCCCAAAAGGAGATCGCACACCCCTTAACCATGACTTCCTAAGCCCCGACCTCTGACCACCACCAGCTGGCTTTCTTTTCTATGCATTGGCCTATTTTGGAACATTTCATTCAAACTGAATCCTACGACTTGTGGCCTTTTTGCCTGGGCCCTGTGTGCTTTCCCTCAGCGTGGGTTTTTAGGTTCATCTATGTTGTAGCTTGGGCACATCCTTCCTTTATATGGCTGAATTATACCCCGCTGATCAGTTTGGCTTCTCCATTCGTCTCTTGAGGGCTGTTTTTGGAAATTGTGATGCAGCATTTTTTTTTAGTAAAGAAGAAAGCAAACGTAGAGGAATTCAGTGATTTGTCCAGAGGAAGCTGCCGAGCTGGGGTTCAATCCCGCATCTGACCCTGAGCTGGTGTGTGCCCCCCGCCCCCCAGCGGGACCATCCTCCGAGTGCTTTAGGTCTTGCCATCAGTGAGCTAACGGACCTTGGTTAGCGCCGCCTGGATACCTGCCCTGGGCGGGTACTGGAGGGGATTTAAGGGGAAGGCGGAGAGAGGGGCTTAGTGCATGGGCCAGCACTGGACTTCAGGCCCTGCGTCCCAGCCCCTGCAGTGACTGCGCACGGACGGCCTGCGGGACATTCCTTGCCCTCCCTGGGCCTTGGTTTCCTCGGCTGCAAAGTGGAACTTGTGACTGTGCCTGTTCTCCCCGGGGTGCTGTGGGATCTGTAAAAAGAGTACCTGCATGTATTCCCACGTCCCTGTGCAGAGACCCGCCTCGAAGGGCCCTGGGTGCAGAAGGGCCCGTATTTGGCTTTATCGTCTGCGGTTGCCTCTTGCAATCCCTAATCCTCTAATAAGGGTCCTTTCTTTCATTTGGCACTGGGCCCCTCAATTGTGTGGCGGTCCTGGGAGAACCCGGGGAGAAGTGGGCCGTGCAAACAGGCCAGGCCGCCTTGCCGGGGAGCTGTGCCCGGGCTCTGGCGGGAGGTGGCAGCTCTGGCCTTGCAGGATGTGGGGTCCGGACGCCCAGCCTCCCTGAGGAAGCCACGCAGTTTTCTCTGTCGCCCTTGTACAGACAGCCCCTCCCTGTCGGAGGTCTGAAGCCAGGCTAATGAAGTGTGCCCTATAACGGCTCACATAAAATAATCGGCCTTAAAGGATGGCCTGAGTGGGGTAATTGGCCGCTGATGGGGGCAGCCATTGCGACGGCTGTTAACCCTCCGAGCTGTGACTGGGGCACCGAGCACATCTGACACCTCCGCTTGGGCAGTGCCCTTGCCGGGGCTGGCGGGGAGTGACCTTGAAGGAGGGATGCTGGTGTCCCTGGGTGTGGGGCTGTGGGGTCGCGCAGGGCAGAGGTCAGCCGGCGGATGCTGCAGGGGGTCTGCATAAAGGGATGGCAGGGAAGGGAGGAGGACAAGGATACTATGCCATGTTGGTGGGCTCCGGGGATGCTGTGAATGGGCTGGTGGGCTTCGGGGACGCCGTGCTCAGTGGAAAGCCTGGATTTCACGAGGGTCTCACGGTGACCCGGGCGTGCCTGGCCAGCGTGCTTAAACATCATCCTGTGTGAAGCTGCAGGACGTGCTAGGGACGGGAAGCCAGTGGATTTAGGCTCCGCTCCTGGTGTGGCCCCACAGGCAGCTAAGGGCCACGAGGCAAATCCAGTGGGCTGAGCAGGCAGCTGGCCGAGGAGTCTCCACCCCCTCGAACTGGGCTAAGGCCCCGCGGCGTGTGCCCTGCCTGGCTGGCTGAAAGGGTGTCAATGAGTGAGTCTTTCCCTCTCGGCTTCCTTTGCAGAAGACGTGACCCACATGTGGGGCAGGTGGCAAGTCTCCAAGAGGCTGGTGCCTGCTTCCAGACCCCAGCAGGGCCACTTCCTAGCTGGGTGGCACTGGGCATGTTTTTTTACCTGCCTGCCTCAGTTTCAGGGTGTTCTCAGTGTCTGGTGGTCTAACACAGGGCATGTGGTAAATGGTAGTTGCCTGGTGTTTACAAAGCACACGTTGGGGTACCTGTGCCCCAGGAGGCCTGGCTGGTCCAGGGGTAGCCTGGCTGGGATATGGCAGTGTCAGGTTCTCCAAGTTACCGTCTGCAAAGCACGGGTGCTGTGGGCTTTGCATGAGGTGGTTGTAAGGATGACACTGCCCCCTGCTCCACCTGGCACAGATTGGCTTGGTGGGTGGTACCTTAGCGTGAAGGTCAGCACAGGGGGCTTGGGGGAGGAGGCCCTGGCAGCCCTGCCCTGTCCATGTGCTTAGAGACAGACTCACACAGCAGGGTCATTTGAACTTAGCAGTCAGACAAATGCCCCGATGGCTCCCACCATGCGACCCGCCATCCCCTCCTCCCAGTAGCAGGCTGTCAGGGGGTCGGGCACCCACCCCCACAGCTGATGGGAGATACAGCCAGATGCTCCCACACACCTTGAGCCCCCAGAATCCCGAGCCCCCACCTCTGATTTCGCTGTGTTCCTCATGAAAAGAATCTCCATGGATTCAGTGGGGGTGGGGGGTGGGGGATGTGAAGGTCTCTGGTGATAAAAAGGTCATTCCAACCCGTTGGGACCGATTTTCAAAGCAATATTTTGGAGCCATGGAAGCATATTCCAGAGGGCAGACCGTGGTATTGATTTCCTTTCGGCATTCTCTTGTGAAACCTTGGAACTTCACGGGGCTGTGGCGTAGGAAAGATTGAGTGGGGCTGGGTCTGTAAGAACAGTATTATGTCTGGAGAGTGTAGACGTTAGTTCAGGGAGGCAGGAGAACAGGATTTAGAACCTTGGGTGATGTGGTTGGAAGGGACTTTGGGAGGCTGGCAAACAGCCACATCAGTGTACCAATGGGGTGTCAGCCCCTGACGAAGGGGGTGCTCTAGTTTGCTAGCTGCTGGAATGCAATGTACCAGAAACAGAATGGCGTTTAAAAAGGGTAGTTTAATAAGTTTCTAGTTTCTAGTTCTAAGGTCAAGAACATGTCCCGATTAAAACAAGTCTATAGAAATGTCCAATCTAAGGCATCCAGGGAAAGATACCTTGGTTCAGGAAGGCCAATGAAGTTCAGGGTTTCTCTCTCAAGTGAGAAGGCACATGGCGAACACAGTCAGTTTCTCTCTCATCTGGAAAGGCACATGGTGAACACGGTCAGGGTTCCTCTCTCAGCTGGAAGGGCACATGGCAAATACAGCATCATCTGCTAGCTTTCTCTCCTGGCTTCCTGTTTCATGAAGCTCCCTGGAAGGCGTTTTCCTTCTTCATCTCCAAAGGTGGCTGGCTGGTAGACTCTCTGCTACTCACGGCTATGTCATTCTCTGCTCTCTCAGAATCTCCTGGCTTTCTCTCTTGTCATTCTCTTTTATAGGACTCCAATAAACTAATCAAGATGCACCCGAATGGATAGAGTCCTGTCTCCACCTAATCCAGCTGAACAACCACTCTTGATTGAGTCACATCCCCAGGGAGATGATCTAATTACAGTTTCAAACATACAGGACTGAATAGGGATTAGAAGAAACGGCTGCCTTTACAACATGGGATTAGGATTAAAACATGGCTTTTCTAGGGGACACACATCCTTTCAGACCAGCACAGGTGTTGGCAGAGCTCTCCTGACTTTCCCTCCAGTGCTCTGCCTGGGACGGCTTGAAGGCTACAGTGCTGGGTGGCTGCTTGACCACAGGCTGGTCATCTGACTTCTCTTAGCCTCAGTTTCCCAGCTGTGGCACGTGATGACCCTACCAGCCCTGACCGTGCTTCCTCTGCTTGTGACGCTCATGGGGTGGCTCATCACTCCTAGGGTGGACGCCACGTGGACACTGCCCAGAAGGTCTTTGGTGACTGGCTACCAGCCCGCCCAGGCTTTCTTCCCGCCCCTCCTTCCCTCCCTCCAAGCTTTGCTCTCTCAGGTTACCCATGGCCCTCGACCTCTCTCCTCTGTGGGTTTTCACTTTGGTTGCTCCCTCTGCCTGGAATAGCTTCTTCCTCCTCCACTGTCTTTCCTCCAGCCAATTCTCTTCTTTCTTTTTATCGTTTCTGTTGATTTTTTCCAATAAGCAACTTTTGGTTTCACTGATTTTCTCTACTATTTTCCTGCCTATTTGATTTGTTTCTGCTCTGATTTTTATTTCCTTCAGGGTGGATTTGCTCTTCTTTTTCTAGGTTTGAGGAGAAAGCCTAGGTTATTTTGTTTTTAGATGTTTCTACCTTCCTAACATAAACATTTAAAGCAATAAATTTCCCTCTTAGCACTGCTTTAACTGCACCCCATACATTTTGATATGTGGTGTTTCGTTTTCCTTCAGTTCAAGATATCCTCTAATTTCTCTTGTGATTTTTTGATCCATGGGTTTAGAAGCGTATTGTGTATTTTTCAACTATTTGGGGGTCTTCCACATTTTTTTCTGTTGTTAATTTCTAATTTTTTTAGTTCTGTTGTAGTCAGAATACATACTTGGTATGGTTTCATCTTTTTCTATTTACAGAGACATATTTTATACCCTTAGCAGATAAAATGAGGGTCGAGGAGAATTTTTCACATACACTTGAAAAGAATGTATGCTTGGCTGTTGTTGGGTGGAATGCTCCATAAACGTCAGGCCAAGCTGGTTGAAAGTGTTGTTCAGGCCCTCCGTGTCCTAATGGATCTTCTGTCCAGCTGTTCTATCCACCATCCAGAGACAGCTACGATGGGGTCCATCTACAATCTAATGACCTTTCAATTCGGTCAGTTTTTACTTCATGGTTTTTTTTTTTTTTTTTTTTTTTTTGGCTCTGTTACATGCATACACATTTGTTCTTGCTTTATCTTCCTGAAGGCTTGACCTCTTCTTTCAGTCTCCCCTTAAATGCCCATTCCCCAAGGAGGTCTCCCCAGGCCTCAAATGGCATGAAGCCCCCCTGCCATGACTTTCTATGGCTTCTTGTGTTTCCCCACAACATTTGCCAAACTTGTATTACAATTGCTTGGAAGTTCCATGAGGTCAGGGACAACGTCACACCTGCACAGCTCTTTATCCCCAGTAAAGCACATAGTACTTGTACATAGTAGGTGTTCTGCAAATATTCATTGATTGAATGAATATGATGGTGCGTTTAGTATACGGTACCAAGACTACCTGGAATAAATGGTGTCTGCAGCCTCATCTCCACCTAGAAACATTTGAGAAAAGGAGTTTGTGCTTGAAGATGAGTATGGCCTAGCTCATTTAGGTGCCAGGTAAATGCTTCCTGGACAGAATTGAGTTAAGCCAAGGCCTTTGTCCTGGGGAAAATGCTCAGGCAGCGACCCCAGGTCTCCAGTCTTTGGACCCACTGGGGCCTGCTGTGTGAGGTGGAATGCCCACCCCAGTCCACCCCATCCAGCCAGGCCTCACCCTCCCGACTCCATTCTCTCCCTGGATTGGATGTGGCATTGGCTTATCTGCTTATATGGTCCATTTGTGTTTCTTCACGTGGTTTCCATGGCAACCCTGGATCCATCTGTGATGAGCTTCCCTGGTTCCATGCCTTGTGCCGGATGTTGAGGTTGTGGTGGGGGATAAGAACAAAAAGCACCTACTATGTGCCGGGCATTCTACTGGGCCATCTACATACCTGTTCACCTGTCCAGCAATCTGATGATGGAAGGATGCCCAAAGCCTTTTGCACGTAAGGAACTCCAGGCCTAGAGAGGTTCAGCAGTTTGCTCAGGGTCACACAGCCCTTAAGTGGCAGGGCCTAAAAACTCATGTGTGGCTCCAAACTGCATGCTCATTTCCACCATCCTCTGTCCTGAGAATGGAGATGCTGTCAGATTCTGTGGGCACACATGCATGCTTTTCTCCAAGATCAAAGCTCCATGTGTTAAAATCACAGTACCTAAAATGGAGATGAGAATTATGTAGTAACTGCATTTTAAGGCAAATTAACCTTGATAAGATCTTTAATGTCATGTATTAGACTATTTTCCCTTAGTAATGCATTAAAACTGTCAAACCCGATATGCTCACACAATTAATGAGATTACACACGATATAAATTTTGATTCATTATTACTGTGTCTTCTGCTAATAGACTTGCCATTAACACCCGCAAGTCGCGCTAGCTCAAAAGGACAACTTTTTGTGAATTGCATCAAGTGAACAGGCGGAGACAGCCACAATTCTGATGAAGTGAAGTGTGGAATGTTTCTGCAAATGTCTAACGATTTACTAAGATATCCGTCAAGGTGGAGTCAATTACGAGAATCCCCGTGGAAGAGCCAAGGAATCCAAGGAGCTGAAGGGAGACAAGTCATTGTGTGGGAGCCCCCTGGGCTGCCCTTTGGGAACTCCTTTGGAGCTCATCCTTACCTGCCCGTCCTCCCAGGTACCTCCTCCTTCCAGTGCTGCTGACTTTCTTACAAGAATTATGACATTGGAGCTCAGTCAGAGAAGGCACATTGAGGGGGAACTTGGAAACTTGAAGAGTAATAAAAATAACTCCTATTTCTTAAGTTCTATCGATATGTCAAACACCATTTTTCAGCATTCTTCATGCATTTGTTTCTTCTACCCTCCAAGCAACTTATATACTATCCTCACCCTCCACTGAACAGTTGATGAAACGGAGGTTTCCAGAAGCTAAGCCACTTGATCAAGACTGCCTGGCTATTTGAAATCAAATTCCAGAATTTGGACTCTAAATCGCATTTTTTTAAATAGAATATTTTTAGAGTGGTTTTATGTTTACAAAAAAGTTGTACAGAAAGTATAGAGTTGCCCTCCCCCCACCCACCCCCAAAAGTTTCTTTATTATTAGCATCTTGCTTTGGTGTGGTGCATTTATTACTCTTGATGAACCAATACTGAAATATTATTAACTCAAGTCCACAATTTCCATTAGAGCTCACTCTGTGTGTACATCTCTACGGGTTTTGACAAATACATAATGCCATGTATCCATTATAACAGGCGTTGCAGAATAGTTTTGAAGTCTGTGTTTTGAATTGCTGTGTTTTTCTGTCTTTTTGCGGTCGGGAGACAAGCCACCCTTCTATGAGAGCTCTCCCCTTGTTGGGAACACATTTGGAATGTGACACTGGGTTCTCCTGGGTGATAGACCCACAGTGTGGAGATGCAGCCCACATGCAAACACACGCATAAGGTGCCTCGCCCTGCAAAGGGAAGCACCACATCCCCCATGTGGAGTCCTAATGCTGAAAGACAGCTCAGCCTTGAGTCTGCAAACTACAGCATTTTATTCGGGAATCCAAGACTCTGCTGCAGCAAAGGAAGCCAAATCACTTGCAAAAATGGAAGCAGCTTCAGGGTTCTAGGGATGGCAAAAGATGATTGTAGACATAAAAAGGAAGTTAGCTTGACTTATTGATTGGACAAGGGTTTGTCCATCTTACAGGATGGGTTTAGGGTGGGTGGGTTTTATTTTCTACTGGGTCAAAGATAACGAACGAGGGGCTTGATTGGCTGACTGCACCAGCTGTCTTGTAGGGGTTTCGAATTTCAAAGGAAAAAGAGGAAGTTCAAGGAGGAAGTAGGGCAGGGGCTTTATGGCTCTGAGGGGTCAGGGCTTTCTCAATAGAATTTTATCAATTTCTCCCCTTTTGGTCATTCCCTCCCTTATAGGGACTTGACCAAAATTGTTAGTCTCTCATTCACCACTAAAAGCCTCTCGTGGTTCATTGCCCATTTCACGGGTTAACGCAGTTTGAGATGTCCGTTGCCCCATTCACACTGCTTTTGCTTCCTCAGTTGTATCTTTTGTTGAGTTAGTGGCTGCGTAGCAGCATTATAGAGAAGAGAGATCTTATTTTATGAGAATAACTAAGAGAATAACAAGTGCCCCCGTTGGCACATCCCAGGTCCCCATGACCCTACAAACCAACCAAAGAGAGACTCCGATCAATCGCATTCAATAGATGAGTAAGCTGATTTGGCTGCTTCTCTAGCATGGACTTCTGCTGCCACTGCCGCCTGGTAAAATTCCTCTGGACTGTCATTTACAGCTGCACAGAACAGGGACCCCATGCGTGCACACGCCTCCTTAGGAAGCCAGAGCATAATCCAATACTAATCAATTTTTTTAGACTCATTTTGCAAAGTTCCAATACTTCGTCAACTAGTGAGCCAAAGACCTGGCCTGGGTGGGAGACAGATTTCTCTAACACTACAGCTGCCTCTTCCCCCACCACCTGTGACCTCTGGAGTGACCTCCAGGAGACACCAGCCCAGCTGACACGGGGACACACCAGGAACGGAACAGCCCCTGGGCTAGCCTGGGTTATGAGCTTTCCCGGCTCCATCCAGAGCCGTCTTTGGCCTGGCAATAGTCTCTTCATGAGTTTCTATAGCCTGGGAAGAGATTATAAGAGCCTCATGTTTCTAATTTTCACTTTTGGACACTTCTCAGAAATAGCCATTTGGGAAACAGCAGAAGTTACATAACAGGGACTAACCTAATTTTGAGTAGTGCTTTGTATGTCTTGTGTCCAAATACCAAATAATACCCCTGAAGATCTTAATAAGGGTATCTATTGCCTTTAGCAAATGGGATATTGGCGTGTAGAGCCAACTGGGTGTCAACTCCCAAAAGAAAATCAAAACCATCGTCATCTTCATTGTTATCTGAAATCCTGGTCCCAATTAACCAACAGTTTCCTTTGTCTGACCTTTCAGCCCACCAGAATTTTGCTCCTTGAGTGGAATAGGTTCTCATGGTATTAAAACCTTGGGGTGCTTGGAGAAAATGGTGTCTCTAAGGGGGGGCCAGGTCCCTGGCATGGGCTCCTGGCTCATGATGGTCAGAGGAGGCCCCTCGCACAGACACTGGCCACTTAGCATGCCCTGTGGGGGGCCGCTGTTATCCGTTTGGTTTCTAGGAAAACACCAGGTTCCTTGGGTCAAAGAGGCCATCTTGGAGTCTGGTCTTGGGGCCTCTTAAGGCGCAGCCCAGAGTCACTTCAAAAAGGACACGGACCTGGTTGGGTGCCCGGTGCTGCCTGTCAGGGCCAGGTCTGCAGTTGGGGGGATGGCTAGAGGCCCACCTGATTTAGGCCTAGGTGGGGGGAGGGTGGGCACACACACGGCAGTGGCCCTGATGGGTTTCATTTGCTTTACGGTGAGCTAAAAGGACAAAGGAATTGTGTCCAAAGTAGGAGTACAGAGGGCAGAACTAGGGCAAAGAGGAGGAAGAAAGAAAATCCCGGTGAAGGCAGGTTGTTATTGGGGGTGGAGACTGTAAGGGGTGCGGGATGAATGAGAGGACATTTAGACAGTGGATAGAGGAGACAGAGAATGAGATAAGAAAATCCAGACGTGTCATGATACGCCATCTTGGGTGTTTTCTACCTGTTCCTACGTCCTGGGCAGAAGCTGCCACGTCAGATGCCGCCTGCTTCTGGAAACCTCATGCCAGTTTTAGCTTGAGGTCTGTGCCGGTTTGAACCCATCGTATACCCCAGAAAAGCCAAGTTCTTAATCTTCATTCAGTATTGCTGGGTGGGAGTTTTTGATTGTTTCCATGGAGATGTCACCCACCCAACTAGATGGTTTCCATGCAGATGTGTCCCCACCCATTCAAGGTGAGGTTGCTTACTGGAGCCCTATAAGAGGGAACCGTTTTGGAAAAAGCTTTAGAGCCACCGGAACTGACAGAGACAACAGAACGGACAGAGCCCCAGGGAAGCTGTTGGAGAAGTCTAGAGAGAAAGCTAGCAGACACTGTCATGTGCCTTTCCAATTGAGAGAGAAACCCTGAACGTGATTGGCCTTCTCGAACCATCTTTCCCTGGATGCCTTAGATTGGACATTTTTAGAGGCTGCCTTAATTTGGACATTTTCATGGCCTTAGAACTATAAACTTGCAGTTTAATAAATTTCCGTTTTTAAAGGCCATTCCATTTCAGGTATATTGCATTCTGGCAGCTTGCAGACTAACACAAGCTTTGAAATGGGCATGACCTCTCAAGGGCTTGGGGCATGTCTTAGATGTGACAGGTGGAACCAGGGGCCACATCCCTGCAGATTCACTGCCATGGTGGGGATCAGGGAGACCTGGGGAGCCCTTCCCTTCTCGGTCCTAAGGTCATCTGTTGTGATGTCTCTTCCACTCTGCCAAGTCTCAGGTGGCGGGCCAGGTAGAGTCTGCTGTGGGGGGTCTCGGGGGAGGCCGCCTGTGTCTGTGAATGTGGGACCAGGTCTGTGCGACTCGTCCCTCACAATAATTAGCAATTTGCACATTGTGGTAAGCTGGAGTCAGTAAAATAGGAGCAATAACAGGCCTCACGCGTCTTCCCGTGATGAGTTCACGGGAGGTTGGCAGATGTTTCCCTAGGGGCGGATCTTATGGCCCTCGGGGCGGAGGGGAGAGCCCAGGCCCAGGCAGAGAGAGGGATCCCAGGACTTTAGCCGATGCAGCTGTAAGATACCATGTATTTATTCTGCCTTCCCTGACAGTGGAGGGTGGTGGGGCAGCAAAGGTTCAGGTGATGGATGAGACCCTGCACAGCTCCAGGAGAGTGGGGGCCTCTCTCGTTGAGAGAAGAGCAGGAATTCCCCAGTGGGGAAGCTAGTTCTTTTAGTTACTGTGAAGCCTGTGACAAGAGAGGAGACGTACAGTGACAAGGACGCATCATGTTCCATAGAAGGGGTAGCTGGTAAAGCCCATTTGAGATGGAAGATGTCCGAAAGGGCCCTGTGGGTTGTGGTATTTGACCCCGTCCCACCTCTAAAGATTTACAGGGTTATGTTAACTGACAGGTGGAACATAATTTATGTACTCACCTCGCTTCTCATTTAAAGTCCCTTCTTTGTTTTGTTTTTTTTTCTTTTTTGCTGAAGATGAAGTTCTGACCTGTAGCTGATGGCAAGTGCTTTCAGAGGAGCATCAGAGTGATACAATGTAACTGACAAGGAAGTTTCATTGTTTTTGTAGCATGGAGCATTTTTTTTAAGAATAACTAAAATTATGATCAATAATACTCCACTGTTGCTTATAATCCTGCAGATCAGTGTCAGGACATGTGGACTGTGAGAGACTGTCAAATCTCTAGAAATTTTATGTAGTCTCTTAGTGTTAAATGGATAACATTTTTTCTGTACAAATTTACCCACAGAACTTAGACGATGCCTTATAATTTGACAATATTTCCCATCTAACTCATAACATAGCAAATGAACCTAACTATTTCTAGTGCCTCTCTTTTTACTAGAAAGGTGAAAGGGCAAATCCTTTGTGATTTTCCAGGGGCCCTCTGTGGAATCTCAGACAGAGTTTGAAATAAAAAAGATATTCTTTAGGGTTTAGTTCTGAGAAGGCAAAATGTCAAAAGTTGTCAGGAGGTTTGAACACTTGGCTAAATAGAATGAGAGGTCACTGACCAACAATACTTGGTCACTTACTTAACCAAAGTGACAGTGATGGATTTAAAAAGTTAATATAGGAGGTAATATGATTGTTAAAAAGGAAACAAAAACTTAGTTCCTGTAAAAGTGAGAGAACTTTCTCTCTTAAACAATAAAGGATGATTAAGGATAATGCAAATATTAAGGAAGAAATTCTCCTGGAAGGACATAGAATCTTTGCCTTCTAGGCAGATTACTCAGATGGTTAAGAAAATCTTTTATAACCTCTCACTAAGGGTAGACCAATAATCCAAGAAAATGTCATCATATTAATAGAAAGAAAACCAAATTCTAGTTTTGCATGAATATACTGTTTGACATGAAAACCCCTTAAAAATCTTATAATAAACCTGTCAAGTGTTAGCTGGCATTGACCATGACAAATAAAATTCATTTCCCTGTAACCTCTACAAGTTCTATTTAGGTTTGGACCTGTACTTTTTCACTCCAATGCTCAGTCATTTTACATTAGGACAAAACTACTCTTTTTCCTTAACAAAATCTCATGCGTACCTTACATACCTACATTCCTAAAATGACCTTGGAAATTGTCTTCAAGCCAACACCTTAAGAAACAGAACAATTCTAAAACTTTGTCAGAATAATAACTCAATTTGGTTAAGCACAAATTTATATTGTTTATCATTTTAAGCATCTAGTAAATATAATGCTAGCATATTTGATCAGTAAACCTGTATAAATGTAAGAACATACTCGAGTAGAATAAAATTGTATTCTTGAAATTAACATTGGTAACTCAGAAGATAGAGCTGTTTTATTTAACAAATGATATTAAACTAGCCCTGTTTGACAAGGGTTTACCTAGATTATGTGCACCTGAATTTTAAAAATATTTGGATTTAGTTCTATGAATACTCTTTTTATATTGGAAATATTAAAAGTTCATTTTCCCTAATTTCTTGGACTTTAGGAGTATTAATTTATATATGTAAGCACTTATTTATCTTTAACAATTTCAATAGAGCTCTGTTAAGGAGTTTTATATGTTAATTTGGCATTACTATCTGGAGGTAGAAAAATAAACATCATGCTCACTGACAGACACAAATGGGAGAAATAGCTTCAACTAAAAATTTTTCAGCCATGAGTCATATAAAAACCCAGAAATGCAAAAATACAAAAGTCAATAGTTTATTTGAAAGTACATCGTAAGTTTTAAATTTTAAGTTTTAAAGTAAATCGCAGCAATTAGTTGTAGAACAAATTTCAGAATTTGTTACAGGTTACAATTCTGCAATTTTAGGTTTTTACTTCTAGCTGCCCTAAGGTACTGGAGACCAAAAGAAATATCAATACAGTGATTCAGCAATCCTATTTGTTTGTTAAACCCTACCTTCTCTGTATAACTCCACCATCACCTTTGATCTTTCTCCCACTCTTTGGTGGTATTTGGGCTATGGCCGTTCTAACTTTTTCATGTGGAAGGGGCTGTTGATAATATGGGATGGGGGATGGAACTAGCTGATGTTCTGGAGAGGCTGGGCCCTCTGTATTTCAGGACTTACCTGGTCCAGGGACCCATCTACAGATTGTAGGTTTTTGGAAGTTATCCGAGTGCATGGAACCTTTGTAGAATGTTATACATTGCCCTAGGTGTTCTTTAGGATTGGCAGGAATTGTTTTGGTTGGGGTTTGGCAAGCTCTGATATGTAGAATTGTCTGACTGAAGATTGCATAAGAGCAGCCTCCAGAGTAGCCTCTCAACTCTATTTGAACTCGCTCAGCCACTGATACCTTTTTTGTTCTGCTTCTTTCCCCCTTTTTGGTCAGGATGACATTGTTGACCCCATGGTGCTAGGGCCAGGCCCATCCCTGGGAGTCATGTCCCATGCTGCCAGGGAGACTTTCACCCCTGGATGTCATGTCCCACGTAGTGGGGAGGGCAATGATTTCACTTGCTGAGCTGGGCTTAGAGAGAGTGAGGCCACATCTGAGCAACAACAGAGACCCTCCGGAAGTAACTCTCAGGCATACCTATAGGTAGGCGAAGCTTTTCCACTATATACATAAGCTTCGCAAGAGCAAGCCTCATTTTGTTGGTTTGTCCAGGTGATGCCCTGATGAATCCCAGAGTGATTTCATCAGTGAGTGGAAAAGTATTTGCAGAGTCCCCTTCGGGGAATGGTGAGAACGGAGGAAAACTCAACTTCCCCAAGTTGAATTCTTGATATTCTCACAAGCAGTGTGGGCAACCAAAGCTATAGGCTGAGCCCCCAGTCTTGGGGTTTGTTCATATGAAACTTAACCCACAAGGATAGGTCAAGCCTACTTAAAATTAGGCCTAAGAGTCACCCCCAGAGAACCTCTTTTGTTGCTCAGATGTGGCCTCTCTCTCCAGCCAACACAACAAGCAAACTCACCACCCTACCCCTGTCTACATGGGACATGACTCCCAGGGGTGTGGACCTTCCTGGCAATGTGGGACAGAAATCCCAGAATGAACTGAGATTCAGCATCAAGGGATTGAGAAAAACTCTAGAATGAGCTGAGACCCAGCATCAAGGAATTGAGAAAACCTTCTCGATCAAAAGGGGGAGGAGTGAAATGAGACAAAGTGTCAATGGCTGAGAGATTCCAGAGTCCAGAGGTTATCCTGGAGGTTATGCATTAAGTAGCTATCACCTTGTTATCCAAGATGTAATGGAGAGGCTGGAGGGAACTGCCTGAAAATGTAGAGCTGTGTTCCAGTAGCCATGTTTCTTGATGATGATTGTATAATGATATAGCTTTCACAATGTGACTGTGTGATTGTGAAAACCTTGTGTCTGATGCTCCTTTTGTCTACCTTGTCGACAGATGAGTAGAACATATGGAATAAAAATAAATAATAGGGGGAACAAATGTTAAAATAAATTTAGTTTGAAATACTAGTGATCAGTGAAAGGGAGGGGTAAGGGGTATGGTATGTAAATTTTTTTTTTCTGTTGTCTTTTTATTTCTTTTTCTGAATTGATGCAAATGTTCTGGGAAATGATCATGATCATGAATATGCAACTATGTGGTGATATTGTGAATTGCTGAGGGTATGTGTTGGGAATGTTTGCGTTTCTTTCTTGTAACTTTTTTTTTAATTAATAAAAAATTAAAAAAAAAAAACAAAAAAAACAAGAGCAAGCCTTAGGATCAAGGGCTTGGCCTATTGATTTGGGTGTCCCTGATGTTTCCAGAGTTTCCCTGGTATAAAGTTTAATAGATCCATATTTTTTCTCCCATCCCTCAAGGGATTTTGCTAATACTTTTTGATTATCTGCTTAATATATTCTAGGATGTATCCAGGCATCACATTAAGCTGTACAGGGTTAAAGGCCCTCATTTTTATTCTGGGCTCCCTGTGTTCTGATTGTTTAAATGAGCTATCAGACAGGTTGAGTTAGATTATGTGCTATAGAATATTTAGGTTCTGGACAAAATAAACCTTTCTTCCTTTGGTCTCAAAGAGAAGGTAAAGTTCTAAAATATACACAATGTCTTCCTTACCCCTGTGATCTGAATTACTTTAATTTTGACCTGGTAGGCTTCCTTCTTACCTCTAAATACCAGATTATACACATATAAAACAGCCTCTCAACAGCTGGAAATAACAATTACCACTCTGGGCTAAATGTGACTTCTATAAGAGCTTACAATCTAGGACCCAGGTTTCTTGTAAGTATTTTCTAAATGAGATCATACAATATTTGCTGTTTTGTTTCTGGCTTATTTTACTTCACCAAATGTCCCACAGGTTCATTCACAGTGTCGCATGCCTCACAACCTTGTTCCTTTTTGTGGCAGTATAATGTTTGATAAAAAAAAAATGTATACACCATTGTTCGCCAATCTACTTCTCAGTCAGTGTGTCCTTCAGCCACCTGTATTCATTAGGCATCGTGTAAAAGGTGCAAAGTCCACAGTCTATTAATAGGGTACAGCCCTCTCTTAAGCTGCAGCATGGCCAGCCCTTTGAGGACTCCCACTTTGGGAGTTTATCTGAGGCCCGTCATGTATTTCAGGAAATTACTCTCCATGCAGATGTTCGTATTTATAGAGTTAGAGATTAGAAAGCAAACTTGCTGTCCCCCAGGGGGTTTATCTCTAAAGCACATCAGACCACTTTCCATTATGAATGATGTTAAGTAATTAAAAATTATAATTTGGGGGTCTGAACAAGGGAAAAGAGCTACTGGTTTGTGGACAAGCCGAGCCTGAGTACAGGGAGGGGAGGGAGCCAGGCCCTGGGTGCCAGGCTTGGGGATCCCCTTCTTTGAGGTCGAGGTACAGTTGGAACCCCCACTAGAGCCCATTTCCGAAGGGTGTCTGCTGGGGCTAACACGGGGAGGCCTGCTCCAAGGACCCCTGGGGAGTGGTGGACTCTGGAGATGTCCACCAATGACACTTGGCAGCACTCTTCTGCTTTCCTAATAAAATACCACTGGCCACAATAGCTTTTTTAATTGACTGTGAGTGATTCACTGCTGTAAATTGCTACTGTGATCACTACCCTCCGTGCTAGACAGAGAGTCTGGCTCAGTTAGGAAGATAGCCTGGGGGTCAGCTCCCATCATCTTTTGTTGCTCTTTGCTGCTTTTTTCCTCGCAGGGCTCTGAGTACAGGGGCCCATGAGCACTCAGCTTTCCTTCCTGTGTGTCTCGGAGCAGGGGAAGCATTGTCTCAGGGGGAGATGTTTCCCGGGCTGGTGTTTACAAATCGGGGGGCCCTAAGCCACATGCCTGCCCCTGCCCCCGTCCCTGCATCCCCTGCACCTGCCCCCCGTTAGTCAAGCCCCTTGCCCGGGAGGCAGCTGAAGCCACCGGCTCTGTGCTGCCTGAGTCACCATCACCCGCAGTGTAATTGTGAGGCTGGTGGCCAGGCGTTTGCTGTTTCCTGACAGATCTTCACAACGCAGCATGCAGAGCTCGGCTCACAGCGTCACCTCAGGCATCAACCATGGGTACTGGTTATCACCCGCTGCTCAGGCAGGCCGCGGCCCTCTCTCCCTCCCTCCCCGGCCCCGTACAGCTGGCACTTGCCCTTCTGCTTCCTTCTCTGTCTGTCTGTCCTCTAGCTCTTCGCCCTCGCTTTGCCCCCCTGTATCTCCATCTCTCTCTCTCTTTTCCCTTTCTCTGTGGCTCTTGGTCTCTCCCTCTCTTGCTGTCCTCTTACTTTCTTCTTTCTGTCTTCAGCTGATCTATCTCCTTTCCCTTACCTCAGTCAGCCCATCTCTCTTGTTAAATGAATTCTGGACAACAATTCTCTGAGCAAGGTCCTTGCTGAGTGGACATCTGTGAGGCCACAAGAGGGAGGGAAAGGTCGTGTTCCTCTGCAAAGTCAGAAGCCCCATCCTTCCATATACCCACCCTCCTTTCCACCCACCCACCTGTCCATCCACCCACCACTCATCCAGCCGACCACCCACCCACCCGCTCACCCGCTCCCCATCCATCCATCCACCCACCCATCCATCCATCCACCCACCCACCCACCCACCCATCCATCCATCCATCCACCCATCCATCCATCCATCCACCCACCCATCCATCCATCCACACACCAACCCATCCATCCACCCACCCATCCATCCATCCACCCATCCATCCATCCATCTACCCATCCATCCATCTACCTACCCACCCATCCATCCACCCATCCATCTATCCACCCATCCATACATCCATCCATCCACCCACCCATCCATCCACCTACCCACCCAACCATCCACCCACCCATCCATTCATCCACCCATCCATCCACCCACCCACCCATCCATCCACCCACCCATCCTCCATCCATCCATCCATCCATCACCCATCCATCCACTCATCCATCCACCCACCCACCCATCCATCCATCCACCCATCCATCCATCCATCCACCCACTCACCCATCCATCCACCCACCCACCCACCCATCCACCCACCCACCCACTCATCCATCCACCCACCCACCCATCCATCCATCCGTCCACCCATCCATCCATCCATCCATCCGTCCACCCATCCACACACCAACCGATCCATCCACCCATCCATCCATCCACTCATCCACCCACCCACCCACCCACCCACCCATCCATCCACCCATCCATCCACCCATCCATCTATCTATCCACCCATCCACCCACCCATCAACCCATCCATCCATCCATCCACCTGTCCACCCATCCATCCACCCACCCATCCATCCACCCACCCACCCATCCATCCACCCATCCACCCATCCATCCACCCATCCATCCATCCACCCACCCATCCATCCACCTACCCACCCAACCATCCACCCACCCACCCATCCATCCACCCATCCTCCATCCATCCATCCATCCACCCATCCATCCACTCATCCATCCACCCACCCACCCATCCATCCATCCATCCACCCATCCATCCATCCATCCACCCACTCACCCATCCATCCACCCACCCACCCATCCACCCACCCATCCACTCATCCATCCACCCTCCCACCCACCCACCCATCCATCCACCCATCCATCCATCCATCCGTCCACCCATCCACACACCAACCGATCCATCCACCCATCCATCCATGCACCCATCCACCCTCCCACCCACCCACCCATCCATCCACCCATCCACCCATCCATCCACCCATCCACCCATCCACCCATCCATCCACCCATCCACCCATCCATCCACCCATCCATCCATCCATCCATCCACCCATCTACCAATCTATCCATCTACACACCCACCCATTAGCTACCCACCCACTGACTTCATCCATCCCCACCCACCCACCCACTTATCCATCATCCACCTTCCCACCCACCTACATATCCACCACTCCATCCCCCACCCATCCACTGAGCATTTCCTGAGCCCTTGGTCTGTGCTGGGTGCTGGGGACCCGGTGATTCGCAACACCAATGGGGTTAGTTGCTGCTGCTTCTGGGCACCAAGAGCCCTCCAGATTATCCCTTATTCACAATCCTCATCAGTCAAAACTGTAAGTTCTTTTGTACAGCTCTGCCCCCCTCACTGGACATGAACTCTTCCCAAGCAGGACCATATATCCTCACCACAGTATTGGGGAGAGAGGCTCTAGGCATGTCCCAGGGGCTCAGTATGCTCTAATTTGAATGAATGAATGAAGCAATGACCTAGCATAGGTATTTCATCTCCCAAGTGGAGATGAGCACTCAGAGACATGGTGAGCTTTGACTAGTGTTCCACAGGCTTGGGGTAGGGCCAGGGCTCACCTGGCTCCTGAATCCTTTGCTGGTGCTTTCTCCACTGCTTCCTGCTGTCTCTTAAAATGTGATTTGGGGTTTGGGTGTGTGGTGATGAGGTCTTTGCTTGTACTGATCTCCAGTGGAGGAAAGCCAGTGGGCTGAGCTCCGAGCAGGTGCCTGGTGTGCTCTGGAGTGGTGAACTGGAAGGGGGCACCAGGCACATGTGCATGGGAAAGCAGGCTTGGTACTGCATGTTCATTGGCCAGGCTGGGACAGGTGGGTGTGCTTGATATCACACCTCGCAGACAGTGCGGCTGTCCCAATGCGAAGTGGCAGGGAGCCGCAAACTGGGCAGGGCAGGATGTGCATCCTGGCAGCCAGGGAATCTAGCAGGTTTCAAAAATAGAACTCAGTTATCATGGGGTGAGTATGGGGCTGTCCACCCTGGAGGTGGCTGAGCTTCATGGCCACGGCTCCTCAGAGTCTTCCAATCCCCAGGAAGAAGGCAGAGAAGACTTACTGTGTTATGTCCTTTTCAGAGTAGGAAACTGAGGCACAGAGAGGTAAGGCCACTTGCTCAAGCCACATGGTTGGGATCTGAAGCCATGTCTATCTGATTCTAGAGTTCTAGAATCATCTAGGCCAATGCTGGGGTGGGAGTTGGGGGAGGTCATCCAGAGAGCTGGGACCAGAGGGTGCAACAGCCAGCAAAGGCGGCCTATGGGTCATCTGAGCAGGAATTGCCCCCAGGAGTGTTGGAGCAGGGCAGAAGGACACTCAGAGTGACCCCAAGCTATGACAACAACGGGGGGGGGGGGGGCGGGCGAGGCAGGTACTCACTGCCCAGGGGCTGGAACGAAGGGCAGGACTCAAGGGGCTGGCAGGTCCCTTCACAGGGCCCCAGAGGGAATTCCGCTGCCACCTGGACTCCAGGTGAGGCCTGCAGGCCCAAGTGGCCGGGGTGCTGGTGCGGGGCCCACGGTTGAGCCCAGCAGGTGGTGTGGGCTGGGAGACACGGCTGCTGGGCCGAGGGGCCAGGAGGGGTCTGGGTGTGGGTGTACTGTGGAGTCTGTGACACCTGTCCAGTGCCCCACCCGAGACCCAGCACATGGCAGAGACTCAATAAATCAGTAAGGATCCAGGAGCAGAAGTGGGGCGGACACTGTGCAAACTCTGGCATCTTTCTGAAGGCTGTGTCACCTCCGGCCGGCCCCAGTTCCCCTGGCGGGCTAGGCTGTGCTTGTCAGAGACCCACGGGGCTGGCTGGGTAGGGGGAGATGGAACCTGGGCTGGGACTTGGCTTTGTCTGTGCTTTGGGCAATTTACCCACACTATCATTTTAACAGGACTTTTAAACTAGCGGGGAGGTCCAGCTGCTGATGTGAGGTCTCCTTGGGGAAGCCTAATGACTTCATCAGATGAATAGTTAAAACCCCGAGTCATGGTCTGAAGCTAAGTTAACCCGTCCCTGTGGGTGTGGGCCCGATGTGAGCAGGACCTTTCGATGAGGTGACTTCAGTTATGGTGTGGCCCAGGATGGGTCTTAATCCTTTTACTGGAGTCCTTTATAAGGGGCTGAAGTTCAGGCAGAGAGAGAGAGCCGCAGAAGCAAGAAGCTGAAAGCAAGGAAAGCTGGAAGAGAAGGGCGAGGCCAGCAGAGGCTGCCCTTTGCCCTGCCGTGTGGCCGAGGAGCCCAGGATCGCCGGCAGCCGGCCTTCAGGAAGAAAGCATCGCCTTGATTTGCACGTTTTTCTCAGCTTCAAAACTGTGGGCTTGTCAGGTAATACATTCCCGTTGTTTAAAGCTGACCCACTTCATGGCCTCTGCATTTTGGCAGCCTAACAAACTATCTTGGCAAAGCCAGTGACAGCCTTCTGGCAAAGAGCATCCTGGCTCTCTCTTTGCCTCCTCTCTAAGTGTCTGCAGACTTTCTATTCACCACCTCACCGCTCTCTGGAATCACAAGCGTCAGGTGTCCGTGCCTCCGCTTTGCAGGTGAAAACAGCCTGGCACCTGCTGTGGGCCTTATGACTGGGGGAGTCGAGCCCTCCTTCTGCCTTATCCCCATACCAGTATTTCCGGACCGTATCAGAGTGGCCTTTGAAAGAGCCTGGTTCCTGCACAGCCCAGGCTGGGTCCATGTCCTTTGGGTCCAGAGGTCAAAAGCTGGCCTGCTTCCTGGCTCAGGTCCCTCCAGGATTGGAGAGGTACCAGTAGGGTCTGGGAGAGCCCAGCTGCCCGTGATGAAGGAGGCGGCCGAGCAGACCTCATCTCTCGATTTGATGCAGACACTGAGTGTAAGAATGTGTCTTAGCCTGCCACAGCTGCTATGACAAATGCCACCCACTGGCTGGCTTAACAATGGGAATTTACTGACTTGGCTTGGAGGCCAGATGTCCAGCATCGAGGCCTTGGTAAGGCCAGGCTTTCTCCCTGTGTCTGACGTGTTCTGGTGCTGGCTTCCTACCTTCCTTGGGGTTCCATGGTTTGCATCTCTTTCCCATCTTGTGAAATTCTCTTATCAGCTCTTCTGGCTTCCACTGATTTCTGGCTTCTTCCAGGAGTCTTCTCTGACTGTCCAGATGTCTTCTGCTTATAAAGACCCTGTGCTGGTTTGAAACTATTGTGTACCCCAGAAAAGTCAAGTTTCTTTAATCCTAGTCCAATATCATAGGGTGGGACCTCTTGATTGGATTGTTTCCATGGAGATGTGACCCACCCAGTTCTGGGTGTGACCTTTTGTTTAGACTGGGTAGTGACCCCACCCATTTAATGTGTGTCTTAATTTGTTTACTGGAGTCGTTAAAAGAGCCAACCCAGGAAACGTTTTGGAAAAAAAGCTCAGTTACAGACATTTGGGGATGCTTGGAGAACTGATATATAGCCACTGGAATCAGAGCCCAAGGGCAAGGACCAGGAGATGCCATCCATATGCCTTCCTGATCAGCCTTTCCTCAGTCGAGGTATCTCTCTCTGGATGCCTTAGTTTGGACATTTTTACGGCCTTAGAACTGTTAACTTGTGAGTTACTAAATCCCCTTTAGAAAAGCCAACCATTTCTGGTGTGTTGCATTCCGGCAGCTCTAGCAAACCGAAACAGGCCTCCAGCCAGATGGAAGGAGGCCCACCCGGCTCTGTATGGCCACACCTGAGCGGGGCCTTTGAAACCCCTATGCACAGATGAGTTCCCACCTTAGCTGAGATGTCATCTACCAAGGTCCTATGTACAACTGGATTTGCAGCTACAGAAACGTGGGTTAAGATGAAGAGCATGTCTTTTGTTGGTGTGCCTGATTCATTCTAGTACACGGTGATAAATCAAGTCCTGGTTTCTATTCCTTGAAACCACAAAGGCACTTGGGGAGGTTTTACATGCTGGAGAAGGGGAGAAGTGTGAGCTAATTAAATAACAAGGCTAGCTTACCAGGGATTGAGAAAGTGAGTGAGAGAGTGAATGAAGGAGGGCAGCTCTGAAACCCACATCCTCCCTGCACACGGGTCCTCGGGGCTCAGTGTGAAAACATGAATGCAAATAAGCGATGCCCAGACTCAACTTTGCTAATTGGCCAAGCCGCTGATTTACTCTTTTTCCATGGTAAGGAAGGTTAGTTGATGAAGATATTCAGTACGTCTTATATTTCATAAAATCTTACGTAACTTTTATTGATGTTTTATTTATGCCAGGCTCATCTTTTGTTTCCAAACAATATCAAGTGATAGAAAAACACACACATACACAGAAAAAAAAAATCCACAATTTACTGACAACACTCAATCTGTTGTATTTAACAGCACAACTAATGATGGTTTTCTTTGTTTGCATAATTCTGGAGCTGTGGAAGGAGCCCTGGGCTCAATTGAAGGCCCCTGGGCTGGGTTCCAGCTCTGCCACCCCAAGCTGGAGCCCTAGGAGCCGGAGCTAGGGGAGGACCTTGTCTGCTGTCCACTCTCTCCCTCATTCTGACTTGCGTGTTAACCTCTTCTTGCTTTTCTGGATTTGTGCTGTCCCAGAGCTCCCGCACTGCTCTGGGACACATACCTCCGGCTTGGAACATCTTTGGACAAACAGCTCTGATATGCAAGCTGTATCAGGGAGGCCAACTGCTGTAACAAAAGTCCCTCTGTGTTCAATGGCTCAGCAATGTAAAAGTTTATTTTTTGTTTATACGAAAACCAACATGGGTGGTCTTGGTGGCGTGGATCTCTTCCAGGCAGTGGCACAAGGACCCAGGCATCTTCATCTTGTGAAGCTGCTGTCCCCCAGAGCCTTGGAGTCCTTCATTTCCTCTGTGGGGTGGGGGATGGGGGAGGGGAGAGAGAATGTGGAGGGCTGTGGGAACTTTGTAGCGAGGGAGTGAAGGATCAGGTGAGCTGGGTCCTCAGAGCCTCTGGACCTTAGGGCTTAATGTGGAAGCCATGAATGACAGAATAAGTTGCATTTTAGTTTCTCAGGCTGCTTGAAGCAGATACTGTGCAATGCGTTAGGCTTAAACAATGGAATTTAGTAGCTTACAGTTTGAGGCCAGGAAAATGTCTAAATCAAGGCATCATCAAGGCAATGCTTTCTCCCTGAGGACCAGCTGCCGGCGACCCTGGGCTCCTCTGCCACGTGGCAAGGCACGTGGCAGTGTCTGCTGGTCTCTCCCCTCTCTTCTGCGTTTCATTGATTTTAGCTTCTTGCTTCTGTGGCTTTCTTTCTCTCTCTGTATTCACTCCACTTAAAAAGGACTCCAGTAAGAGGATTCAGTCCCACCCTGAATGAGTGGGCCACACCATAACTGAAATAGCCTCCTCGAAAGGCCCTAGTTACAATGGGCCACGTCCGCAGGGAAGGATTCAGTTTAGGAATATGCTTTGGGTTACATGCAGCTCCAGACCGATGCGAGTGGTCTGTCATTTTTGCCCAGTGGCAAAATATCATTTTGAAAGACAGTGGTCTGTCAAATCGCTTGCCTGTCATTTTTGCCCAGTGGCCCTGCTTAACTGCAAGGGTGGCTGGGAAATGCAGCTCGCCGCGAGCCCAGGAGGAAAATAAATGGCCTTTGGGGAACAGAAGGCATTTCTCTGATCTCAGTCTTTTTGCTGTTCTTCTTACCAAGTGAGCTGGTGAGGACCTGAGATGGAGGTGGCTGAGCCCTAGGCTGGCCGACAGGAGTAGAAGTGTCCTTTGCTTCAGGTTCCCTCCTTGCCCCACCCTACTCTCTGACCTCATTTTCTTGCACCAGCCCCCCCACCTGCTCCTATCTCCGGCTTCTGGGCTCTGGCCACTTGGGCCTTCTTTGTGTCCCTTGAGCTGCCCGAGCTTTTTCCTGCCCCAGGGCCTTTGCACTGGATGTTTCCTCTGCCTGGAACACTATTTCCCAGTCTTTGTGTGGCTGCTGCCTTCCCTACTGCAGGTCTCAATCCTCACCTCTTCAGAGAGAGCCTCTCTGAGCAGACAATCTGAAGTAGGCCTGCCTATGCCCTGCCCTTGGGGGCTGCCCACCCAGTGTCCACCCTGGGGGAGTCTAGTCTTCTTCTGAGCTGTATTTTCCTCCATTAGCAACATGACATATGTTGCTTGCTTAGTTGGTTTATTTTCTATCTTGGCCCGTCCACACCCATTATTATGTGAGCTCTATGAAAGCAGAGCCGGGTTTGCCCTATTCAAAGCTATGTCATCAGGGACTAACACAGCACCTGGCACAACTGGGCTCTCAGGAACATTGGTTGAATGAATGTGTGCATGCATGGATGAATGAATGCATGCATGTACAAATGAGTGCACACATGCATGAATGAATGATTGCACACAGAGACAAATGAATGAATGAATGCACTCATGCATGACCCCAGGATCTCTGAAGTAGCCTCCAGTCCTGTTCAGCTAACTGTCCCCAAGTTCATCCTCACATGGCCGAATGGCCACCTGCTGTGCCCTGACCTGTCCCCAATACTTTGCCACACACTTTATCACATTTAATCTTCCCACCGACCTGGGGAGAAGGTGTTCTGAACCCCATTGTAGCGATGTGCACGGGGTGCAGGGAGGGGAAGCTCCATCAGTGAGGGGTGTGGCTGGCCTTGAGCCCCAGGTTCCGACTGAGCTCCTGCTGGGCCCTGGGTGACAGAGCTGAGCGCCTCCTGTCGGCATCACCTGAAAGCACTTATTTTTGCTCAGGGGGACGTCTCCAGCTATGACTTTCTGCCTGCCTGCTGTGGGACTTGGGAAGGGGCCAGCTCAAATCAGCTTGCAAAGCTCGGCCTCTGCTCTTATATTTGAAAAATCCAATTAAAAAATACAAAATATGATCACATTTGCATGACTCTTGGTTTCTAATTCCAGACATGAAAATTCAAATGTCATAATGAAGGGAGAGAGCAGACGCCAGACTCCTCATGTATACCTTAAGTTTGTGTAAAACTTCGGTGGGTAGTAACATTTGCTGCAGGTCCCCGAGTTAATTATCGGAGCAGTCTGACTAATGCCAAACTCTGGGGAACGCGGGGGGTGGGGGGTGGAATTTGCTAATGGACTGAATTTAAGGAGGTGATGATTGCACACTCAAAGTGGTAATAATTGCTAATCTTTAACAGTGCTAATTGAGTGATAATTTTGTCCTTTCAAGGTGACTTAGCCTTTGAGAGGCTGAGGATTTAGGAAGATTACATGAGATAATATAAATTCCACTGGGAGAAAATAAAAAAATAGAAATAAAAGTCCTTTCCTGGTTTGAAATGAGAAGTAAAAAATGGGCCTTCTCCCCTTGTCCTGCTGACCCTTGGGGTGGGGGAGACTTCCGTGTATACCCCGCTCTGTGAGCCACGGGCCCTGCCTGCCAAGACAAGGTTCAAATGAGAATTACCCAAGGAATGTGGTTGGCTGGCTTTAGGTCATTTCGAGGTGGGCCTCTTGGGGCCAGCTTGCCTTCACACAACCTTCCTACTGAAAATATTTGTGTATTCCCTGTTCCGACCAGGGAGAGTGCAAGTTCAGGTTTCCCAGGGTGGGTCAGAGAGATGAACGTATGACAGCAGGTTTCATAGCTATGGAATTCGTTTTCTTAGGAGGGGTCACCAAGAATGCATTTTTTCCAACACCAGAACAATTTCAGGTCTTCCGGGAGTACATGGTGATGGCATGACAAGGAGGCTAGCTGGGTTAGGCTGGTTAAGAGGAGGGGACACTGAATGACCTTTCCCAGGGCCTGCTGCTTACCCCATCTCTAATCCTTAGGCTAAGCTTCTGGGTGCTACTGGGTTCCTTAACCCCATTTGACAGATCAGGGGTTTCAGCCTCAGGGAGGTTTGCTTTTCCAAGGTCAATCCTGAGAGGCTGGAATTATTGTTATACTTACTATAATTATTCCCATTTCATGGAAGAGGAAACCGAGGCATGGCAAGGAATGAACTTACAGGGTTACATGCTAACAAGCCCCTGAGTTGTTCTCTTTCCACTTTACATGTTGACTCCGTTTAATTTTAAGCACTTTCCAACACAGCAATAAACTTTTAAATGAGTGTGCATTGCCTCCTGCTCTCTAATTGGCAGCTGTATTTGTAATGTTATGGGTGTTGGGCTCCATCTGCCCCTTTGCTGAGTGTAGGGATAAGCTTTGGAACAGTGAAATTAATTTTTCTAAAAGGAATTCTTGGAACTTATTGAGCTTTGCTTTATGGTCCAGCAAATGGCCAATTATTGTGAATATCCCATGGGCAATAGAAAAGATGGTTTATTTGGCTTTAAACTGTACATTAGAACTATGTTTTTAATAACATTGTTTAGTCTTTTAGGGCCTTACCTATTTTCTCGTTACTTCATCCGCCATGAACTGAGAGCAGGAAAAAATGTGTCCTACTATGAATGCAGGTTTTTCTATTTCTCCTTGCATCTCTTGTAGTTTATGCTTAACAAATGCTTAGGGTATGTTATTTGGTGACATAATATTCATTAACTGTTATGTGTTCCTTGTAAATTACACCGTCAGCATTATAAAATACCTTCTTCATCTCTTTTAATGCTTTTTGGAATGAATTCAACTTTATCAGATATTAAGATCTCAATAGCTGCTTTTTAAATTTGCATTTGCCTGGCATAAATTGTTGGCTCTTTCATTTTTAACCTTCCTGAATGACTTCACTTCCAGTGTGTCTCTAATATTGTCCATCCAATTGGACTTTCCTTTGGGATCCAATCTCAAGGTATTTCTTTTTAAATAAGTGAAGTTAGGCTGTTTACGCTTATTGTTTTGACATATCATTGATCCTAATTGCTCATGACTTTATAGTTATAGATTCTGTTTTCATGTGTGGCTTTCTCCCTTTTCTTTTGTTTGATATATATATAAAATTCGTAGGTATCTTTTGTTGTCCTAGAGTTTATAGCCATAACTTCATCTAATACCCTTAATTATCTGATACATTATTCAGCATATATAATTTCCCTTCGTGAACTATCGTGGTATTAGCGTATTTCATAATATAGCTATGTAATATGTAATATATTAGTTACAGTAGCAGTAGCATTAGCCTTTCCTTCCTCTGTACTCCCTGAGTTTTTGTCAATGACATTATTCTCTTTAGATTTATTTCTATTGTTACATATATTCATAGCTTGAACACGTCATTTGCCAGCTGAAAATGGCATCTTGTTTTTCTAACATGGGCAGGCACCAGGAATCGAACCTGGGTCTCCAGCATGGCAGGCGAGAATTCTGCCACTGAGCCACCATGGCCCACCCTTAAAGTGACACCTTTTGACATGAGGAAATCAGTGCATTTCCTCTCCCTCCACCCTCTCCCACTCTGCTTCTTCCAACTTCCGTTGTTATGTCACTTCTCTGTTGTCAAGATGTGCATCATTTGCATTCTATTCTGTCACTCCATCCCTGAACTATTTTTTTTTAACTCTTTAATAAAAATATATTTAGTGCTCACTGTCAGTTCTTTTGTGACAGTTTATTCAGCTTACTTTTAGTTTGCCTGGGATTTTTCCACTCCTCAATCCTCAAGAAGGCCCTGGGAATACTAAGTTCTGAGCGCTTGCATGTTCAAAACAGTTTGTGCATTGCCTTATGGTTGAAGGACAGTTTGGCTCATATAGAATTCCTGTGCTTTCTTTCCTTAAGGATTTTTCAGACGTTACTCAGTCGTCTTCTAGCCTTATTACCGTGTAGTTATTTTGAGTGTCATTTTTGGATGAGTGATTGTCGAAGGAGATGGGATTTTCCTGGACTGCCCTGGTTTCAAGGAGGTCATGGGTGAGGGCGTGGAATGTTCCGGGCTACCTCTTACCACCCAGTGTCTTTTAAGTGCATTTTAAGTGTAGAGCTTTTATAGGGGATAAGCAATTGTGACCTCCCTCCCCCACTGAGTAGTATCTAGTCTGCCCTGCTGCCACAGAGATGTGCTGCCTCCTGCCCACGTGTCTTACCTGTGTGATCTCCTTTTTAGTCTCGTTTACTTGGCTTCTTTAATGGAAACAGACAAATAAAATAGGCTTGGAGGAGACCCTGCTGGCAGCCAGTGTACCCAGTTCCACTGTTGCAAGGAAGGGATTTAGTATTGTCATCTCAGGGAAAGCCCCTCAGCTTTGAGAAGTTTACCTTTTCCAGCTCTTTCTGAGCTTGGGGTCTGCAGGTGCCTGATTCTACACAGAGACAGGCTCTCTCTCTACCCGCCACTTCTGTCATGGTCCCAGCTTCTAGCTGTATCCTAGTTGAACAAAAAATGGAGTTTGTACTTGTTTCTCCTCGTCCTTATTTAGAGGGAAATACCATCTTTAAACCATCACCTTCAGTTGAAAAATTAGAAAACTTTTAAAAAAGAATAATACAAATAATCTCTTATCTTTTTGTGAGAATGATTTTTGTCTTTCTCTCTTCCTTTCCAAGATGTAGTGCTAGGAGTGAAATCATGGCACGCTAGAGTCAGACTTGATTCCTGGTCCCACCTTTTCCTTTTAACGATGGGGGGACTGAAGACCTGATAGCAGTTCCCATGGTCACTGAGCTAACCTGTGGCCGTGCTGGGGGCTGAGCCCAGGCTTCTGGCTTCCAGTCCAGCGCCCTTTCTCCCCTACCCCAAAGGTGTTTGATCATTTTTTTTGATCATTTTTTTAACTTGGTATTTTTGTATTCATGAAAAGGATTATGGAAATCCTTCTTTAAAACAGGCTTTACAAAGTGCTTTTAGACTCATTCTCAGTTTTTTCTTATGATGACCTAGTGAGAGCAGCATGAGAATTTCCATTTTCTGATGAAGAAACAGAGTATCTGAAACATAAGTTCACTTGCCAGGACCCAACCCCAGCTGTGCCCGAGACGCAGCCCCTGCTCTCCCTCCTCTAGGAAGTGCTTCCAGGTGGCCCTAGCTCAGGGTTCCCACACCGCATTTATTCTGATTTTCGCCGGGAGCTGTGCCTTAGTAATCTCCGCCTTCTCTAGAGCACACAGCACAGAGCTGTGCAAACAGAGGCAGCTCATGGAGCGGGACAGACTTGCAGAGGAAAGCAGGTGATTCCCTAAGGGGCAGACTGTGAGCTGTGGGGAGGGAAAGGGGTGGGACTTACACCCACCGAATGCTGTGTGTCAGGCGTTGTTTTTGGCACTTATCTGCCGGCTATAGACATAGCAGGTAGAAAATGCATTAGCATATGCTAAATAAAATGAAACACAACCATCTCATGCTTGGAACCTGTCGCAGCCCCATCAGGTAGGATTAGACGGTGACGTATCTGAGACTCAGGCATGTTAAGTAGCTTTTCTGAGCTCCGTGTCCAGGAAGCAGTCGTGGTAGCCTTGCGCAGGGTAATAAGGTGACTTCAGCTTTGGGAAATGGGCACGGAAGTGTCCATACATGCCCCAGGCTTAGTTCTCTGAAGGTTCCTCCATCATGAGCCATAAAGTAACATTGTACTCACCATGCCAGGGTTTCTCTTGGCAAGCATAGGGAGGGCAAACCAGTGGTCCGCTGGACAAATCCTGGAGACACAATATTTACAGTTTTGAAAAGTGAGCTGCTGACCTTTGAAAACTGGGGGAGTTTGCTTCAGGATCTGGACTTTAGGCTCCTCTTGAAACATTGGTCCATGGAGCCTGGGGTTATGGTGACGATCACAGGAGCTAACGCCTGGTGGCACGGAATTGGGCACAGTACCTAGTATGACATCGTTATTAAGAGTAATAGTATGTCCTGCCCCAGGCGTTGGGATGAAGAATCAGGGGGTCCAATCTCAGTCTCAAGACACCCCACCGAAGAGCCCCCTGTTTCAGGCACACATGTTGGGGCTTCTCCTCCAAGGGGTTTTATCTGACAGTTTCCAGCAGCCACAAACACCAGGCTCTGCAATGCAGGGTAATATATTTTTAGGAAAAGTTGCTCCAAAACTGTGCTTGGGGAAGCTGCTGTTTGTTGAACTGGCTTTGTGTAAGCGCTGGGCCAGGGCAGGATCTAAAAATATTGGGCTTGTCTGCCTTCCCGCCTGGGACTGTTGGGCTTTTGAACGGCCATGTCAGAGCTTCCGACAGTGGGGAGCAAATGCTCCCCGTCCCTGACCTTTGCCGGCTGCTGCTCAAGCACCATTCTGTGAGAATGGATTTATTTTTCTACTAAATGTATTCTGTTCGATGGCTGTAGGCATTAATGTAGCTGGGATTAAACTCAGGTCAACAGGATTGAAAATAAATAGCACTCTCACCTGGAGAATACAAACAGGCCACCCCGCCAACAGCCTCTGCCGGGAGGCAGCTCCGCTGGTCAAGATGTGTCCCCAGGAGATCCCTGCTGTGGAAGGTGATAAGGGACGCTCAAGGAGGGCAAAGCTGAGCAAAGGGACACCCTGCCACTCACCCACAAGGCTCTGCTATTTTATGTGTCGCTGGGAAAGGGGCCGAGCAACGATGGCTCTAACAGAGCAGGGGGAGAGGTGGTGGCGTTTTGAGACACCCCCCAGTAATTGCCACTGCTCTAAAACAACTACGTACATTATTTTAATTAATCCTCGCATTATCTTATTATTTTAACTAATGCCCTGTGGGATGGATTAGCATCTTCGTGATATCCCTACTGTTGATGTGTGTTTGGTGTCGCTGTCCTGCCTACTGAGCTCCTGGCAGAACTCCAGGCCAGCTCTTCTGCCTTGGCGGTGCACTCTTCATGATGTTTTTACACGGTTATGGTAGTACCGCAATTTCCATTTGACAAATCAGGAAACTGAGGCTCAGAGAGGTTGGGTGACAGGGACTGCGGTAGTTTGGAGCTATGTGTCCCAGAGAGACATGTGCAAGTTACCACGGGCACCGACAGTCTTTGAGAATCTACTGTGCCAGGCTCTGCTCAGGGTGATGCCATTCGCTCCATTTTACGTGTTTTTTTTGCATGGCCAGGCACTAGGAAATGAACCCAGGTCTCAGGCATGGCAGGTGAGAACTCTACCTGCTGAGCCACCGTGGCCGGCCCCTTTAGCTCCATTTTAGATGAGGAATTTGAGGCTCAGAGAATTGGAGTCACCCAACGCCACCCGGGTAATGGGTGACAAGTGGATAAGCGGGCAGGTGAATGAGATGACAAAGCTCAGGTGTGGCTGGATTCGCAGCCCCTGCCTCTGAGGGCCGAGGGGTCCTGGGGCCCCCTGGAGAGGAGCCCGCAGTGGGCACCAGCTCCGCGTCATTAACTGTTCAGTGACTCTTCCTGCTGCTTCTTGGACGTGGCCTCTGTGTGAGACACCTGGAGACGTACAAAGTTGGCAAGGATAGGACAGACCTGTGTGCACGTGGCTGTCACCCGGGGCCGCACCGCCCCTCGGCCCAAAGCCCCGACTCACTCCCGAGGCTGTCCTGGGAGAACGCAGAGCCTGGCTGAGGCTCTCCAAGGGCCCTGGATCGTTGATGGCCCGTGTGATCGTGAGGACTGAGTTTCCTTTGACCTGGCAAGCTCCTGGTGAACCCGTACTGGAGAGTACTGATGGTCTCTCTCCTTTAAGGAGCTTACAGCTGCTTTAAATCCTTTCCATCGTTCTGTTGGGAATTGAGATCAAGCTTACTGGGCTGTTCTTTCTAGGCTCCCCTCTTTCTTCTCTAGTGGGGGCACCTGCCGTCCGCAGGCCATTGGCAGCTCCCCCCTCCACCCCTGGGGGTGTAGGACACAGCCCAGGGAGCCAGCCAGACCCAGGCAGGACATGGCCCCGTGGGTCCCACACATTATGTTTCCGCGCTGGGGTGTGAGCCCTCTGCCCTGGAGGCCGGACTTCCCGGCGGTACCTGCTGCCCCGTCCACTGCCACGTCCTGTCTCCCAACTTTGCACCGGGGCATGTGGGACTGGGGAGGCCCTCCAGCCCCCCACCCCGCCCAGCCCTTCTCCACACGTCTTTTTCCTCTCAGCAGAATGTAAAGGGCCTTTCGGTTGGAGATAGGAGCACAGATCCCCACCTGCTCTGGCTGCCCCCTGCCTGGCCATCTCCTGGGGTCCTTGCCTCAGCCCGTATCTCTCCCCGTCCCCTTTGCAGCCTCCTCGGCAGCCCCACTGAGTTTGGGAAATCGCTGTGTCTTTTGCCTTGGCATTTATATCAAACCCTTCAAGTGGCCTGTCCTTCTGTCCCTTCCTGCCTCCTCCACCCACCTCCCATCAGTAGCATCATTATTTTGGTGAACAAAATATATGATTTGGAGGTAACTTCATTATGCTTAATTGTACCCTATCAATGCCAAGTGTATCTTAAAAATGATAATTGCTTATGAGATTCCTCCTGCAAATATTGTCAGCACAGTGACTTTGAAAATGAGCCTGGGCCTCCGATGGCTTCTTTCGCCATTAATGTCACCCCACGCCAGGCAGGGAGGAGGCAGGGCGCTGGGATCTGATTTGGTGTTAGTGCATTTGTCTGAGAGTGAACGCCCACGGCTGTTACCTAAATTAGCAGCGCCTGGTTTGGAGCACGGCCTCGCAGCCTGAGCCTGGGCTGTGCAGCTTCCAGAGAGAAGGAGTGGTCCTGCCGCACGCTTGGCTGCCTGGCGCGGGCTGGATGCTGTGACAGCAGCCTTGGGCCCCCTGCCTCTGTTATTATAATCCTGGGGAGTCAGTGATTATGAACAACATTATTTTATAAAGAAAAAAGTAGAAGCAACTTGCCTGATTCCCAAACAATAGAAGATAGAGCCACACAGGGAGAGGGGGCAGGGGCTGGGGGTGCCGAGGCCCTGCTGCCCACAGCCAGGAGGCTGGGTCGAACTGACCTTCACACAGTGGCCAGGGAAGAAGGAAAATTAGAAGCAGACAGACCAGTGCAGGGTGAATGCTAATGACCAAGAGGCCTTGCTTTAATGCCCAGGTGGGGGCAGACACCACGGCCCTTCAGGTACTCTGAGAAGCTTCCAGCAGCAGCTCCCGAGGGCAGGCAAAGGACAGAGCAGGGCTGGGGTTTCGTCATTGGCTTGGAAGGGACAAGGTCCACCTCCTCTTGTTGCCAGGGTGGTTTTATGACATGGGTTGATGTGGCTGTCTGTTTCCACCTGGTCCGAGAGCAAAAAGGGCCTGGGATTTAGAAGGAGAACTGGGTCTGAGTTCTCACCCCTGTGCCTGGTCCTGGGATCTTGGGCCAGGTAGACGGAGGGTGGAAGACTGTTCTAGGCACCAGAAACAGTCTGTACAGAAGCAGGGGGCTGAGACGAGACAAATTTGAGTACCATACCTATCTTAAATATCGAGTACCTATCCATAGACACCATCATCACCATCAGCAGTAGCATCTCTATCACCACCATCATCACTGTCACCATCATCACCATCATCATCACCTTCACCATCATCATCATCCACATCACCACCATCATCATGATTACCATCACCATCATCACCTTCACCATCATCATCCCCATCACCATCACCACCATCATCATCATCACCATCACCATCATCACCATCCCCATCACCATCATCCCCATCACCATCACCATCACCATCATCACCATCATCATCCCCACCATCATGACCATCATGACCATCACTGTTATCTTCATCCCCATCATCATCGTCAAACCATCATCATCATCACCATCATGATCATTATGACCATCATCACCAACATCATCATCATTATTCCCATCATCACCATCACCATCATCCTCATCATCACCATCATCACCATCGTCACCATCGTCACCATTGTCACCATCATCACCGCCATCATCATCTTCATCACCTACGTAACTTAGAGCATCACGCACAGGCTGAGAATTAGATCCAGACCCAGACCCAGGCTCGAGAGCAGTAGGTGCCCCCTACCCACTGGCTGGACTGAGGTGAGAAGAATCCTTTTCCAGGCATCTCTCTTACCACGTGGGAATGTTCTGGATTGTCACTGGACATGAAAAAGCACCTGTCTTCATGGTGACATTCTGTTCTTGTCTCTCCCGATGTGATAAAAGCAGCATCTCCCACCTCCCTCCAACTCCCAGAGATGCTGCACAATTGACATTTTCTCTGTGGGCTGGACCCAGGGTTCCTGGAAATCCCGACTTGTCACTAAAGCATCCTGTCAGGTGGCATCGAGCTGCTGCCCGGGCTGAGGTCTCCCTTAGATGGTAAGTGCTGCTGCAGATGTTGTTTCCTGGCTTGTCTCCTCCTTGTCTGGGCTGATGTTTGGGCATTTAGTGGAAGGGTTGGCACGAGGGGAAACTCTTGGCTGTACATGGCCAAACCTGTAATTTCCTTCTACAAAACAAAACACAAGGTGGGGCAGTGCAGTAACACGGGCTTGGGAGCCTAATGAGGGGCAGAGCCTATGTGGGGTCTTCACCCATCTGTCCACTGAGACCACACAACACCTCTCTGAGGCCAGCACCTTGGGCTTAGAGCTCAGCACCTTGCCTGTATCACCCAGTGACCAACGGCATTCACATGCATGGCACTTACTGGGTCCTGCAGCATGCAGGGACCTGGGTGGAAGCACGTGTTAGAGCTCGGCTCTGGAGCCAGGTTGCCTGAGCCCCGTCCCAGCTCCGCCATGCACCAGCTGTGTGCTTACACTCTCCCGGTGCCACACGAGCTCATTGGAGGCCTGGGTCATGCTGGCCCTGCCTCCTGAGTTGCTGGCAGACTCAAGGGTGTCACTTCACTTGAGCACAGGACGCGATGCCAGCAACTCAGGGGCTGCAAAAGGCTGGCTGGGAGTGCCAGAGAAGTAGGCAGCCCTTGGAGAGGTAGGGAGCCATGAAGCTTTGCCAGCTCTGATAAAGCAACGGGGCTCATTGAAGCACTGCAGCCTGGAGGGTGGAGGGGAGGAGGGGCTGGAGTGGAGGTGAGTGCCATTGTCCATGGGAGAGGGGACAGGTCCTGCTGGAGAGACCTGGAGGCTTCTGTGGCAATTGAGGAGGTTTGGATCCACAGGATTTGATGGTGACATGGCCATGGGGAATGGGGAAGGGGTACATGTTGAGCAGGACCCCTGGACTTTTGCTTGGGGCACCTGAGTGGCTGGTGAAGGGGAACCTAGGAAGGGGCTAAATTTGGGGAGCCTGTTTCGGACACACTGGTTAGCAGTTTCCAAATGTTTCTAAGGTGCAGGACCGTTATTCAAAAAGCATCTCAGACAGAGCCCCGTATGTAAAGCACACACAAGTAGGACCGTTTTGTGGACGTGGACTGAGAGGGGTTTGCCCTCATTCCCCACCCCCGACAGCAGATCCGACCTGTCGCCAGCGGACCCAGGCCTCCCGGGAGCGGGTGGCGCTGAAATCCCCCCCGTGTGCGTGGACGTGCGGTGCCCACCGGAGCCCAGTGCACTTGCCATTTATCATCACGGGCTCAGCCAGGGCTGCAGAGACATAATAAATGGCACGTGGGCCGACTTGGCAGGCCCCCCGGCAGGGACACCCGGCTACCTTTTTCTCAGGCTGTCACATACATTCCCAGCCAACACCTGAGCAGCGACTGCGGGTGGCCCTGCCAGGGCTGGACTTTCCCGGCCCTGCCCTCAGCCCCACGACACCCCAACACCAGCCCGCGAAGGTGGACACAGCTGGTGGCCGAGGTGCCCTCACCATTGGTTTCCTTGTCGGTGTCTTCTCAGTCTTTGCGGACGAGGAAGGAGAGGCCTGGCGTCTTCCTCTCTCCTTTCCTCCTTTGCTCCCTCCCTCCCTGTCCATCCTCCCAGTCTTTCTCCCGACCCTGTTTAAATCCACATGGACGTAGCTCTGTCACCTTGCGGGTGAGGTGAGCTTTGCCAGCCTTTGTCAATTAGGAACTGGTCTCCTTGGCTCGTGGCCGTGTCACTCCCATCTCGGCCCCCTTCGTCACGGGGTGTCCTCCCCCACGTGCCTGGGTGTCTGTGTGACTCTCCTCTCACATGGAGAGACGTGGTGGGACGTAGGACCCTCCCCCTCCCCCAAGTAAGCGCGTCTTAACCTATCACACCTGCAGATCCTATTTCCAAGCGAGAGCAGGGCCCGAGGTTCCAAGTGGATGTGAATTTGGAGGGGGCTGTCCCTCTCCTGGGCGCTGTGTGGCCACCCAGGGGCTCTTCCGTGCCCTGTCCTCCTGCCAGGGACCAGGTGGGTGGACCCTGCCACCCTCGGCTCCGCTCCCCCCGAGGCTGGGGGCATCTCCCCACCCCTCTAACCCGCCGGGCCCCCCCCACCTCCACGCCGGCCAGACCCGCCGCCCTATTTCCCGTCCATGTTTGTGTGGGCTGTTCCCTCTGCCCAAAATGCCCTTCCTTCAGGTACTGCGAGGCCACTCCTGCTCCTGCCGGGCCTCTGAGACACCCGTGCCCTGGCCCCCCACCCACCGCCCTCTTCCTCGCCCTCCCCTGTTTTACTGTCCCCGCGGCTTTGGGCGCCACTTTACCGGGTTTCCGACGCTCTCGTCTGCATCCGTGCTTGTGGGCTGTGTCCCCTGACACTGGCCCCACGGGGGTGGATTGTCTGTCCCCAGCACGCAACTAGGCACCTGTGACACAGGAAATAGCTGGTGAATGAACGCGTTCCCTCACCATTGATTCCTTCGTTCGTTAATGCTTCCAGGCATTTGGTGAACATCTTCTGAGGGGCCTGTCTGGGCCATCCACTGTAGTCGAACCCCGAATCCCATCTTATCGCCTGGAACCACGGCCCAGGCCTGGGGCAGCAGAGGCCCCCCGCAAGCCCAGGGGTGGGTTAGCAGCAGGGCCTGGGCTGGTTGGGGCAAAGGGCTTCAGGTCCCAGAAGCGATCGTATGATGTGGGTGCAGCTTAGCGTATCGGGTTCCCCAGACCTGTCACCCAAGGAGAAGGAGGCCATGGGCCCCCCCGCCCAGCTGGTGTTGGCAGAGCCCTGGGGTCCATGTGGAGTTCAGCTTTCCCAAAGGGGAGCCATGAGGTGTGGCCCCAGCCATGCTGCAGCCCCTTGGGAGACATTAGCAGAAGTAGAAGGTCTGCAGCAAGGGAGGGGGTGGCTCGGTGGCACTTTGCAAGGACCCAGCCGTACCTTGAATGTTATTTCACATGAATACTGTCCCACTTTAAGAGGGGCGTGGCATCTTGAGTTCGTTCAGGGCACAGAAGCTAAAATGGTGGCCCAGTAATTGCACAGCAAATGCAATGGTGACGCACAAAAGACTTTGCATTCTGCCAGCCTAGGCTTGAGTTTCTGTCCGTCACTTGCCAGCTGTGTGACCTTGGGCAAGTTACTTAACCTCTCTGAGCCTCAATTTCCTCATCAGTAACATGGATCTCATCTGTGCTGAGGGGTTGTTAGGAGAACTCAATGATAACCTGTCGATGTGGTGAGAGTGCACAGTGAAAACTGTGGGTGCTGGCTGGGTCCTTGGGGTGCTGGCCCTGAGGTCTGGCTGTGCCAGGCGTGGGTCTGCGGTGGCGTTTGCACACACAGCGATCCTCTGCCGGGCCTCTGGGCCGTGTGTGCTCAGGGCTTCAGTGCTGGCACTGACTTCGTTTAGGAAATTGCTTGTTATGGGGCCATGAAAGCGTGCCCTGAATTCACGCCATTTACTTTTAAGTACATTTGGGTGAGTGGAAAAACAAAAAAGAGACAATTTGAAAAGAACACTCTCTGAGTATAATGAAGACTTGGGCAGGGGCCCAAAACCTGACCCAAATCCCAACTTCAGAGTGCGAGCCGGCAACAGAGGCCCCCGCCTTCCCATGCAGTCCCCGGGCCGTGTGTCAGCCGGATTTTCAACTTCGCCTGTGAAGGCTGAGCTGCCATCAGCCCTAAATCCTCAGCTCTGGGCTGCAAGAGCACTTACAGGAAACAGAAGCAGCTTAGATTCTGTAGGAGCCATCACGCCAGCCGTCCTCGGTTACCCACTCCTGCTTCAGGCCGGGGAGGGCTGAGTGTGCAGCGGCCTGGCCAGGGGTGCAGCCTCCTGGTGGGGTGTCAGCCTCACCCTCGGGGCTTGTCTCACCCCCACCCCTGGGAGCGGCCCCCTGCCAGGCCTGTCCCTTTGAGGACCAGCCCCTGACTTTCACAGGGGTTCAAGTCACGTCCCCGGGTGGTGTGAGAAACGAGGCCGTTGGCTTCTGGAAATATGAGCTTGGCCAAGCACATAATGAACGTGATTAAACTTAAATGAGGTGGGGTGTGGCCTGGGCCCTGAGTCCGAGCGTTGGCTGTCCTTTGCTGAGTCTGCCTGCCCAGGCCCCCCCTCCCTGCCCCCCCGAGCTGGTGCAGGCTGGTCTCAAGGAGCTGGCGGGAGGTCGGAAGATGCTGGAAGGAGAGGACCGGCCTTGGGAAGCACTCTCAGCCCGGTAAGGGTTTTCAAGATGGGTCCATTTTCTTAGGTATATAAAATGCTCCCAGAATGCCGTCCTTAGCAGGCAGAGAAGGTCTTTTTTTTTTTTTGAATGAAAAATATTCTTTATTTAAATAAATGAGAACATGTTAAGATGCCAGCAGTGACAAGAGTTGTTACCTAAAACTTGACAGTTAAGATTTCCCCAAGGTTTTTAAATACTTAAAAATAAATCTTCTGTCTGCTGATTCTTTAATCCACAACTTCTCAATCAGTTTCTCCCATCTTTTCTCTAGGACTTACAGCTATGAGGACGCTTGTTATCTGCATCTCTTTCTTTAGGTCTGTTGAGTCACTTTCACAAATGAGCATTTCTGGAGGCAAAGTCTTAAGAACAAATGAAGGAGAATGATGCGTATTATCTGTGTTCCAGACATCAGGACCAGGACTCCGATTAGCAGCGTCAGAAAGTTTTTCATTTGGTTCCAAACTTGGAAACTTAAATGGCTCATCATCTGCAGCAAGTAGCCTCATGTTCCTTGAGCCTTTTAACCGGGACCAAAGGACAAGTGTTCTAGTTTGCTAACTGCCGGGATGCAACACACCAGGGACGGATTGGCTTTTCATAAAAGGGGATTTATTTTGTTAGTTCTTCAGAGGAAAGGCAGCTAACTTTCCACTGAGGTTTTTTCTTACATGGGAAGGCACAGGGTGATCCCTGCTGCCCTTCTCTCCAGGCCTCTGGGTTCCAACAACTTCTCCCTGGGGTGATTCCTTTCTGCATCTCCAAAGGCCTGGGCTGAGCTGCGAGTGCTGAGATGAGGTGTGCTGAGCTGCTTGGGCTGTGCTATGCTGAGTCTCTCATTTAAGCACCAGCCAATTAAGTCAAACATCATTCACTGCAGCAGGCACGCCTCCTAGCCGACTGCAGATTTAATCAGCAACAGATGAGGGTCACGTACCATTGGCTCATGTCCACAGCAACAGAACTAGGTGCCTTCACCTGGCCAAGCTGACACCTGAGTCTAACTACTGCAACAAGTGTTATATTTGCAGTTAGCCGTCTTTTTTAGCTATCTTTGGATTTTTCTTTCTGCATGATGCCAGGAGGTGCTGCAACCTGCTGGCTGGCGTCCTGTGGTTTGTTTCTAGGCCCTCTGACGCCATGAGGCCTTTTTCTTGAAGAGTATCCATTAAGAATCCAAAGGGAAGTGCCATTTGAGGAGGGAAAAGATCCTGTAAGAAGGCTGGTGTTAGGCTGGTGCTAGTCTGCTCCAGAGCAGTTCTTGATGAGGCAGGATGGCAGGATGGCATGGAAGGTTCTAGGCTGGTATGTTGTCACCACCTGGTGCTTTCCCCTCTGCGGGACCCACCCAGTGCCTGTGGCCCCTGCATCCGCCCTGGGCCTAGCTTTGTGACCGCCAGCCAGTGCCTCGGGCCGTGCAGGGCTTTCGGGGGCTGTCTGTGCCTTACGTGCCTGGACACTGTGTGCACCAAGGTTGCTTCCACTGAGGCGACGTTTCTCCGTGTTCATGGCTGCTTCCTGCCTCTGCCTGCCCTGGCATGCTGGTGCCTCTGTTTGCCATTGCTTTCCTTGTTCTCCCTTCCTTGTCCCCCCCTAGCCTAGTCCCCCCTGCCCCACACTCCTCGGGTGCTGCCGTTTATTCTGCCATCCAGAGACCTGCCCCAAACTGCAGTGTGACTCGAGGGTCAGTGCCGAAGCCTCGTCCCTCTTTCCCCAGCCCCAGGCAGGCACCGGCATTTGTGGAATAGGTGTGAAGCACTCTGCGTGCAGAGTTGCGACCCGGAGTGTTTGTCCAGGGGTGGTGAGCAGGTCCCTGGGGTCCCCTTTGGCCCTGCCTCTGCATTCCTGGGGTTGCACCTACATAATGACTGCAGATTGCACAGGCAGCAAAGCCCCGGGTCCCAGGGCTGCCGGCTCCAGGTGTGGTGGGGAGGTGCCAACTGCAGAACCCTGGGACCCCTCATCCTGGCAGGCTGCCGGCTCCCAGCATGGTGGACAGGTGCCAATTGCAGAAACTGAGGGCCCAGGCCCCCAGCCCTGGCAGGCTGCCGGGTCCCGGCGTGGTGTGTGATCCTTCGCCATCCCCAGCCCAGAGCACGTGTGAAGTGGCTCCACTTTGTCATCCGCAAACATCTCATGACACTTGCCCAGTTTCCATGGCGATGTCGGCTTCTCTCTCCAACTGCTCTTGAGAGGGATTATAAATTCATTATTTCATACTTAGGTCCTGCACTCCGCCTTGTTCTGCTTCTAGAAATCAGGGTCTCAGTAGGACTCTATTCATTTATTATCTGATGGGAAAAAAATGAATTGAGTCAGAGCCTGGAAGACTTCTTTCTTGCTGGGGCCTGAGAAGCTGGTGCGCTGTGATGTGGGAATTCCACGCAGCCCACGTGGGCCTGGACCTGTCAATTTTGGTGGCTTGTAAGTCACCTGAGCTGCCTGAGTAAGGTAAAAACACCCATAACCGGCCTGGGGGCCCCAGAAGGGTGGTGGGTGCTCGAGCTGAGCTTTGTGGGCCGTCGCTTTGGGTGCCCATCCAGACTCAGCACTAACCAGCTGTGTGACCCTGGGTGAGTCAGGGAAGTGTCCGAGCCTCAGTTTCCCCACCTTGAGAATACAGCCCACCTTGCAGGGTGGCCGTGACCCTCATGTGCTTTCCTCTTGTGGCCTCGCCCTGTACCGGGGCTGGGGTTTGCCTGGCCATTTTGGACCAGGTCACCTGGCGGTGGTGGCCACGGGGGATGCCGTGCACTGTAGGATGTCCAGTGGCAGCCATGGCCTTGACCTGCTAGATGCCATAGCGACAATCAAACATGTCCCCTGGCATTGCTGAAGTCGCCGCCCTGGTCTCTGGGGACCTGCCCTGCAGGAATGCCTTTGCAGAATGTTCCCTGGGGACCCCTCTGACTTCCCTCCTCCTTGCAGATTTGCCATCCCCACAACCCATCTGCCTGCCGTGGCTTGGCCTGCTGCCAAGAGAGACCTAGCTCTTGCATCCTCTCCCTTTTCTTTATCTGAAATGTCCTCTCCATCCTTCAAAGCTCAGGTCAAATGCCCCCTTCTGTGGACAGTGTGCCGCCCCCCTGCAGTTCCCTCTTTCGCTTCCCTCTTTGGGAGATGGGCTGAGCTGGGAGCCTGGGCCAGTGCTTCCAGGTGGGCTGAGTGTGGGCTGAGCACTCTGTACCCCGCGCCTTCACATGAAAGCACCCCTATAACAGCACCCACCCGTGGCATCCTGGGGGAGCCCGTGAGCCCACAGGGGCCGCAGGCAGCCAGCCCCCCAGGAGGCCAGCTGTTGTGCTCTGGATGTGCACATCAGTCGGGGGCTCCCCAGAGACCCAGAACTGATCAGGGTGCGTGTAAAGAGATTCGGTATAAGAAGTTGGCTGAGGTGATGGTGGGGTCTGGTGAGTCCAAAGCTGTAGGGCAGCCACAGGCCGGAAATGCGGGCAGGGGTTGATGCCGCACCCTTGGGGCTGAATTTCTTCCTCTCCGGAAGCCTTGGTTCTGCTTTGCAGGCCCTCACCTGAGAGGGGGACCCCTGCCCCACCGCATCCCAGGTCCAGGGTGGCCCCCTTTACCTAAAGGGAAAGGCCAACCGCGTCTACAACACACCTGCAGCAGCACCTGGACTGGCGTTTGATGGAATAACTGGGGACCAAGGTCAGGCCACATGGACACCCAGATGTGACCGTCGCGGTGTCTCTGGTTTCCCCTTCATCAGGGGCTGGTGTCAAGCTCACCTGGGCCCCCGTGCCTGGAGCAAGGCTGTCACAGAGTTGGTGCTTGGGGGCTGCGGCGTGAAGGAGAGGGAAGACAAGGCCAGAGAGTGGCCTCCTCGTGGGTCTCTGCCCTGCGCTTTTATGCTGGCCTCACGGTCCTGCATTCGGTCCCTGCTGGCCGCTCCTCTCGGGAGCCCCTGTGGCCAGGAGCTGCACAGTTAATATTCTTTCCTTCTGCAATCTGCTGGGTGAGACGGAGTGCGGAGAAGCTGAAGGCGGTAGGCCAGGTCTCAGCGGGATGGCATTCAGCTAGGTGAGCAGGCACGGCTGCCCATACTGCCCCCCTGGGCACCGGTGGAGGCTGACCAGGTCCGCCTGGCTGGTCTTCGGCTGTCCCAGCCTGGAGGTTGATGCTACCCCCACCCCCATCCCCACCGGGCAACTCACTAACTGCAGCCCTGCGTCACTGTCCTCCTCTGAGACATTCGATGGCTCCCACTGCCCCTGGAAAACAGTCGATCTGTATCCCCCAGCCAGGTGGTCTCCCCTTCGTCTCCTGGCCTGCCCTCCTCCAGGCTCTGATGGAGATGCAGGCCCCGCTCAGGAGCGTGGGCTTTCCAGCCCGACAGACCCGGGTTTGGGAGTTGGCCGCTTTCCAACTCCACGACCTGGGGCGAGCCGCTCAACTGCTCGCAGCCTTGGTTTCACATCTGGGAAAATGTGGGCAACAAAGTGCTCATTTCATGGAGTGTTTGGGTGAGTTAAAATTACGTAGCGTGTGTAAAATCCATAGGGCAATGGGCAGACCACGGCAAATATGCAGGAACCTGCTGGAATAATCACGTTCCTACTGTATCCTGTTAGAAACCAGCTTCTCATACTGTATTTTCCAGCTGTATTGGGAAGTTCTGGGCCCCTTTTATAAGGCTGCCTGCTTCCTTGCCTCTCTTGCCGCAGGACCTGAGGCCCTGGTAGTGGGCTGGACCCCACCGGACACTGTGGAGTTTTCTGGGACTTTCACTGCCTCGGTGGGAAGGCCTCTGGGACGCGGATCCAGAATACCTTAGGGCCCCCTTGACTCTCTGAGGGCCCCTCTCTGCCCAGGTTGACCCGGAAGGTGGGTAGGGTTATCACTCTTTCCCTGTGTTGGCCCCGTGGTGGCAGGAGGATCTCTGGATTGGCAGAGTGGACTGCCCCACTGGGGCAGTGGGGGAAGGTGCCCAGCCTGGCAAGGGGGCAGGGTGGAGGGCCTTTGCCAAGAGCGGTAATGAGAGGAGGTGGGGCAGTCAGGATTTCCGATCCTGCAAGGGGCAGGAATGTGGGTTTCTGTCAGTGCAGACCACGCTGGCGTGGGCTGTTTGGCTTTGGATTTGGGCATTCCTGAGGCCAGAAGATGAGCAGAAGGAGTGCGTGAATCTGGTGTTTGTAAGTTGGCGGTGGAGTGTAAGAATAGTGACTCATTTTGCTTTCTCTTTAAGTCAGTTTGATTGAAATAGAATGTAGTAAAACTCACCCTTTTAAGTGAGGAGTTTAAGCTTTGATATATTCATAGTTGTGTTGCCAGCATCACAACTGAGACAAAGAACATTTCCATCACCCCCCAAATTTCCCTGTGCCCTTTGCAATCAAAGCCTTCTACCCCCAGCCCAGCCATCCCAGATCTGTCTCCCCCTCTCCAGTGTAGCCCTGTCCGGAATGCCATACAAACAGAATCACACAGTGTGTTACCATCTGAGCCTGGCTTCTTTCGCTCACCTTAATCTCGCTCAGATTCACTAGTGCAGTTGGGTATGTTGCGGGGTGTCTCCTTTTAGTGCTGAGTTGTGTTTCCTTGTGTGGCAGGATGGACCATAGTTTCCTTATCTCTACTCGCCAGTCAATGGCATCTTTATTCTTTCCATTTTTTTTTCCTATTATGACAAACAATAGTCATAATAGTTCAGCTGCTATGAACATTTGTCTACAGGTTTTTGTGTGGACACATGTTTACATTTCTCTTGGGGGGCTACCCGGGTGTGGAATAGCTGGGTCATCTGTGAACTGTGTATTTTACTTCGTAAGAGGCTGCCACGTCGTTTTTCAAAGTAGCTGATTGACTTGTCTCTCCATCACCAGGCCACGGGAGTTTCAGTTGCTCCATGTCCTCACACAGCACTTGACATCATCAACTTTCAAATCTTAGCTATTTTATTGCGTCATGATATTTCACTGTGACTTAATTTGTATTTCCATGTTGACTAGTGACATGAGCATCTTTTCACATGCTTATTTGCCATCCCTGTCTTTTCTTTGGTAAAGTAAATGTTCAAATGTTGTGGCCATTTAATTGCAATATTTGTCATTTTGTTATCAGATCGTAAAGATCCACAATCAACTCTGTGCTGGTTTGAAAGGATGTATGTCCCCTAGAAAAGCCATGTTTTAATCTAAACCCCATTTCATAAAGGCAGAATAATCCCTATCAATACTGTATGTTTAAAACTGTAATCAGATCATCTCCCTGGAGATGTGATTTAATCAAGAGTGGTTGTTAGGCTGGATTAGGTGATGACATGTCTCCACCCATGTGGGTGGGTCTTGATAAGTTTCTGGAGTCCCATAAAAGAGGAAGCATTTTGGAGAATGAAAGAGATTCAGAGAGAGCAGAGTAGAATGACATCGCCATGAGAAACAGAGTCCACCAGCCAGAGACATTTGGAGATGAAGAAGGAAAACGTCTCCTGGGGAGCTTCATGAAATAGGAATCCAGGAGAAGAAGCTTACAGATGATGCTGTGTTCACCATGTGCCCTTCCAGATGAGAGAGGAACCCTGACCGTGTTCACCATGTGCCTTCTCACTTGAGAGAGAAACCCTGAACTTCGTCGGCCTTCTTGAACCAAGGTATCTTTCCCTGGATGCCTTAGATTGGACATTTCTATAGACTTGTTTAATTGGGACATTTCTCAGTCTTAGAACTGTAAACTAGCAGCTGATTAAATTCCGCTTTTAAAAGCCATTCCGCTTTTAAAAGCCATTCCGCTTCTGGCATATTGTATTCTGGCATTTAGCAAACTAGAGCAGACTCCTTTGTTGGATGTACATTTTGAAAGTAATTTTTCCCAGTCTGTGGCCTGTCTTTTACATTTCTTAATGATGTCATTCAAGTAGAAATTTTTAATATTGATGAAGCCCCATTTATCCAAGTCTTTTCTTTTATGGTTTATGCTTTCTGTCCTATCTAAGAATCTGTGCCCGACCCAAGGTTACAAAGATTTTCTTCCAGGTTTCTTCAAGTTGCTTTATAATTTTAGAGTTTACTTTTATGTCTAGAATCCATTCCAAGTTGATTTTTGTATATGTAAATGTTGAGGAATTTTTTTTTTGGCAAATAGATGTCCAATTGATTCAGGACCACTGGTTGAAAACACTATAATAGAAAAATAGAGAAAGGGAAACATCTTATTAGAACAGGGACTTGACTGGCTCAGCAGTGAGAGAAGGGAGAAAAGCAGTGCAGAGCTAAACTCTTACTTCCTTCATGTCTGGACCTGGTATGCTTGTTTTAGCTGGATTTCTCTAGCGACAATGGAAATCAGTTGCTGCATTGCTGACACACCTGGTGACCACCCGGAGCCCCGGGCATTGGGTTTTCAGCCAAGTGACTTGGTCTTCTCTCTTTGATACCATCTGGCCAAATTCACTTGGGTTTCCTGGTGGGTGCCAAGGAGGGAGGCCCCTCCTCACCAAGAAGGCCACACCCTTGCATGAAATATTCAGAGGTGGCCCCTCCAGTGCCTGTGTCACCTCCCTGAAATGGACATAGTCTCGGGGACTCATGGAATTGCCCAGCTCTGCATCTGTCATCACACTTCTGCTTGCACGTCTGCCTGGGCGTGTCTGGGGTGGGCAATGGGGGGCCCCTCTCTCCTGCAGCGGGGGCCTGGGCTGTGCACACAGTCTGATGCAGCATCTAGTGGGAAAGGCTTGGAGCAGAGAGCTGGGAATCCCCGAGCCTAACTCACCTCTATGGTGGGGACTTTGCAGCTGTGGTTGCGATGTTTTACAGAAACGCTGACACCTGGATCAGAAGGGAAGTGTCTGTCCCAATCTGCCAATCGTTGAGGTTCCTGGATGAGAGATGACAAAGACAGCGGGCCGCGTAAATCACGGTGCACTGAAGGAGAAAGGGCTCTGGGAGGCCGCCTTGTCTAGCCTCAGCTTACATGAGTTTCAACTGCAACCCCCCACCCCGTCCTACCCCCGGGTCGTTCCCAAGTGTCTGCTTGTTTGCTTTCCGGACGTGCAGCTCACTACCCTACTCAGATGGAATTTCTGTTTGTTTTCTTACCTCTTGTTCCTTGGTCTAGCGTGGGGACACAGCTCTATTGAGTAGGGTGTTGGGCATTTATAAGTGTCTCATTCAGATGATTAATGGAAGATTCTGGAGGTGTCAAGGCCAGCTTCCATAGGGAGGTACTGGAATGCACAGGTCTTCATGTCCTGCGCTGGGCGAGGATTCTCAGTTCCCCTGGCTCGTGCCTTGCGAGTCCGTCAGCAGGATGCTGCTGTGGACTTTAGGAAGCACAGTTTCGCTGGCAGGAATCCTTTTCTCACATTTGTCCGGTGCATTTGGGCGATAGTCATGAACACGAGTGAGATATCAAACATGCTACCCGGACATGGTGGAGCATCTTGCTTGGGGATGGACTGCCCAGAACTGGCCTTGTCTGGCCTCATGGAAGTGGTAGTAACAGTCAGGTCCTACCCATTTGCAGTGCTGCGATACACCTCCACCCCCGAGAGCCCCCTGTACATGTCTGCAGAGCAGTGGACAGGCGAAAATGTCCCTGATTTCACGTTGGATAGACATGGCTGGCTGAATTGTGGCACTTCCAGCTCTCTCACTCGGGCCACTTCCCCGTCATCTGCCACTTATTATGTGCAAGTTACTCTCTGAGCATCAATTTCTTCAGCTGTAAATGGGGATAACAACACTTAATCAGGGTTGTTATAGAGATTAGTAAATGCTCATAGCCTAGAATGTTCTATGAAAGTTCTTATTATATAAACTAATAAGCCAGGTGATGGTGAGAATTAAATGCAAGAAATGTATTAAGGCAATTCTTGGCACATGGCAGGAGTGCAGTTGTTTAATACTGACCCTCTACCTTGGGCCACTTCAAAGCATGATGGACAGGATGCTGCATCAGCCTGTGTGCAGCTGTAACAAACACACCTTCTTTTGTACTGTCATTGCTGTCTAGATTGTAAATATAAAGCATGCTTATTGTAGAAAAACTGGAAAGTGTGCAAAAGAATAAGAAAAACAATTTGCTCATTATCCTAATACCCAGAGATCACCATTTTTACACATTTTCTTCTGTTTTGTTTCCTGTGCACAAGGCTGTATATAGACTCATGTTTTTGTGGTGGGTTTATATGTAGGTAGGTGTGTATACATTTTTAAATAGTTACTATGACAAGCTCCTACCACCTTTCCAATTTAGTTCCACTAATTACTCGTTACCAGCCCTGCCCTAGGGCTGAGGGTGAAAAATGGGTACGAGCCATGGTTTTTGCCTTCAAATAGCTTGTAGTCTCAAGTAGGAAACAGACAAAATAAACATATATTTCCAGTGTCCAGGTGGAAGTGCAAGGGAGAGAGATACCATTTCAAATATTTACTCAGGTAGTATTGTGCCTTAAGTATTTTTTCAGATCATTGTTTGTCTATTTTTCTATGATTTCTTCAGCATCCCAGGTGGTAGCCATTTAATAAATATTGGTTGGATTAATTAAATGGTTATGCAGCAGTTGTGGAACCATTCCCTGAAAGAGGCAGTTTCTGGCTTGTTATTATGAATAAATAGTGTGGAGCTGACACTCAGACACAGCTTTGCAAATTGACAAGCAGATGTGTTAGCCCAACCCCAGAACTGGGATGGCAGTGGCGATGATGGATCAGACCTCCCGCCAAGCATCCACGGCTAGCGGGGGGGAGCAAAATGACAATACCGCGTGACCGCAGTCCCAGCTGTAGCCCAGCAAACATTTGTCACTTCAACTTCACGTCTGAAAGCGGAGACCACCTCGTGATGCCTGTTGAAGCAGTTCTGCCAAATTTGCCCCGTCATTAACTTTCAATCACTGTTAATTTTAGACTGGGCTCTTAATCCAAGTTTTTTGTCTTTGTCAAGCTGATGGAGATGGCTCTGTTTTTAGCCTCGACACGGCGGTGGCTGGGTGCTCCTTTGCCCAGGGTGGAAGCCAGTCGTCCGCCGCAGCTGGTAATGAAATGCCAAGCTGGTGCTTTAGCTGGATCGACACGGGAAGTTTACTAATTTGACAAGTCTGCTTTGTAATGCGTGGCCCCGGCAAAAGGAGCCTTCTCCCTGATGTACCTAAGGTGCAATTCAGCCATATGTTTGGGTCCCAATGAAATGAGTTTTATTCTAGTGCTTTGGAGGAAGATATGTTGAGCTCACCCTGGGGAGATCTTTGTGAATTAGATTTCAAAAATGGAGATCTCATCTTTGTCCAGGAACCCACCCCCTCCGCCATTTTCTTCACTCCCAACAAGTCATTGCTATACCTCCGTCTTTACCACAAGGGATGGATTTTTTTCTCTGTGCTTTTATCTAGAAATCCTTAGATGCATCTCAACTATTTGGAAAGGGCAAGGCCATGTTTATTAACTACAAGTCTATTTATATAAGATACTAATGTGGGAAAATTCATTTCATGCAAATGAAACCAATTTGGTTGCTGAAAGTGACCTGAGCGCAAGCGGCATCCCTGTTGAAAGGCGCATCATTGCTCCCCTCCCGGCTGGTGTTTGCTGGTGGAGGGGGTCTGTGCAGATAAATCTCCTGCACTTTTCCGGGGTGCCTCCACTTCTTCCTCTTCTCCACCTGCCCCATCCTGCCCAGGGTCTTCTCCACATGACCCGCGCCCCTGCCCACCTCACAGGGCCCCCAAGGGCTGCTGCAAGTCAAACCCAGGCCTACACAGCCGAGGCTGGGTCCAGTCTGGGACTGCCTCAATTAGACCAAACACCACCTTTCCTCTTCTTGCCCCCTGGCCACTCTGGGCACGGCTTGATTCCAGGATTCCAGGCATTTAAAATTGATCCTGGCCAAGACTGGCCGAGGGAGCCTCTTATCAGGCCCCCTAATTCTCTGATCGTATTATCTCCCATCTTCCCTTACACTCTGGTGTAAGTAGCAAGCCAGTCGTGCACATTTAAAACAGAAGCACACGGCCACCACGCACACCTATTGCCTCCTCTTAGACCCCATGCCTGGGGTGGTGGCTGGGGGTGGCCGGAGAGGGGGGAGGTAAATCCGAGTGTGGTGCAGCTCTCCATGAGGACTTGCATTAAATATAAGGATTCTTACAGAAATCGCGCGTGCTGTGCTTTGTTCCCCAGCCTGTTTGGTTTGCAGCAAGTTCAGCTAGAGCTGGGCCAGTGTGGGCCTTGGGACCCAGGAAGGGAGTGGCTGCGAGGAGTAGCCGGTGCTCCCCTCTGGCAGAGCCGGGAACTGCGGGTAGGAACACAGAGGAACAGGAGAAATGCAGCTAAATGTGCAGACGGCTCTGGGAGATGAGGAGTTCACCATCCCAGGAGGTGTGCAAGTAGAGACCAATGGCCAAGTCTGGGGAGGCATTACCATTCACAAATAAGGTCCACTGGGTATTATTTCCTCCATGAAATGCCCAAAGCTGCCCAGCTGGAGGGGACAGAACCTTCTAGACCCAGAGGATGTTCTCTCACCAGAAGCGATCAGAAATATGTTGCTTTGTTTGTAGAATTTGCATGAAGCCCTCTGTGTTCCTTGAGGCTGCAACATGCTTAGAAAACCTGGTGGAGACAGTTGCAGAAATTTTCTTTTTCAACATGGCCAAATGTTGTTTTCAAAATACGTTTCCTAAAATACTCGGTCTCTGACGTTCAAGGCCTGCGTGGCCTGCGTGCGATGACCGCATGCCTCCCGGGCCCAGCCCAGCCTGCCCTGAGCTGCAGGCCACACTCTCCCTCCCCGGCCGCCGGGCTGGCTGCAGTGGAAGGGGGGCAGTCCTGAGTTGCAGCCCCCCAAAGGTACCGGCCACACTTCTGGAAAAGGCAGGTGCATCCGTCAGTGTTCAGGGAAGCAGTTCCTAGAATCTGCACGAGCAGGTGGCGAGGTCGCCAGGAGACCCTACCTCCAAGACCCCCAGGGGATGATCTTGGCGAGGCCCATCCTGCTAGGGCAGCCGACCAAATGCAGCAGCTGAGCCCACAGCCCCTGCTCTTGTAGACCAGCTCAGCGCCTGCCTGGGACCGGGGCTTCCTGAGCAAGCCTGGAGATTCTTCCTGGAGGGAGTCGCTACCCAAGTACATGCGTCCTGCCTCGGAGCCCTGAGTGTCTTTGGGCTTTACAGAAGTAGCTCCCTCGGTGCGGTCACAATGTCACTGACCATTTCCACCATGTCAGAGTCCCAGTTGAGAGGTATTGAGCTCCCTGTCCCTGGGCTCCTTCTGGAGTTTCGATGGGAGCTGGGATTCGAAATTAAGATCGGCTGTTGTTTTCCAAAGCATGAGCCCTGCCCTGCAGCCCAGACAGCAGGTGCGAGCCTTGACTCTTCTCTCCAGCCCTTCGGCTGACATCAGGAGGACGGCCTGGCCAGCGGCCCCCACAGCTGTGGCCCTCTGATGGCCATCTCGGTAGCGAGGCCAGGCCCTGGTCTGAGTTGGTCTTAGGCACACAGTTGGAGGAGAGAATAGATTGTTTTCATTGCTATCTACTTTTGTAGTTACCTGCTGGGGATGACAAGTGACACTCCATTTCCCAGTTATGATAATGGTGCAAAAGGCTCCTATTTCTGTCAAAGTAGAGGGTTTATTTGAAAAGGTGATAAGCACACATGCACTCCTGCTGGGAGACTCTGCCAGATGTCCGAATCCGTCCCCTTGGCCTTTGGGTCTCCTGGCACTGGCAAGTCACTCCTGGCTGTCTTGCAACAGCCTGGCCGCTCTGACCTGCAAGCCCAGCTGAGAGAATGTTCTGGCACAGGACCTGTGGATTGGACACACGGAGCACAGAGCTGGAAGATGGGGACAGACAGAGAGTCCACAGTGCCTTAAGGACACCGCCTTCAAGATTTTAGAGATGGGGACCCAAGAGCCTCTCCTGGAAGAGCCCCTCTGCTCAGAAGCCCCCCTTTCCCAAGCCCTTCTCCTCACCCTCTCTGTTAGGGCTGAGATCCCACAGCCCGCGCACCTCTGGCAGAGGGAGGGGGTGGTTGGGTCTGGATGGGGGAGACCAGCCTTCCGCAGCTGCCCCTCGCTGTTTTAAAAACCCAAGGTGAAGCAGGCAGACATGGGAGAAGCTGGGAGACTGGGAGAAACCTGACAGGTTGGAAATCAGGAGACTGCTGGGAGGCAGAGCAGGTGGTGACAGGTGTGGGGTGGGGGAAGCATTTCAGGATGGAGGCGTGAGGTGAAACCCCCCACCCGCCACCCCAGCAGGGTGAAGCCGAGCTGGGGAGCAGTGGGGAGCAGATCCCTGCTGGCGCTGTCTGCTGAGCTGGGGAGACCCCCCTCCCCCCATGTTGGAGGCTGGGCGCCCCCACCAGCCTCCTTTCCATTTGTATGCACGCCTGGTTTTAAGTAAACTTCACACGTGTGTGTGCAGCTAGCTGCTCCCAGCTCTAATGGCAGGGCGAGGTGGGGAGGCGAGGCCCCTGCAGACAAGGCCCCAGTCTGGGCCAGGCCACTGCGGTGAGTTTGACATTGTCCTGCTGGAGAACTGGACGGTGCCGGCTGAGCGCAGCCGCTGAGGGGGCCCAGACGGGCCTGGACGCCCTGAAATGGGGTGGGAAACTGTGCCACGTGCCCGTCTGCTTCTAGCCTTCCCGGAATCCTTAGAGGGTCCCCAGGCCGGAGGAAACGCAGGAATCCCTGTGCTGGGTGGGAGGACCTGTTTGAGAACAAGCTGTCTGGCCGCAGGCGGGGGAAGCAGGGGGCAGGGCCCCGCGGGCCGGTGGAGGCGGGCAGGGGAGAAGTGCGGGGGCCGGCTGGGGTGGGGTCGCGGGGATGGCTGCAGGGCCCCCACCTCCTCAGGCAGGCGGACTCGGTGCCAGGACCCTCAGGATTTCTAGGCACCCATGAAAACAACTCAGTATCTTTTAAAATCAGAAAAAGAAGCAATCAACTTTCAGATCAAGAACGTGTTTTGATATGACATGTGAATCCATTCATTTTCAAACCGAATCTGCGGTAAATATAATTTCTCATATTTTTCTATGAAAGGAGGGGCCCAGGGGGACCAAAGTGCCTTGGGTCTGTGAAGGTCGCACGTCCTGGATGGCCACATGTGGCCGATCCCGGAAGCAGGGCCCACGAGTCATTGTTGGCATTTGCCACCAGCTTTGTGGAGAAGATAAATCAGCAGCGGAGCTCGATGGGCTGCAAGTAGCTTCTTTCTGAGCCTCTGCGCGCTGGGATCCCGATGCTTTCCTGACCATCAACAGGCTCTGGGGTGGGAACTGGCCCTCCTGGGTTCTTTAAGGCTGGTGGGCATTCTTGGGGGGCTGCTGTGTCCAAAGTCTGTACCTCCCCAGGGGGCTCCAGCCAAGGGCTTCTTTCTCCAGCCGCCTCGTCTTTGTGCAGGAGGAGGCTTGCATGTCCTTTGCTGACACAGTCAGCAAAAGGAGGATCTTTGAAGTAATGAGCGTATCGTTTACTGGCTGGGCATGGGCGGGGAGGAAGGGGGAGCATTGGAGTCTGGGCAGGGATTTCTGTTTTAAAAACAGGATCAGCAATTTCCACCCACCTCTAGGAGACACCCCGGGCAGTTTTTATGTTGACAGAAGCTATACAGTAACAACGTCTCAGCTCATCCAATTACCTTTTATTGCCGTAAATAGATCTGAAAAATGCCAGCTCTCCCAGGTAGAAGCACAAGAGTATCATTTCGAATAGCCGTGGCAAAAAATAAAAGATGCGTCTCGTTTTATTAATAATTTTACTTACAGTCGCTATTAAAAAGGACTGATGGGTGAAATTAAAATTCAATCGGGTTATGAGAAATGGAGAGTAAATAATATTTTTAAAGGAGAGCCGGGGTGGAGAAGTCTACCCAGACCCACCTATTAAAATAGACATTACCCCTTAAACAGATTTGATGTAAAAATGCAATTTTCCACAGATCAGTTATGTTCCTACATTTATTTTCTGCTGACTGATTTTGATTTATGGGGGTCCTTTCCCAGCTTAGTTCTCAGCTCTCTCTTTTTTAAACATTGAGTTCCGTGCCTGTGGAAGGCTGATTGATGGAGACCCTGGGCTCTCAAAGGCTCTGTGTGTTGGCACAGCTTGAGGGAGGGACCTGAGATGGGATGATTTCCTGAGATGGGATGTGGAGAGGGGACACGTGTGGGTCTCCCGAGAACTGGGCAGGCACACTTTGCCTGCCTCTTGGGGTGTTTCCCAGTTCTTTCTGTATCTGGGGCCACTTCCCTGCATGAATGGGGCATTTGGGCAGGAAACGGGGTACCTGGCTTTGGTGCTCAGGCTGGTCCAGCTGGGACCCCAGGCCTGCCAGGTCCCTGCTATGTCATTTCCAACAAGCCGAGCCTCAGTGTCCTCTTCTGTAAAATGGGTGAGTGCCTGTCGCCGTGCCCCAGGGCTGTTAACAAAGTCCCACAACCTGGGTGGCTTAGAGCAGCAGAAACAGCCCCTCACAGTTCTGGGAGCCTGGGGTCTGAGAAGGTGTGGGCAGGCCGCACCCCTCTGGGGGCTCCATGGGCTCTTCCTCCTGACCCCTTCCGGCTTCGGGTGTTTCCTGCCTGTCCTTGGCATGTCTCGGCTTGTGCGGCACTGCGCCAGCCTCTGCCTCTTTCTCTTACAAGCCTTTTCCTTTTCTCCATCTCAAATCTCTTTCTCTTCTAAGGACACTTGTCCTTTTCGAGAACCTTACCTTGATCACATCTACGAAGACACTTCTTTCCAAATGAGGCTGCCTTTTCAGATTTTGGGGGTCAGGATGTGGATATGTCTTTTGGGGGTCACTATTCACTCCTCTGCATCCAAGTTCTGGAGGTGAGAAGAAGGTTCTGGAAGACTTCCCAGATGGGGCGCCTGCGGCAAGTCCCGGCCGAGCAGGGTGTGGCAGGTCGCAGGGTCAGCAAGCTGAAGGCATGGGAGAAAGAGCAGGACGGGCAGAGGGCCCGGCGTGGTCAAGGTCAGCCAGCCCCGATGGCCTCGTCTGTGCACACCTCGTTCACTCATTCATTCATTCATTCATTCATTCATTCAGCAAACCTCCACGAAGCGCCTGCTATGGGCCCAAGGAAGGAGACTCGGTTTGTGGGTGTGGGAAAGGGGCTGAGCAGCAGCGGGGGGAGGGCACAGGTGCCCCTACAGAGGAGTGAAGTCGGGGCGCCCCTGCCCAAGCATGAAGTTGCCCTCGGGGCTCCTTGCCTGGCCTGGTACTCATAGCCCGTGTTTGGGGTGGTTTGGGGGCTTTCCGGATAGATGGTTCCCCATGTAGATTTTGGTCGGCTGGGGGCTCAGAGGAACTGAGAAATTGGGAAGGGCTGCAGCTTGAGATTGGAACTCGAGACCCTCCCCAGGCAAAGCCAGGCAAATGTCGGATGGACCTTGTGGGAGTGGCTCGTTTTCAGAGTGCACTGGGCAGGGGTGGGCGGGGAGGGTGGGGGCATGGGCGGGGGCGGGCGGGGAGGGGCAGGGGCTGTTCCCTGGGCTGGGAGAGAGCCACCTCCATGGGCCGTGGCGGCAAGCAGGCGTGGGGGCCTCCACCTGAATGCCACTGCCATGTGAAACCGGGGTCCGTTTCTCCCCATGGAATCCTTCCCAGGGCTGCCTGACTCGGGCAAGAAACTCTCCCCTGTGCCTCAACTTCCCCATTGCAAAATTTGGTGAGCCAGCCCCCCACAATGCAGACAAGGGAGAACCCTCCAGGTGCTTGGCACGGAGCCAGCACGCAGTAGCAAGAACCGTTACTTTAATAGGGTGGGGACCAGAGGGGATCTTGTCAGTGGCCAGGGGCATCCTTTCCTGCGGCCACCGTACCGGGGACCACGACTGGGGAGGTTTCAGCCACAGGAATGTGGTCCTTCGCCCCTTCAGAGGCCCCAGGTCTGCGATGGAGCTGTGGCAGGGCCACGCTGCCCCCGGACGCCCCGGGACACTCGTCCAGGCCTGTGTCCCTGCGTCGGGGGGTGGCCGGCAGCCCTGGGCGCCCCCTGCCTCGTAGCTGCCTCACTTCAGCCCTGCTCCTCTCTGTCTGCACGTGGCCTCTCCCCTGTGTCTGTCCATGTGTCCATATGGCCTCCTGTGCAGTGGCCACCCTGCATGTTGGGTAGGGCCCCCTCTGATCCACTTTGCCTCTGACCACATCTTCAAAGGCCCTATTTCCAAATAGGAGCCCGTTCCCTGGGCGGGGTGAGGACTTGGGTGCGTGTTCAGCCCCCGGCCCCCCACACCAGGTGCCCCCACGCACCTGCCCAGTACTTCTGACCAGAATCGAGTCTCCAACCGCCTCTGCCTCCAGGGGAGGTCAGCCCTGCCCGGCCCCAGGAAGGCAAGAGCGGGGTTTGGGTGGACGCTTGCACCCATTTGCAGGCACCTACATGCTAACTTCTCCAATGACAAGTGTCTGCGAGATAACCCGTGCTGAGTATCGTGTGAGCCCAGGGAGGGAGTGCCATCAACCGCTTGCAGGGTGGTGCCTCCATCCAAGACCTATCTTCGAGGGATACTGCCCTCTGGCCCCCCCCCGTCCCCCTTACTCTCCCGGGGGAGGAGGCCCACACTCAGGGGTGGGCAGCGTCACTGCTTCCAGGCTGGGGAGCCTGGGAATTACTCCCCTTCCTTGCTTCCTGCTTCCTCTTCCACATCTCGCGTCCTGGGACATGTCTGACCCCCTCGGGGTCGTGGGGTAGGGAGAAGCCCACCCCTTCGGTGGTCCTGATGGGGCCGGTTGGTGGGTGGGCTGGGGCTCGGCTGCAGTCCCAGACCTGTCCCTGGGGGCCCCTGGAGAGGGCTTATTCCATATCCCAAGATCTGGGGTCGGATGTGGGAAGAGAGGAGGGCTGTAAGGCTCCAACTTCAGGCCTGAGTTGCACAATCTCAGGCCACATTTTTTGTGTGTGCATCTGATTAATAGACAGTCTTGACTGACTTCTTTTTTATTCTAACTTTTAAATTCTGGAATCATTTAAGACATTCAAGAAGTCGCAAAAATAGTGGAGAGTTCTGAGGGAATCCCTTTCCCGGCTTGCTCCAGTGACATTATCTTACGTCGCCGCAGTATGTTGTCATAGCCAGGAAACTGAGGCCCAGCCCCTTTTGCCAAGACCCCTCCATTGGCCCTGGCTGGCACCTGCCCTCTGTGTCCTGGTTGGTCCCACATCCTTGATGTACATTATATCTCAGTCTTCCCAGAAGGGAGAGGTATGCCCCACCCAAGACCCCACCGGAAGCCCTCCTCTCCTCCCCTTGGCACTGTTCAAAGCCCTGGGGTCGCCTCTTGGTCCTGGCCAAAGCACTGAAACGGGGCCTGCATAGCCTCGTGCTTTGTGTAGGTACAGAAAGCAGTCGGGGTTTTCCTTCAGGTCCTCCCCTCCCGGGTGGCAGTGGCCTCTCCCTGCACCTTGCCTTTAGCGTGGCAGCTGGGAGGGGAGGGGCCTGCACAGCTAGGGCCCAGGGGGCAGCCCTGACTTCTGCTCCTACAACTGGAACGCTGCTGGACCCCGGCTGCCCAGTGCCGGACAGCCAGATGCGGTGACAGCGTTTGTGTGCAGAGGTCCTGTTTGGGCCCGGGTGGCTCAGGGCATGGCACGGCATCACCAGAGGAGGTCTGTGCCTCTCTCCAAAGGGCTTTGCCAGCCAACGCCGCTGCCCAGCTCTCAGCCGGTTACCAAGGGAGGGAGGAAGGGTGGGCGCTGTTATGCACGGCCCCCCCTCCTCAGTGCCAGGCACGGGGCCAGGCCCCTGCCCACGTTCTCACACGTCATCTTCCAGCCCCTCTGGGCTTCATTCCCGACTTGCAAACGAGGACATGGTGCTCAAGAAAGCAATCAGGATGACCGGCAGGCCAGGGCCAAAGGCTGTGCGCCCCCCTGCCATGGCCCCACCCCGATGCCGGGCCACCAGGGACAGAACAGAGGGGGAACGGATGGGGAGCCCCTGCCCTCAAAGTGGAAATGCTAGATCTCATGCCCACTGAGGGAAAAGCGGACGTAATCAAAGGCAATCAGTCTGGGTGGGTGACATCCAGGAAAGCTTCCTGGAGGAGCAACCATTTCCACTGGTCCAGTAAAACAGCTTACCACCTGGATGAGTGGAGAGGCACAGGGGGCCATGCCAGGGGGGAAAGGAGAAGGAGTGGCACAGTGGTGGGCAGACTTCCCTGGGGTGGTGAGAGGCAGCTTCAATCAGTTTGCAATTTATTCGCTCGACACACATCGTGCCAAGTGGATTGACCACTATGAGCACATGACACACTGAACTCGCTTTGTTTTTACTGCAGCGCTGCAAGGCCCACATCCTTACCCTGTGCCGTGGTTGAGGAAACCGAGGCTTTAAGAGATCAAATAGCAGGCTCAGAAACACGCAGCTGACCCGCCATCGAGGCGGGATTCGGATGGAGCCTTCTGGCACCAGAGTCCAGGAGCTGCCCCCCGCGGAGGGGCCCTTACAGAAGGTGGGGGGGCCGGCGTTCGGGTGGCACCCAGGCTCTCGGGCTCCGCCCCTGAGGGAGGTCTTGAATGGGAAGGGTCTTGTACCTGCAGCAGCTCTGACACCACCTGGGAGCACTTACCTTCAGGGAAGCTTGAGGCACCACCAGGGAGCATTTTTGAATCCCACCAGCATAGGGAATGGAGGAGGGCTTCGTGGACTGAGGGACAGACGGTGGGTGATGCAGCCCCCATGGCCTGAGCTGGCCACCCTAGCGTGCTCCTGGCCTCCTCCCTTGGGGGACCAGCACAGGCTGCTCTGCTTTCTGAGCCTAATGAGCTCCCCCCACTTCCCTCTCAGTGGTCCTTAGCAGAGGCGAGCAAGATTGCTCTCCCGGGAAATGAATGCACAATCAATTTCTCTGAAATGGAATTGGCTCCGTCATGGAGGTGTGTGGGGTGGAGGGTCCTGCCGCCCTACCAGGGGAGTGGGGGGCGGCCAGCATGGTTGAAGGGGATGGGTCTGGCATGTGGGTCTGCAGGAGCCCCCTCCCTGTTTGCCCAGGCTGGGGACAGCTCCCGGGTGCTGTTGTCCACAGAGCCCTGGATTTGGCCTCGGCACTTGGGCTCGAACCCTGGTTCTGCTGTCCTACGTGAGGGCCTTGGACCAGCCTGGGATGCAGAGGAGAGCGCCGCCCACCCAAGGCTGCATGTGCCTCAGATGCTGTGCCGTGGGTCCCCTGCCCTTTGCTGCTGGGCCCTTGGGAGAAAGACCCCCATCCCCCGTGCTGCTCCCAAGGTCCCAAGCCCTCCTCCACCTCATCATTCAACATCGTGTCTGCGTTCGGGGCCCTTTCTGAGAGGCAGATGGCTGGAGCTGCTTTCATTCCCAATTGGAAGGTGTTCTGCATGGTGGCCCCCCCAAACCAGTGTTCTAGTCTCCCCAGGACCTCAAAACGGAGCCTTCTTTGGAAATCAGGTTATTGCAGATGGAATTAGTTAAATTAGGTGAGTTTACACTGTCCTAATCTGACATGGCGGTGTCCTTGTAAGAGGGGGAAGAGCCACATGCAGAGGGAAGAGTCTGTGGGGTGGGGGAGGCCAAGTGGAGGCCAGGCCCCCCCGGGATTGTCGCCAACCCCTAGAAGCTGGAAGAGGCAGAAAGGAACCTCTCCCACAGGCTTCTGAGGCAGTGTGGCCCTGCCCACGCCTGGAATCTTGGACTTGTGGCCTCTGGGGCTGTGAGATTATACTTCTCTGTTGTGTTAGCCCCCTGCGGTGTGGTGCTTTGCTGCAGCAGCCCTGGAAAAATGAGGGAGAAGGAGAGAGAATTCTAGCTCTGACCTTAGCACATGGTCATCTGGTCAACCCCAATATGCCTCCTGTAAGCATGGAGGCTGTGCCATAGCCCAGGCAACCTGTGCCATTGGGATGGGGCTTCTCCAGTGGCCTTCACTGGGAGAAGAAGGACACGGACAGCTAATGAGCACCACCTGAATGCTTTCATTTGCGTCAGAACTTCCCTGCCATGAGGGCCAGTCCCACCTGTAGGAAAACAAGTCTCCTACTTTTCTTTTGAAGGGGCGAAAGGAGGAAGGTTTGGCCACGGGCCTGAGGGCTTACCCATCTGAGGTGGCCACGCGCGAGTAGCTCCAGTGTCCACCGTGCACACACGTGTGCACACAGACGGGAAGCAAGCAGTCTGCAGAAGGAGACCCTCTGGCTCTGTCTTTTGACTCCCAAGCCAAGCAAACCCAGGGATGAGCACCCTTTCCTCTTCATAGTGGACTCATCACCAGCACACGGTGGACCTGGCCAGACAAGGACAGCTACTTGGTCCCCGAGGCCTGCTGTGCGGGACACGGGGGCCATGCAAGGAGGCTCCCCTTTTTATTTTATTTAAATGTTAATTTTGGGGTAGATGAGGCAGATAGTGGATAAAAAAGTGACAGATGTTAAAAGTTCTCCAGTTAAAGCCCCCCTCTCCCCCCTTTACCCCACCTGCCCACTTTCACCCAAAGACAACTGGGCTGTAAGGTTCTCAGGTTTCCTTCCAGCATGTCATTTTCTGTCTTCAAGCCAAAATGAACATAGGTCTCTATCCCGTCTCCTCCTTTTTATTGAGACAAGATTCACGGAACATCAATTTCCCCATTAAACCATTTTAAAGTGTGCAGTTCAGTGGATGGCAGTGCCCTTTCTTTCTCTTAGATCTCCCCATGTGGATCTGGGGGGCCCCCCTTTCTTGTGCAGCCACAGATGTGGGGTGTGTTGTCTTTAGGTCTGGCAAACCGTGTTGCGTCCGTCACCTCCCACGTGTGAGCCCACCCCTAGAGTAACTTCCCGACGTGGGGTGGCCGGGCCAGGGGTCAGTGTGGTTCTGCAGGCTGGTACCCCGAGGCTCTCCCTGCTCCGTGGGCATCCTGAGGCGCCCTCTGTGGGCGGAGCATGAAGGAGGTCCCGCCCCAGGAACTGGCATCCCCCCAAGGACACAGCCAGTGACTGCAGGGCCCACCTGCTCCAACTGGTGAAGACCGGGAGATGCCCTCGTGTTGGGGCTGGGGTTGTCGGCCGGCTGCAGACCCGACCCCATCAAGTCCCTGGAGCAGGGCTCCCGTGGTTGGCTGTGGGGTTCCTGCCCCCTTCTCTAGGGCAGATGGGGCTGGGGTCACTCGAGTGGGTTCTGGCCTCCTCCCCCACGGATTTGCAGACCTGCCAGCCCTGTCGAGCGGTGATGTTTGGGGGATGGACAGGCCTTCCCAAGGAAAGCACGGTCCCTCTGTAGGGTACAGCTGTGGGCCCCATTCAATTAGTCAGGCCGGGTCTAATTGCCTCCAGGGCCCTGGGGTTGAAGCTGCAGCCTCAGATCCCAATGCAGCCAACAGAGAAGCTGGTCATGTCCCGAGTTTGTTGTGAATTTGAGCGATTTTTCTTCATGATCAGAGCTATCGAGATTCTTTCCTCCAACAATTTTACTAATCAGCCCCGTCCCATGGCAAAGCACTTTACAGTGTGTGAGGCCCCTTAGCGCCCTTTTCTGGCTGTACAACGCCCTTTCCAACAAGGCGAGGATTGAGCAAGGAGTTTTGTTCCAGTTTTCAGAGGAGGAAACTGAGACTCCAAAGGAAAGGAGAATGTTCCCCAGGCCACATGACTAGTTGGGTATATGGAACAAGCTGAGGGCTTCTAGAACCTTCTGAGAATCCGTGTCTGGGGATAGGATGTAGGATGCCGGGACTGCAGCAGGCCAGCCCCCAAGCAAGCAGACCGAGGCATGCACCCTTGGCTCTCACCCCTTTTGGGTGGGGGGTATTTCCTGGCACCCCATGAAACTGCAGGTAAAGAATCCGAGTGTGCCACCTCCACTGGCTGTATATGTGAGTGTATTTACAGATGATGAGACGCGTGCCTCCGTCCAGGGCCCCAGGTATGCGCGCTTGTGCAGAGGGAAGGAAATCATTGCATGGCCCTGGAGACGGTTGGTGCTCACGCCTGCTGGGGCACGGCGGCCTTCTCCGGGGACCCCAGGCCTGGCGTGCTGAATGATTAGACGATTGGCTGACTGAATACCTGGATTCAGTGTAGTAACGTCAATTTCTTGCTTTCCTTTTTTTTTTTTTTTTACCTCCAACCCGTTTCTCTTCTTCATGCTTCAGTTCTGGTCTTTCTGCTTGTCCCTGTCATCATGAGCCGTGTGACCTTGGACCCGCTGGTCCTCTCTGCTCCTCGGTTTCCTCCCTGGCACTGGTGGCATGCTCACACGGCTGGCGGCGGGGTGCTGGCGGGTGATGAGTGCTGCACATGGAAGCACCTGGGCTCTCACTCAGGGTGTGGGTTATTGCTGTCCTCGCTGAGGGTTTGGGGGAGCCTGCCCACCCCCATCCTCTCCCTCTGCCTCTTTCCTTCTGGGGAGCGGCACATGGTGGGGTAGAGAGCTGGAGAGGGCTGGGGTCTGCCGGTGGCTCTAGGCTGAGCCGTCCCCTCCCCAGTGCCCAGGAGGAGTGAGGGTGGGCTCCCCCCACGGGCTCAGATGCTTGGGGCCAGGGGACTCCCTACACATTCTGGGGGGAAGGGGATCAACCTGAAAATGAGCAGGAGGAAACCAGGGCAGTTTGGGGAAGCGAGCAGGCGGCAGGACAGGGGTGTGGGAGGGAGCGAGCGGGGGCAGGGTGGGGGTGTGGGGGGGCAAACAGGGGCAGGGTGGGGTGAACAAGGGGCAGGGTTGGGGTGTGGGGGGTCAAATAGGGGCAGGGTGGTGAGTAAGGGGCAGGGTGGGGGTGTGGGGGGGCAAATAGGGGCAGGGTGGTGAGTAAAGGGCAGGGCATGGCCGAGGGGAGCACGGTCAGTTGCAGGACCAGCAGCTGCATGGCTTGGGGTTCAGAGTCATTCTGGGGTACAGAGTGGCAGCACCAGCAGGAAGTCGGGGGCCTGTGTCCCTGTCACGGGTCCCTGGGTATGGGCAGTGGTGTTAGACGGGGAGGGTGGGCCTGCTGAGAGGCAGGAGGGGGATAGGGCATGCGGTGGGGGAGAGGGACAGGACACCCCAGACCCAGCTTGTGGATAGTGGAGAGACATGGGGAACTGATGTGGGGGGGTCAGGCTGCCAAAAGGGGAGACCCTGTGGGCCAACCTCTCATAGGGGAGCATAAAACACAGAGCCCAAGGCCGCAAGTGTGGGGGCCGGCTGAGGCTCAGCAGCTGGCCCTGGTCCCCCAGATGACTGGACCACCCCCCAGGAGGTCTGGACCACCCTCTGGAGCCTGAGCCCATTGGGGACGTGGGTGGGGGGTGTCAGGGCCCTCGCAGTTGTCTCTCTTAGGCCCCCTTTTGCCAAGTGGAAGATAGAGTTCAGGTCTGGGAATCAACGCTGGGCTCTTGTGGCCGTGCTCTGGTTTGTTCCTGGGGTGTGGTGGCCTGTGCTTAGTTTGTTGATTGTCCCTGCAGTAGCCTGGGCATTTGGTGCGTTTTACTGGCTGTCCCCACCTCCTTGAAAGGCTGCTTCCAGATCCTTGCCCACTGATTGTGTCTGAGGCGAGGACCCTCTATGGGGGCACGTGGCGGGTCCCCAGCTAAGGAGCTCATGGGTGCGGGGGTGGCCCACTGGGGGCTAAGTGGGAACGAGCCCCTCAGGGAGGACCAGGGTTCGGTCAGGCTCCCCGGCCGCTGGCCCATGCCCTCCGCTTTGCCATCGTGGCCACCTAGCTGAGGCGGAGCTGCACAACAGGGCGGAGAGAGGCTTTCCGTGGGGGGCTGCAGGAGCCGCCGCGCTCTCAGACGTCCCACCCGGCACTGTGACAGAAGCCGACCCCCTGGTTGACACTGGTTGAGTTTGAGGGAGACTCTGTATCGCCTCCACTTTGCAGATGAGGAAACTGAGGCCCAACGGGTTTGACTGACCGGCCCAGGGTAAACCTGCAGCGCCCCCTGCCCCCCTTGTTTTTCTTTAACTCAGTCTGAGACCTGGCGCCAGCTATGCCAGCTTCTGCCTGAACCTTGAAAGACAAGTTAACACAATCGGCAGGTGGCGACGCAGCGATTGTCATCGGCCTGGGGGTCAAGTGCCTTCTGCCTGTGAGGGCCCCTCACCGGTCCTTGGGCTGCTCCAGGCCCTTCATAGATAGTACCTGCAGGCCCCTGGAAGCTCAGGGGACCAGCTCTGTCCACCGCAGTCCCCTCCCTTCTCTGAGCCTTGGTTTCCCCATTTCTGAAGTGAGGCATTGCACGGGACTCTCTCAGGTTCTCTTCTGCTTCGCTGTTAAAGCTCCCTGTTCCAGCATCTCACCATGACCTGCCCTCCCTGCTTCCCTTGCAAGGGGGACAGGTCTTCAGGAGTCTGTAGGGACTGTGAGTGTCACAGAAGGCTCTTTCTGATGGGCCAGAATGAGTGGAGAGGACACGTTAGAGAGGTGGGCAGCTGCCTGCAGGACTGGTTGCATGATGTGTTCAAATGTCATTAGGAAATCAAGACAGTGGCAGCAGCGCATTCACCTGAGTTCAGGACCCTCCTGGCATGGGGCCCTGTGGGACGCTCGCGAAGCTGGCACTGGCCACCTGGAACACTTCCTGTTGAGATGACCCCATTTGGGCTCTCGGGGGGCTAAGGGGTTGCTAAGGGTCTCTGCGCCCCCCCTCCTGAGGCTAGAATTGGCATGGCTGGGACAGAACATGGCGTGAGAATGGGGCATGTCTGCACCCTTGGGTGGTATTTGCTGGGATCAGGAAGAGAGGGTGGTCAAGGTTGGGGGGCTCCGGGGGGAGCCCCCAGACATCAGGGGTCAGCAGGGTTGTGTCCTGGACAGATTCTGCTCCCTCTTGGGATCAGTTTCTGCAGAGGGTTATTCACTCATTTACTTGCCAAGCGGTTCTCTCATTCATTCATTCCCTGGACATATTTACTGATCTTCTGCCACGTGTCCTGGCCCAGCAGCCACAGAGCAAAGCGGGCGCAAGGAATTGGAAGGGGTTGGCTGCTCTGACTGGGGTGTCCGATGGGCCCTTCAGGGTGACTGCACATTTGGATGGGGCCAAGACATCCCGGAGAAGTGGGGACCCCCAAACCGAAGCCCAGGACTTGGAGACAAGAGGTCCCGGTCCTCCCAGGGCAAGTTGCTCGGCCACTCCGGGCCTCAGTTTCCTCATCAGTAGAATGGGATAGTAGTCGTGGCCTCCTCCTCGGCAGCCGGTGTGAATGTGGGGGGACAGTGCTCGTAACTTGAGCAGTGCAGGTTGGGCCCCCCTGCAGCCCCTCACTCTCCCCACCAGCAAAGCTGCACTGCCCACCTCCAGGGGGGACGCGTGAGCCCCAGGGGCTGCCGTGATCAGGGGTGGCCCCTGTCTTGCCTCCTGGGGTTGCTTCCCTGAATGGTCATGAACTGGGGGGCTTAAAACAATGGAAATGTATCTCTCGCTGCCCTGGGGCTGGGGGGTCCTTATTAAGCTGTCGGCGGGCAGAGTCCTTTGCTGCCTCTTCCAGTGTGCCATATTTGTCGGCCACCCTGGGTGCTCCGTGGCTTGTAGGCGCACCACTGCATCTCCACACCCCCCTCTCCTCCCTGTCTTGTCCACTTCGTAGAAGGACACCGTCATAGTGGGTTAAGGGACCACCCTGTTCCAGTAGGACCTTGTTTTCAATGAACTAATTCCACGTGCAAAAGCCCTGTTTCCAAACAAGGTCACATCCGCAGGCACAGGGCCCAGGGCTTGAACTTGTCTTTTGGGGACACAACCACGGCAGTCTGTGCTCCCTGGGGCAGCGGTGCATTTCACCTCGTCACCCTTCTGCCTGCGTTTGGGGGCTGTGGCGGGTGTCTGGGCTTGTTCTCGTGTCCTCCAGGGGAAGGGACCTCGGACAACAGCCAGGACGTGTCCCTGACTCCTCCCCTATCCAGATCAAAGCACCCCAAAGCTACGGTTGCACCCCAGCAACTGGAATATTTTGTTCCTGAAGCTGTCGGCTGAGAACCCCAGAAGCACATGTCATAGTTTTTAGTTCTTTGAAACTGCCTTCAGAAGAAATGTCTTCGGAAAAACGCAGGCTTCCAGTTGAGCGTCTAAGCCGGAATTCCCGTTGTTTGGGACCTGCACCCCCAGCCCCACACTGGCTGGCGGGTAGGTTTTGGCTAAGTATTTGAACCCCTTGTGCTTTAGTTTCTTCACCTGTAAAAGTGAGGCTAGTCATATGAACTATTTATGGGGCAATTGGGGTTGACATGGTGATGATGTGGGGAGACGGCCTGATACAGTGAGTGTTAGCTGTTTTATTGTTATTTTTCTCCTTTTAATTGCCTTGTGTAAGAAAATTTAGCATGGGAAACACATATAGCATAGATTTGCCATTTTAACCGTTTGTTAGTGCAGAATTCAGTTGCGTTACTTGCATTCACAGTGTTGTGCTCCCCTCGCCACCATCCAGCTCTAAAACTTCTGCGTCACCTCCAACTTCTGTCCCATTAAGCAGTAACTCCCCACTCACCTGCTGATCTTGTTGTTGCTATGAATTTGCATATTCTAGATATTTCCTAGAAGTGCAATCATACAATGCTTGTCCTTTTGTATCTGGCTTATTTCACTCAGCGTCATGTCTTCAAGATTTACCTGTGTTGTTTCAGATACCAGCACTTTGTCCCTTTTCCTGGCTGAATAGTATTCCACTCTGGACATGTGCATAAATGTTGATCCGTTTGTCTGCTAGTGGACACATGGGCTGCCTCCATCTTTAGGCTACTGCCAGTAATGGGGCTGTGAACACTGGGGTGCAAGCATCTGTTGAGTCCCTTTTTTTAATTCATTGGGTCAATACCTGAGACAAGGTTGGTATTCTCTAAGTGTTCCCTGTGATTTATGGATCACTTCCCAGCTGCTACTGAGTATTTCATCTTCTGAGCTGTGAAGGGAGCTGGTGTGATTTCTTCCCCCTGAAGGAGGAAACCGAGGTGCACTGGAGCTGAGGGGTTTCCTTGAAACGGCTGAGCCAGGTGTGGGGCCCCAGGCCTGAGTCCTGCCCTGACTGACTGCAGAGGCTAGGACGGCCCTGGGGCCCTGACCCCTGACCCCAGGACCCCAAGTTAGCGGAGGGGCCGAAGTCGGCATCAGGGGAGGGGAAAGGGGAGGGGAACCACCCTCTGTGTGCAGAGCGGGGGCTGCACCTCTCACCGGCCGGGGCAGCCTCCTGACTGGATGCCCTGGGTAGCTGCCTCTGCCTTGCTTTATTGTGTCAATGGTTATTACTTTGGGTGAATTTGCCAACATTTCTTTCAAGGTGTGGTTTGGGTGCTCCTTGCTCTCTGGCCTCCATGCCCAGACATAAACCACAGCCCGGTCCTCGCCCCCAAGGACTGGCCCCAGCCCTGGGGTTGGCCCAGAGCCTGCGGACTGTGCTGGGATGGGCGAGTGTGGAGGGGGCATCCCACCCAGCCTGGGGTCTGGGGGAACTTCCTGAAGACAACGCCTGCTCCACCGAGACCTGCAAGGCCCAGCTTCCAAACAGCAGCCCCCAGGACAAGTCCAGACCTGCAGTGAAGGATGATCTCCCCACCCCCAGAGGCATGCAAGCAAGCGCAGCCTGGCTGGCAGGTGCTTGATGAGGATGTCGGGGCGCGGATTTCACCCTGGACGGGGCTGGATAAAGCGGGATGTGAGGTCCCTTTATGCTGTCACACTCTCATTCCTAGAAATCCCCGCTGGGAACAGGAAGACTATGAAAAATACATCAATAAGTTAAAAATAGGCTCATCTCCTGCCCATCCAGACACTGTCATCTTGCCTGCCTGCCTGCCTTGGTCTTCGGAGGGCGGCCGGGCTCGGCAGATGAGAGGCTGCGGAAGGAAATCTCTTTGTAACCCAGCAAGGCAAGATTCATCTCGGCTCGACTGACAAGGCTTGCTTTTTTTAATCACGGCCGCCTCTCCGAGGCACGCTGTCCGGCCCGGCTGACATCCCATCCTGATCTTCCCGACTGGTCACCAGGAAGGCTAGGCCAGACCAGAGAAAGTTCTGCTCGTGTGCGGGAACCAAAGCTTTGGAGATGGCCGGTGTGGTGACCCCAAATTAACCAGGCTAACAGCCTCCCTGGGAACCAGTGGGGGTGCCTCGTTCTACCTTCCCCCCATCCCCATGGCAACGGGAGTGTTGGGAGAAGTTAATACGGACTGGCAGTGAGTGAAATGAAATTCGATGTCCATGAAAGTGCAGTGGCTAGTGAAGTAATTGGGACTAAATCTCCTTTCCCACCCAGCTAGCGAGCCCTCATTTCCTTTTTATGTTTTTAATTTTTATTTCTTTTGTTTGCATCCTGCATTTGTTTCTAGCAATGTTTGGGCGCCTTTGAGCACGTTTATTTTCGGTTGGATAAACACTTGCGTTTTCTGGACAGATGTTGGGTGAAGGCAGCTTTAGTTAAGGAGGCCCCGTCTCATGAAGGTTTAAAAAATGAACAAGTGGCATCTGTGCTGTGGGTGACTTACTGAGCGCCTCCGCTGTCCCTGGTCCCCGCGGCCCCTGCCCCCCGCAGCCCTCCGCCATCGGCTCTGCCATCAGCCACCACCCCAAGGTCGGGGACGGCAGGACGTCTGTCAGGACAGCGATTTGTCCAGGTGAAGCGGCTGCATCTGTCCCGGGTTTCCGGAGGCCCTGGTGGTCACCTGCCTGCCTGCCCCTTTGTCCTCAGGCCCAGATCACCTGGGGCTAGGCCTCAAGGTCCCCGTGGGACTGGGACGCCCCCAAAGCCATGCCTGGGGGCAGAGGCGAGTTCCCAGAGGGGAGACATGCTCTGCGTCCCAGCGGGCTCACAGCCTCCCAGGAATACGGACGGGGTTAGACTCGGGGCAGCCGATCCCCAGGGCACCCCGAATCCCAGGGCACAGGGTGTGTTCCTGTCTGAGAACCTCCAAACCCGCTGATCTCTGTCTTCCTGTCAACCCCACAGGTGATCCTGATACTCACCAAGTACTACCACGCGGACATGCGGAGGGTTCTGGAGAGCTCCCTGTGGCGGTGAGTCACCCGGCGGGGCCTCCCTTCCCCTGCCCCCCACCCTGGCATCTCTCGAGGCCCCCGGCTGAGCCCTGAGAGCCAAGTGTCCGGCCAGAGTGGCCCCCGGCTGGTCGCGGGCCGGGCGACCTCCTTTAGCAAGCACTGCACAAAGGAAAGGTTGAAAGCGGATTAAGGGTCTCGGCAGTGGGCGCTGGAGAATAGACAACTGTTCACAAAGCGCCTTTTCTTGTCCTCCTGTGTTTTCAGTACCCCCCGCCCCCACTTTCCCTCCCCTGAGGGTTTTCACTGTGAATTCAGGTCAGTGCACAATGTCCTCCACTTCGGTGCAGCGCTTCAGACGCGGCTCCGGGCGCTACCAAATGCCCCGATTGTCCCCTTTGTCGAGACCTCTTCTTTCTTCCTGGCTTAGCCGAAGAGCGTGGTAAATAAATAAGAGACCGACGATGGTGAGATCCCTTTATATGTGAAATGTGAACTCGGTCCAGGAACATTTGGCAGCTCCTTTGATGGTTTAAATGAGATGAGAGAGAAGAAGGAGTTTGGAAACCTTTTGGTTACTCTCCTCACCAACATTCCCAGCTGCTCGCCTGGGAAGGGGACACAGGTGCCCAGTGCCTCGGGCTGGGATGTCAGAGCACCTCCCCGGCAGGGCCTCTCTCCTCAGTACCCCACTTTCCCCAAGTGTTGAGCGACGTTGGTTTCCAAGATTCATTTCTCAAGTCATAATTAATCCAGTTTCTATTTAAAATCAATACAAAGCGCCTAAAACTGTTGACCAGATCATAAGTCTTGTGTGCAGCCGCCGCCGCGGCCACTTCGGGTTGATTAATTTGCGGCTTTGGCTTTGCTTTCAGCAGGCGCGTTTGGTGATGCGGCTGTGGGTTCGAATGCAGGAATTTCGGGGAAGCTCTAGGCAGTCGTGGAAATGGCGCATTGACCCGGGTTCTCTCTTTGTTTGGCACCAGCTGGCTTGGTCACCTTGGTGCTAGGTCAGAGTTGAGGCTGGAGCCACTCTGCTCGCTCCCCTGGGATTTCCTAGCCCCTTCCCCAACCAAAGTGCTTTTCCTAGCCAGCCCCTCACCACCCTGGAGTCCCTTCCTAGGCCCCCAGCCTGCTCCTCTCTTCCCATCACCACCGCCAGAAAATGGGGTCAGTGTCGGGCAACCTTCCACGCAGAGGCTTTTCTGCAGTGATCCCCTCCCCTTACTGTTTGTGGTGTCGATTTGATGTTGCCCCTCGGAGCAGCTCACCCACCAAGGAAGGCTGGAGAGCTGCCATCAAACCTCCTGCTGTGCCTCCGTGGGGCGAGGTGGTTCCATTGTTTCAAGACGAGACTCAAAATTGTTGTGGGTCCTTGTAGGGGGTAGAACAGACCTTGGCCACTCCATGGCATGCGGGGCCAAGGACTCCTGGCTTCCTGGCTCCAGGCTTGGAAATCTTGAGAGGGGAAGAGGCAGGGAGGCCAAATCGCCAACTTAGAGCTGCTCCAAGGGCTGTGGGTTGGGTCCTTTTAGCTCTCCAAGCATCAGTTTCCCTATCTGTAAAATGGGGATAAAAGATCCCTGAGTGGGAAGGTTGCAAGGACTGGATGAGGGAATGCATGCATGAAATGCTGCTGGAACAGCACGCCATCTAAATTTAGTTTTTCTCCAGAGCAAGTGAACTGATTTTAATTTCCCATGTTCCCTTCTCTGCATTGTCTTTATACCCAGGCATTTCCTCTCCTTTATTAAAAATATGTGCAAAACATTTGTCATTTCAAGACCGTTCACCCACATCCCTGCTCGGCTGGCGCAACCCCTTTCCTTGTTCATATTATCTCCCTTGTGCTATTGGGGATTGAATCACGCTCCCCACAAGACGTGTTCGAGTCCTAACCCCAGCCCTGTGGGTGGGGACACATTTATAAATGGGATTTTTGAAGATGCTGTTAGGATGGGGTTAAGCTGAGTCAGGTGAGCCTTATCCTAATAGGGTTGGGTGTTTAGAAGCAAAGGACATTTGGAAAGAGAGGGAAAAGCCACGGGTGGAGACAGAAAGAGATGATGGCGTGTGACAGAGGCTGGGTGACTGCCAGCAGCCATGCCGGGACGCTTCGGACTTTGGAAAAGGTGTGTCCTGCCGCTACCTCGACTGCGGATTTCTGGCCTCCAAACTGAGCCAATAAATCCTGATGTTTTACAGTAACCACTGTGGTTTAGTCAGAGCAACGATGGCAAACTATGCTTCCGAGTATGCATAGGGGGACATAGAATAAAGTTTTGCATTCATTTGTTTTTTTCAGGTGTATACCAAAGCCCCCATGTTTCCACATTGGGGCGTGCTCTGTGCTGTCATTTTTTTTTTTTTTTTTGCGTGGGTGGGCACTGGGAGTCGAACCCCAGTCTCTGGCATGGCAGAGGAGACTCTGCCACTGAGCCACCATGGCCTGCCCCTTTGCCATCATTTCTACGGAACGTCCTCAGCTGCCCCTGCACTCAGGCTGCCACACAAAATTTAACGGTGCGGTTTTCCTGTTCAGTTCTCTTCCCTGGGATGAAGTTTGGGGGTTATGGCAAAGAGTGTTTGAATTGTTAACGGGTGTTGGCTGCAGGGTGAATTCTGCGGGCTCCGGGCTGGGCCAGGGTCCCTGCAGCCTGGGCAGCTTTCAGTCTGACAGTTTTTCTATAACTCGCTAATCTAATGGGCCCAGGTGGGACGTCATTGCTATTTTCATTTGCATCCCTTTGATTGCAATTGAGGATGAGCAGTTTTCCGTTTTTAATTACTGATCACATTTCCTCTGGAGGGTTGAGCTGCTCATGTCCTCGCCGTCTGTTTGGGAACTTGTGTGACTGGGAGTTGGGAGTGGAAAGATGGCCTTTTGTTTTTCCTTGGGATGCCGTCTCACCATCCTTCTGTCTGCCATTTAAAGGCACAGACAGATGGAAGGTGAGCAGTTGTCTGGAGGACAACTATTAAATGTGTGATTAAAGACATTTAATGAATGTATACTGAGCCTCCCAATAATTTTCCTGTGTTATTGTGATAAATACATTTTTAATGACAGGTGTGGCATTTGCATTTGGGGCCAGGTGTCTGAAATCTAAGCTCAATGCATTTTTAACTGTCCGCCTGGCAGCGGCCGCTCCCTCTCAGCTCTGCTGTCCAGCACGCTCAGCAAATCCCTTCCACTGGGTCTCGCCTGCCCTCAGCCTCCGGGCCCCTGTGGAGAGACGGGGGTGGCAGGAGGTGCTACGTGCTCCCTCCCCTGGGAGAGGCCCTGGCTTGGCCTCGGGGATTTGAGGCACATGCAGCTGGTTCCCCAGGTCAGCCCCCACCCCCCAGGGCAAGCCGAGAGTTAAGGGTGAATGAAGAGGCCGTCCTCACCCAGAAACCTGGGCTCACCCCCGAAGGTCCCCTGTCCTCACCCTCTTACCCCTGGGTCTTCGTTCCCTGTGGCAGCTCTAACAAATTTCCCCAAGCCAGGTGGCTACAGCCCAGCAGACACTGAGGCTCTCCTGCTCCTGGTAGCCAGAAGTCCAAAACGAAGGGGTTGGCAGGGCTGCAGCCCCCCCGAAGGTTCTGGGAGGAGCCTCCCTGGCCTCCTTCAGCTGCTGCCGGAGGCCGCGTCCCTCCAGTCGCTGTTGCCACCGTCCTGTGGCATCCCTTCCTGCTCAGGTCTCTCCTCTCTGTGTCCTGTCTTATAAGGACATCTGTCTTTGGATTTACGGCCCACGTGGGGAATCCAGGTGGATGTCAACTCAAGCGGTTTCATCTAATGACGTCTGCAGGGACCCTTTTTCCACAGAAGGTCATGTTCTCAGTGTCTGGGGAATGGGACGTGGACATTGTGTTTTGGGTGTCACCATTCAAACCACTATGCAGCCTCCCAAACGGCTCTTGTGTCTGTCCCCATCTGTCTGCCCCCTTAGCCATGTCCTTATCTTGCCCCTTCACACTTAGCTGTATCCCAGCAGCTCTTTCCAGCTGTGTCCCTGCCTCCCCTCCCTCCTCCTCTAACCCTTTCTCCCTGCCAAGCTTCAGGGACGTGACGCACTCATGCTGTTCTCCTGCTTCCCCTTCCTCGGTGGCTCCCAGGCTCACACCTGTGCACCGGCCGCCCCGCCCCGCCCCGCCCTATGCTGCCAGGTGCGCGGGAATTCCACAGGCAGACAGCGGCTGCTGGGGCGGGTGCAAGACGACCTGAGCTCACACGTTGCCTGTCAGGCGTGCATGTGATGTTTGTGTCTATGCCACCATCGAGCTGTATTGATCTTGTGATGAAGATAAATGGGACATAAAATGCAAAAATTTTAAGTGAAACGCCCCTTAAGCATTTCCCCATCCTGAAGGAGGATATTGCCGGTTTTACCCTGTGGTTTGGGGCTTTGCCAGGTGGGGGAGTTCCCCGTGATCGTCAGGGTGGCTGCCCGGGACTGAGCGGACTTCCAGCTTTGCATCCTAGACAGTCCTGGGCAGACCTGGTAGCGTTTATCCCCCGGCACAGGATAGAAGCGGAGCCCCTGGCTGACCCCGACCAGGCGCCCGTGCCCTATAGCGATGCTTCTCAACCTTTTTAGATTGTTGTTTCCCTCTCTCCCCACCGAGAGATCCTTTTAAAGCATTTGATTTGCAGTCATGCCCCTATAACTTATTCCTGTTTATGCGTGTGTAGCGACAGGACCCGTCTTCTGTAGGTCTGGAGCGGGCCTGGGACTCTAACACGTTGCAGGCGGTGCCGATGCTGCTGGGACAGGGGCCACGTTTGGAGCCGCGGGCCCCCCTGGCTCTCAGGGCACCAGAGAGTATTTTCACAAAGCTAGAGCCAGGGACCCACCCAGAGACTCCCATTTCACTGGACAGGGCTGCGGCCTGGGTGCTGAGATTTCCACAAATCCCCCAGGTGGCACTGCCCCCCAACCAGGGCGGCCCCTGTGCGGGCTCCACAGTCGAACCCCAAATGGTCAAGGACTGAGCACCTCCTAAACGCTCTAAGGGGTCGTCGAGGGTTGAGCAACATCACGTGGAGATAGTGGAGGCAGGGGTGGGGAGTGGGGCCAGGGCACAAGAATCCCTGGGGAAGCCAGGTCCCTCCAGGTGAGAATAGCTGCCCTAGGATGCAGGCCCTCAGGCCTCACCGTCTCCGGCTTACAGCACCTGCAGACCAGCGCCGTGGGTCCGGAAGGCGGGGCGGGCTCCCAGGCGCTGCCTGCTCTGATGCTCTGGGCTCTACACTTTGAGAAGCAGGGGTTGGGATCGCTCAGATCGAGCTTCCCCCGGCACTCGGGATAACATACAACCCCCACGCTGCAAAGACCCAACATCCCTGCAAAGACCCACATGTCCTGGCTCCTCCCGGCCCCCAGTCTTAGCTCCTCCCACTCTTCCCCTCACTCATCAGGCTCAGTCACAAGGACCTGCTGGCTAAACCTTGACCATGCCGAGCTTGGCCCACGGAAGGACCCATGCGTGCTGCACCCATCTGCCTGGAGTGCTCTTGGCACTGACCTGCATGCGCTGGCGCCTTCCTGACCCCCAGTCCCAGCATAAATGTCTTTACCTCCAAGAAGCAGCCCCCGCCATTCAGGCAATGCTGCCCCTAGGCACTCTCTATACACCTCTCTTTCAAGTATGGGAGTTCTTGTTTATGGTTTATTTTCTTCAACTAGAACATAAGTTGCTGAGGACAGGGACCTGTCGCGTTCACTTGTTGATCAGCATATGTCCAGAGATTAGTAGTTTCTGGCATATGGTAGGGGCATGTTGAGCATTGGATGGGTTGAAGGGTGGATGAGTGTATGGATGGGAGGAGGTGTGGAGAGATGGTGGATGGATGGATGAATGGATGGATGCTTAGGTGAATGGATGGATGGGTGGGAGGCTGGACGTGTGGATAGAGGGTTGGATGGATAGATGTATGCATGGATGGATGAATGAGTGATGGATGGGTGGCTGATTGGATGGATAGGTGAGCAGATGAATGAGTAGGTAAATGGATGAGGGGATGGGTGGATGGATGGATGATGGGGTGAACAGATGGATGGGTGGACTGATGAAAGTATGTAAGGATGATGATGAGTGGATAGATGGATGGTTGGGTGGATGGATGTGTGAATAGATGGATGGATAAATGGATGGAACTTAGAAAGTACTACAGGAAGCTGGAAGACCCTTTACACCCAGGGTTACAGAGTAGGGGCCAGGAGCATAGGGCTGGCTTTGACCTCTGATGCCGTCCGACAGGCAAAGCAAGAAGTGTCTGAGAGTGTCTGGGCTGGAGAGGGAGCTGGCGATGGCCTGTGGTTCTATGTCTGCCGCTTTCTGCCATGGTGCAGTCCCTGGGACTCCTGGTTCCCAGGCGCTGATCACGTCTGTTAAGCAGACCAGACTGAAATGAAGGCCCGGTCCTGGGCAGCGCTGTGCCTGAGTTATCCTTAAGCCAGGATGGCGCTAAAGCAGTGTGAACCCTACCGTGCCACGAATGGCTTGATGGACGCATTTTACCTTGGACAAGACCTTTAGTCAGGGGCAGCCTCAGGAGTCTTGGCGACCAAAGGGCAGGGGTGTCTCAGGGTAGAACCCCATCCTTTTTGCTGGGGAAGGGTGATTCTCTTTCTTTGATCTTCACTTTAATTGCAAAATCTTTAACGTATGCAGGAAAGTACAAGGAGCCTTATAACAGATGCCTGTGTATCTGGACTCATGTGGCAGAGACTACATAGTGCTCACCAAATGCTCCAGACCTCTCCCTCCTCCCCCAGGCCTCCCTTGTGGTTAGTTTTGGGTCACCAATGGATGGTGAGCGTGAATAGTTAGGGTCGCAGCCACTGAAAATTAGGGCTCGTGTTGTTACCACAGCAGAGCCCAGATGATCCGATACCGGTTATCTGGCTTTAACAGATGTGTGTATTCTCATATTCTTCCATTACTGTTTAGGATCTCTCTCTCTCTTTCTTTAAAGAAATCCACTGCTATCGACTCTGATAAAGTCTCATTCCTTCCTCCCTCCCACCACTCCTTGCCCCCTGCCAAGTAACCATTGTCTTGATAACGGTGTGTTTCATTCTCACGTGTGTTTTTATTTTAATTACACATGCATGTGTCTGTTCACAGCCAATATGTTCTATTGCTTAGTGTGTTCAAAAAATTGATATAAATGGTGTCACACTGCCTTTTGAAATTTGATGTATACTCCTAGCTTTGTTTTTGTGGTTTAGCCATGTAGCACATGCAAGCTAGTTTATTTATGCATTCGCCTGCTGTGAGAGAGCTGGGTTTTTTATTTACCCCCAGATTTTGCTATTCTAATCAGGTCTGCAACAGGCATCCGCGTTCGTATCCCTAAGCAGGTGGCTGGGCGGGGTTGGAGGGCTCGCCCAACTTCCTCTTTCCTGCACCTGCCGATTTGTCCACGGTGTCATTCACCCCTCCCACCCCTCATCCATCTTTGGAGCCATCAGACTTTAGATGCTTTAGCTTCACCAAGGAGCTGTGCCATTGTAGCTTAATGCTGTTTTTCCTTTGCATTTTCCTGATTACAAGTGAGATTGAACATATTTTCATCTGTTTATCAGTGATACGGTTCTCCTCTGTGATTTCCCTGTTCATAGCTCATGCTCATTTTTTCTGTTGGGTGGTTTAACTTTTCTCAAAACCCAACCTCTCCGTTCTGAACAGAAACCTTCATTTTATGACGTGTGACCTCCCAATATGCACTGGGCTCGTACCAAACGCCATTCATTCTTTCCCCAACCTTCTGAGAATATTTCCTCGTACAAAGCACCAGGAGTGCTATCTTCTAAGATGAACCCAGGTGAAATGATATGGTCTAACAATTGGAGGCTTCAGAAATCTGGCCAGCCCTTTGGGAAAGCCCACCCAAGAAGTGATGAAGGCAAAAGGGATATTTGGGAGAGGCAGTTGTCGTAAAAAATGACCAGAGACTTAGAGAACCTCAGTAACTCTCCCTGGTCCCAGAGCAAGTAAATGGAGAAATCCTCTTATGGGGACTAAGGCTGCTTCAGCTGTCATAGCTGTGTGCCTCAACGTGTGATTCTTATCCACAGAGATTCTGTAGGATAGTGTATTAGTCAGCATTGCAACAATAATGCTGTGTAACAAGCCACCCTCAAACTCAGTGGCTACAAGTATTTGCTCTCACACCCTTGGGTCAGCTGTGGCTTGGCTGCTCTAGACAGGGCCTGGCTGGGTGGGGTGGGCTTAGGTCCGTAGGTATTTATTCTGAGCATGACGCTGATGGGGCTGTGTCACCTGGGCATGTCCTTCTCATGCAGCTCTCTGAAGCCCAAGAGCCAAGCTGGAGCTCACAGGCACATTTTAAGGCTCCTGCTCGCATCCCATGTGCTGGCGTGCCATTGGTCAAAGCAATTCATGCAGTCAGACCCAACATCAATGAGCTGGGGACGGGGAAGGGAACGGGGAGGTCAGGGGAGAGGAAGGGAGTGAACATTTGCTGAGCAATAATTCAAATCATCACAGAGCTAATGGCTATTTCCAGAAAACAAGAGTTTTTATTTTTATTTATTTTTTGGAAAACAAGAGTTTTTGTGGTCACATAAGTTTGGTAAAAATATTTAGTTTGACCAAAGTTAAACAGGCTTCTTTGTACTGGAGTTATCAGGGTCTCTGAAATATCCTGCCTGCTGGAAATCTCCAAGAGGAACTTGTGTAGCCTTTATCAACATCATTTAATTCCATAATATTTATTTTCTGTTCTGCTGAGCATTTTCTGGAATTAGTTTTCCATGGAACAAACCTTGGAAAACTCAGTTTAGTAAATTTTGTATTCCAATAAAGAGAGGGGGAATGTGAGATTTTCACATGACTTCTGTTTCCCTGTTATTGGTTATTACAGTATTCTATTTAAAATCAGATTTGGTTCCATCTTCCCATAGTGTCTCTCTCTCTCTCTTTTGCATATATAGAATCTTAGCAATTTGTCTTGCGAATGCAGAGTCTGAGGGATTTGAGCAGTAAAACCCAGTGGCAGTGTCAAGACCCCTTGACATCTGCACAGGGAGAGGCCTCCGAGTCCCTCTCTGCAGAGGCAGAAAATGGCCCCAGGGGCGCCCTGGAGGAAGACTGCCCTTTGGGGCGAGACACACCGAGCCCTGTTCCAAGCGCTTACAAGCTGGTCCGGCCATCGGGGCTTCGCAAAGGGTCTGTGCAGCGGCCCCGGAGGGCAGGGCAAATCGAGAGTCCTTGTGCTTATGTTTTCTTCTGTCTTCATAGGCAGAGAAGTGCTGAACTTTCCCAGCCACAATTTTCAAAGGGGAAGATTAAAGAGATGATATATTTGCCTCCCAGTCACCCAGAAAAAGTCGGGAGAACTAGGGCCTTCAATCGTAACGGGGTTTTGCTTTTGGGATTTGCCCGGAGGGTCTGCAGTCCATGCGTGGTCCCGGCTGGCTGTGGCCTGTGCGCCTGGCAGAGCGGGGGCTCAACTCCAGCTCTGTAGCCTGACTCCCGCCGGTCACTGCTTTGCGCCTTGTCTGGAACAAGTATCATGACAGGGACCTCACACTGCCAAGGAGAGAGCAGATGATGGACGTGACGCACTTGGTACTAGTGGGTGTCGGAGAGGTCTGTTTCCTTCCTTAGTCCATTACCTTAAAGTGTCCCTTTGGCTTTTCACCAGCTGCATGCGAACTCTGTGGACCAGTCTCTGTGTCTGCTTCGGCATCACCATGGAGACCTGAGTTTCAAACAAGACTCCGAGCACACAGGGACTGGGAGAGAGGCTCCGAGTTAAAAGCTTTCAGGGTTTCAGTCTCCTTAATATTTGAATCAACAGTTTGATGAGGTCAGGCTCTGAGGCTGGGAGGCATCTCTAAAGGTTCTGGGACAAAATATGGGGTGGCCGAGGGGTCCCAGGAAGCTTGAGGATCCCCTCAGTAACCCCCACCCCCAAGCCTTTTTTCCCAGTCTTAACTCCAATACCTGCCCTGTCTTTGGGTCCTGGCTTTCTTTCTCTTAACCTCCTTATATCTCTCCCCCACCCCGCTTTCCCTTGCTCTCTCTTACTCATCCATTCAGCCATTTGATCATCCATCCATCTGTCCACCTTTTTTCATTTGCTTATCCTTCCTTCTCTCTCTTTTTCTTTCTGCCCATCCTTCCCTCTCTTTTTTCAATTCCTTTTTAACACCTCTGCCTCTCCCCCCCATTTTCCCATCCATCCATCCTTCATCCATGCATTTATCATTCATCTATTCATTTATCCATCCATCCATCCTTCATCCATCTATTCATCTATCCATCATCCACCTCCCACCTTCCATCCATCCATCCATCCATCCATCCATCCATCCATCCATCCATCCCATGTCTGGGTTGTAGTAAGCTCTGGTAACTATGGTGCCCACAGGATCATAGTCGAGTGGGGGATGCAGATCAGAAAACGATGGCATGTAATCTGTGCTGGGACAGGCCTGAGAGAAGCAGGGAAGCACCGTGACCTAACCTGCTGGGGCGAAGGAAGTGACTGTCAGGGAAGACTTCCAGGAGAGAACGCAGCCTCAGTTCCCAGGCACCAGCTCTGCTGACACTGCTTTCCGTGCTGTCGTGCCGTGGCAGCTTCCATGGGCTCCCAGCCCAGCTTGTTCCCACCATCCCCAGAAGCCGTCCTGCCAAGCTTGTTAAATCTGTGCAGCAGATGCCAAAATTGCTTCTGTGGTCCAGGGCTGCAGTTCGGGAGTCAGCTCCTAGCCGGAAGTGGGTGACAGCATTTCTCTCTTCTCCTCCCAGCTGGGCCCAGGTTCTGCCTTCAGTTGTAGGACTCCCCCCACTGAGAGTGACCCCCACCTGGGGACACCTGCCTACTGTCTTGTCCTCCTCCCCTCCTTCCCTGCTCAGCTGACCGCTCCTGCAGGCTGGAATGGCCATCCCTGGGACCCGGGGAGCTTTTGCAGGGAAAAATCAAACAGGAGCAGAAGGAGAACAGGTTCCCACGGTGTTGTGAGGCGGCGCTGGCAGCGTCGGCCCCTGGCGGAGTATGTGTTCTGAATTGAGCGTTCTGTGTGCAGGGGAGCCGGTTTCCCTCGCAGCCCCGCAGGCCGACCCTGCGCAGCCTGAGCACCCAGCCTGGCGTCTTAGTCCATAAAATTCTCTCAGATCTTTTTCTGAGACACGGGAGACCTGTGCTGTGGGTGTTGGGCAGGAAGGCGTGAATTCTGCAGTGCTGGTCTGACTCATGGGCCCTGTGCTTAGCCGAGAACCGTCTTCATGGAGCCCCCCGGCCCTGGCGGACTTGCCCTGCCCGGGGGCTCACACCAGCCTCCACCCCACCCCGTGGGGAGCCCTGCCGGCCTCTGTACTTCCCCGGGGCCTCAGCAGGGGCTCCCTTGGCTCCTGCCTCCGTTCTGCTAAGCTCAGGCCTCCTGCCCCCGGCACCCTTCCTGATCCCCATTCCCCATGGGGCTACCCGTCTCCTTGGGCCCCCTGGAGGCCTCTGCTCGCCTCTCTGCCTTCCTGGGGTCCGGGTTTTCTCTGTGCTCCCCGCCCCCGGCAGAAGCGCCGCAGCAGACCTGAGCCCAGGTGTGTCCTGAGCTGCTTCGCAATCCACGAGGCCCAGCTCAGGACACTGAGCAGCAATCACCTCGGGTGTTCCCGAGACAGGACAGGTGTCATGCCATTAACTGCCCGTCCCTCCTTTCCTCCAGAGAGTCTTGCTTTGTGTGTCACCAAATTCCTTTCCAGAAAATACTCCCTAAAACAAAACGACCTTATTTTTTAAAAGCATAATTATACTACTTTATATAATACATATTCATTATAGAACTTTTGGCAATTGTAAAATAAATAAGGCATAAAAACTCGGGTGGCCTTGTGCAATGCCACCTCAGCCAATAACCATTAATATTCCTAGATATGTCTCTCTAGTCTTTTTAAAGTGCAAATATAAATGTGCTTTATAACTTTCAAATCCCAATTTTATATGAGATATTAAACATTTTCCTATCAAAACCATTATTTTTATGGCTGTATAATGTACTCCCATCTGAACGAGGTATTATTTATTTGACCAAGTCCCCATTTAGGGCATTTGAGTCATTTTTAATTTTCATTAATGTAAAAGAAAGCTATGGAGAATGTCCTTACATGGAAGTTATTTGCACATCTCTGATTGTTTTCTCAGGGTAAATTCCTAATTTTTCTTTAAAGCTTTTTAACCACCTGCAAATTAGGACCTCGCTGCGATTCATGAGAGACTCACGAATCCCATCCAGAAGGCAGCAGTTGCCCCAGCATCGGGGTGAAAGGGGGAGCCCATGGAGGGCAATGCTGAAGCGGCTGGGGAAATGTCCCGCTTGGCTGGTGTTCGGCTTCCAATTCATATAGGGGGAGTCTTACAAAGTGGGGAGCAGATGGACATTGCACACAATTTCTTCATTTTTAATGGGCCATCCCCACCGGACCGAGACCAGCTAGGCACTAAATTTTGCAAAAAGTGCAAATTTGTTGGGCCTGCTGTGCTCTCTAAGAAAGCCCTGTCCTTGGTCAGATTTGAGCTTTAAAAAGTCCCTGCCGTGTCTGGAAAGGGAGCCGCCCCGGAGCAGGGTCCACTTCAGGTGGCCAGGTTATTTTTATTTACCCTTGCTGAGGGTTGGCTTGTGACGCGTGCTGCCGTGGGGCGGGCTTTCTCTCCGAGCGTTGTAGGCACGTGTGGAGAAAGCAGAGCTGTTCCTGCAAAAGGAGAGGAGGTGGGGCCAAGATTGTCTTCCCTGGTTGGGGTGACTGGTCTCCAGCAGGACAGTGGTGGGCTAACGGTCATCGAGGCCTCTGCTGACCACTCCCAGGTGCAGTTGTCCAACCAGCTGCTTTCAGAGACCCTGCGGCACATCTGCTTGGCGCTGCTCTAGGCAACAGGAATTCAGAAGGAATAAGGCAGGAATCTGCCATCAGGGAGCTCCCCAACCCACAGAGCAGAAAATCAACCCAAAATGGAGCCCCTCAACATGTGCCCTGGCTAAGCCTCAGAGGATGGGGTGCTCCGCCTTATCTCAGGGGGTGCGGGGACAGGTTCCCATAGGATTGGGGCCTTGGTGTTGGGTTCTGAGAGATGAATAGGAGCTCACCTGGTTGAGAAGGGCAGGTGAAGATGGGGGAAGGCATTCATGGCAGTGGGAACAGCAGAGGCCCTAGTGTCCAGGGCTTTTATCTCTGTCTCTCTTTGGCCCTTCTTTGGTTGTCATATCCCTGACTTTGATCACAGCCAGGGAAGTGTCTCTCTTTCAAGGAACCTGTGATTATGTTGGGCTCTTTTGGATAATCCAGGATAATCTCCTCATTTAAAAATACTTAACTTAATCACACCTGCAAAGTCCCTTTTGCCATGTGAGGTACCATGTGGGTCTGGGAATTAGGATGCAGACGTCTTTGCCTGTCTCTTGTTGTGTCCACCATGGTAGGTCTGGGGGCATCCAGAAATGGCGGGCCAGTCAGGTCTTCTCTCTGTCTCCGGTCTGTGGAAGGCCTGACTGGTGACACCAAGATTGAGCCCAGGATAGTAAGACACATTTCTTGAGTCTACTCTCTGTGCTAAGCACTTTTCCTGATGTTAAGACTTGGCCATGATGCACCAACCCTGGCAAAGAGAACAGGACCGATGGGGTCACCAGCCTCCAGTGTTGAGGAATTTGACATTTTCAGAGGAGGTGATGTGCTGGCTTTGAAGAATGAAGAGGAGTTTTCAAGGTAGGAGAAGAACGTCTTTGCTAGAAGAAACATCATGTGCAAATGCACGGAGCCTGGTGTGGGAGGAGTCTTAAGAATTGTGGAATGGCTGTGGCGTGCAGTGGGAGGGGGTGGTGGGAGACTGCTGGTTGGGGGTGGGGGGCTTGCAGCCAGCAGGCCCCATGTACTGGCCCAAGTGCCAGACTCTATTCTACATGTGATAGGGAGCTGTGCCAGGATTTAAACAAGAACCAGCTCTGAGCTGCAGTTTCGGAGGGGACCACAAGGAGGCAACTGCAGAGCTCAGGGAGGCATGGTGTAGACCAGCTGGGCACAGCAGGATTTGGAGTGGGGGAGTGGTACCCTGGATGCAGTCAGGAGTGCAGATTCCCATTCCTTGTGGCTCCTGGAAGTGGCTGAGTCTGCGGTGTTTTATCCTTTCCCTGCTCGTATCACCGCCCCCTTGCCTCCCCCTTTGCTGTTCAGGGAAGCAGGCTGGAGACCCTGCCCTTTGCATTAAAGCCACGCTGTGCCCTGGAGATTTATTGCATTTTAATAAAACTCCTGAGTGGGAAGCATCTGAAAAACTCTTTGTTTTCTATGATGTCCTTTGAGGGATGGAACCATAAACCTGTTTACAGGTCCCAGGACTGTGGTGGCCGAGTGGCATCCCAGGGGTGAGTTCTGGCTTGGGGACCCAGCGCTGCCATTTATTGCCCCGGCATCATCCAGTTTCCCTGTGCCCTGGTTCCGTCATCTGTAAGGGGGAGCAGCTGGTTTGAACGAGATCTTCATACAGTTTGCTCTGCACAAAGGTCAGGACATGGTAGAGGTTTTTAGTATGCTACAAACATCTTGTTTTTGGGTAAAAATGTAACGTTTGTTATCATTAGGGACAGTTGTGGGGCCCCTTTGAGGGAGAGCTGCTGGATGCCCCGGCCTTGCTGCTGATGAGGGAGTGTCCTTGGGTGGCCGCTGGCCGTGCCGAGCAGGGTTCCCACCTGTCAAATGGGCCCTTCGTGAGGCCCTTGGGGATTCTCCAATCTTCCTGGGGGGCATGCCACCTGTGCCACTGCCTCTCACCTGGGCAGGTCCTCTGCTTGCCCAGGTGTGTGCCCCCTGCCCTCTGCCCTCAGATCACTCCCAGTCCATGGGGGCTACACAGGAGGGGAGAAAGCCCGTTTCGAATGAATGAGGAGTGGTTGGGGGAGCACCTGGGGTGGCTGTGGGCGGTGGGGGGAGAGGCTCAGAGAAGGCTCCCCAGGGCACGTGGTGCCAGGAAGGGTTTCGGAGGATCAGGCCCTCATGGTGGTTGGGGTGTGGTACGTTTTCAGCGGAGCCATAAAGGGGCTGCGTTTAGGTATCACACGTTTGCAAAGCACTGGCTGGGAGCTCAGCCGCATTGGGTATCGTCAGCCGAACCTTTACAGTCTGAAACATCACCACCCTCCCTCCCACCCTCTCTCCCTCCTTCCCGTCCTCCCTCCCCTCTCCTGTCTTCTGGGTGGCCCAGTGATGCCCGTCCAGTGACATACAAATTATCTCTCTCGGAGGAAGCGGAGAAGGGGAGTGAAGCCAGGGGTTCAGGTGACTCACCTGGGGGAAGAGCCATCCCGTCGGATTCTGGAAGGATGAGCCAGAGGTAGTGGACGGTCATGGGGAGGACTTCAGGCAGAAGGGACCACCTGTGCAAAGGCTCAGAGGTGGGACGAGATGTGGGTGAGGCAGGGCCGTGGATGTCAGTGGTCACCACTAGGTGCAGTGTTCTACGAAGAACCTGATAAAAATGGTGTCATATCCCAAAAAGTCCAGCAGAAACTAGGGCACCTGGGAGCCATATCCTCTGCACGATGAGCCATTGAAAGAGAAGGGGTGGGATGTATCTGTTAGCTTTAGCTGTGTAACAAACTACCCCCCAAATTTAGACAGCAACCCTTTATGTAGCCAGTGGGTCAACCGTGTGGGCTGGGCTCAGCTGGGAGGACTTTGTGATCCTGACAGGAAGCCCTGAGTGTCTGTAGACAGCAGCCAGTGATCTGGATGGTTCTGCATCTGGGTCTTCGCTGGGGACAGCTGGAGCATGGCCCTGAGGATCGAGGAAGCGTGGGAGCACATTCAGCTCTGGAGACCCCTAGACTGGGGACTCAGCACCTCTGCTGCCACATTTCCTGGACTAAAGCAAGTCACAGGGCCAGTCTACACTCCAGGGTAGGGAACTAACTGTCCACCTCTTGCAGGGAGGCCCACTGTAAAGGGGAGAAACTTGCTTATCCTATCTCCGTGGTACACGGAAGGGACTAACTGTGAGCATTTTGCCAATGGGAGGTTTCGATCTGGAGAAGAAAAGGTTTGGAGAGGGAATCAGTTCTTTCCAGAAGGCTGAGTGCTGTCCCGGGAGCCAGGAAGTGGGCAGGGCTGTGGTGTCCAGAGGGCAGAACTAAGGCCTGGAACTCTGCCCAGGGAAGGCCTTCCTACAGCTGGAGGTCCCTCCTGGGGACTGGGTGGCCTCAGACACTGGGGTGTCAGGAAAGGACCCTGGGCACCTTGTTGGGAGGAGATGGCGGAGCCCCAGGTGCCTGTGGACCTTGGCCAACCCACGGGCTTTCATCCAAGCCTTTGCAGTGAGCTCCGAGGGATCCTTCTCCATTTGCAAATCTTTGCAATAAGGAACCCACTCTCCCAGATTTCTTCCTATGGAAGTTCATTCCTTCCTCTAGTTTCCTCTGCAAACGCTGGCATTTGGACCCAGCCTTTTCCAAAGATGCGCAAAGATCTGAACTTTGGCCCAGATCAGCAAGTCCTTCTCAGATAAGCAAGTCTCTCTGCATGGATCCAGGACACACTGGATCTAGGGAAATAGGGAAGGAAGATGAACCTAGATAGATGGACCCAAGATGTCTCAATCAAGGTGCACAGCTTTGTAACAGCCAGCCCCAGGCATTCACAGTGAAGATCTCTCCTCCAGTGGCCTGATAGGGGTGTCCTGAGCCGGAGGCTCCCTGAGTAGCTCTCCTCTAAGCAATGGCACAGGCACCCAGACTCCTTCCCTCACGGGGCTCTGCACTCCCCTCCCCGCTGCCCAGGGCCGCAGGAGTCCTACCCTCTGGCAGGCTGAGGAGAGGAGCACATGTGGAGGGCTTGCCATCAAAGTCCATTGGCCAGAACTCTGAGCCGTGGCTGCATCCGTCTGCAAGGGACCCTGGGAAATGTGGCCTGCCATGTGCCAGCAGGGAAAGGGTCTGTGCTGTGCAGAACTCCCTGGGCTCCAGTAGAAAATGGCAGCAGCCACACCATGTGCTCTGGGCCTCGGGCCAGTCTCCTCCCTTGTTGTCCTCAGCTGTAAAATGGGCACAGTGACGTTTGCCTCCTTGCAGGGTCGTTGTGGGCATAATTCAGGGAAACTGCAAAGCCAGAGCCCGTCTAAGCATGGCTCCGTTGACGTGGCTGACACGACAAAGCACGTCTGGGGATGTAGTTCAGTTGGCTGAGCAGGTTCCAGAAGCTTCTTACTTGGCCAGCCAGGGAGAGAGGCAGGCCTCCTGGGCCACAGGAAGAGGGTGGTCAGGCGAGGCTAAGGAAGGTGGCCTTGTGGTCACCTGAGGCTCTGCAGACCCCACCCAGCTCTGTGTCCTCGAGAACTTACATCTTGCAGGTTTAAACCATCCCCTGCGGTGAGCACCCCTCCCTCGGGAAAGGCCAGTGGGATGCAGGGGCCTGGGGTCCTGGAACCTCATACGTCAGATCCAGGACCCAAACGGCAGGTGTGACGCTAAACAGCCGGGGGCCACAGTTGGCACCGAGCCGCTGGCCTCCTCCCCCGCTGGCCGCCCGCCCCCCGAGAGGATGGCAGCCAGCCCCGCGCTCTGCAGCGTGCCTGCCTGGCAGCAGCTGTTCGCCGCCACTTCTGTTTGGTTTTGTTTTCCTCCCTGGAGAAAGCACCCCCGGCTTGTGGCCCAGTTCCTGGGAGGTGCGCTGCCTGTGCTTGGGGGTGCTGCTGCTGCTTGCTCCCCCTCTCTCCCAGCCCGTATTTGATCTCAAAAATTCTGCACGGGTCTGGCTGACGGTGTGTGACCTTGAGACATTGACCTTGGCCCCTTCCCCAGCATCTGACTCCTACTTTGTGAAATGAGGGATGGGAGGGACCAGACCAGCAGGTTCCAGCGTGGTGGATGCCACCGGTCATGATCTGTCCTCGGCAAACACGGCAGTTGGGAAGACAGTCCGCCCAGCATTACGGGCTAAGTTGGCACCGGGGCCACAGCGGGCCGTGCTGTCTGAGTTCAGCAGGTTGTCCCTCCCTTAGCCCTGTCCCTCCCTCAGCCCTGGCCTCCGGCCGCGCCCCTCGTCTCAGGGATGCTGTCACCATCATCCCTTCCTGGACATGCTCCTGGAGCCTGCACCCTCCCAGGTTGTGGACCCCAGGCTGCCCTGTGCACATCCTTGGCTGGGGCAGATGCTCCCTATCTGTCCTCCTGGACGGCAGGCTGCATCTGGGCCCAGGTAGGGCCGTGTGCAGAGGGCAGGTGAGTGGGCCGAGCTGGTGTGGGGAGCCTGGCAGGGCAGAGCAGGGTGGAGGAGCAGGGCAACCCACGCCCCCTCTGTGTTAGGGCTGGGCCTGGCCTCTGTCTGCCCCTTTCCAGAGACCACCTCCTCCAGACCCTCAGTTCCACCTCCAAAAAAGCCTCCATCCAAAACCAGTGGTTTCCTCCAGACCAGAGGCCCCCGGGGCCCCTCCCCCACCCCAGGGCACCACCCCTGCCTCCCTCACCTGTCTGCCTGCCCCAGCCACCGTGCTGGCTTCCCTGTCCCCACTCCTGCCCCGCAGAGGCCATTGGCCGCCTAGTGGCCAGCACACACTGTCAGAGAGCAGGTGGCTCCTTACTGTTCCCAGACGATGGCCAGCCGGTGGCTCTCGCTCACCCCCGGCACCGCCAGGCACGGCCCACCTCCTTCCGGCCACTTCCGCCACCCTCACACCTTCTCACGCCGCCTTCTGCCCTCCTCTCCTGCGCCCCAACTTTCACCGCCGCCGACCCTACTCCTGAAATGAGTCTCCCGGCACGGGGGGCTCCTCTTAGTCCAGTTTCAGATTACAGCCCCTCCTTGGAGACACCAGCCCCGACTGACTATCCCCTCTTAAGCACCTCCCCCCATTATGTACTTTCACTCCTTGCTGTTCATTTATCATAATTTCAGGATTTAAATGCATTATGTATGAGGGTAGCTACTTTAAGACAATTTTTAAAGCTCTATTAATGGCATTTTTTCTTTCCATGCCTCGTGCCTGCCCCACTGGGCTGCAGTGCCTGGTCTGGGCGTGTGCCTGGGCCGCCGGCCTGTGAGCTGCTGAGGGGGCAGGTTGGTGCCCGTGGCTGCCATCTGCCCTTGCCCTGGTCCTGGAGCGGCCCTGGGTGCTCTCGGGGCTGGAAGGTTCTCACAGCTTCCTAAGGCCTGGCGATCTAAGAGCAGCGGTGAGCTGGAGAGTGTTCAACAGCCAGCTGTCGGGAGGAAAGCCCTGATGTGTGGCCTTTGCCAACGTCCGTGGTGTAAACCCTTGGCTGGGCCCAGCTGCTGATACAGCTGCCCGGACGCGGAGAGAGGAGGAATGTGCCCAGCCATCTCTTGCTACCCGTGCGGGCTGGTGGCCCGCTGCTCGGGGTGGCCCCAAAGCCCTGCAGCCATCGAGGAGCCCGTGGCTGCATGGACGCTGCTGCCCCAGCCCCGAGGCCTGTGACCTGGCACGTGTGCATGAGAGGAGGAAGGGGGAGGGCTGGGGTGCTGGGCCCGGCCGGGGATCCACCAAGACAGCCCCCTCTAAGCCCCCGGTTCCTCCTCCTAATTGCATCTCCCTCCAGAACCCTCTGAGAACAGGAGCTTGCAGGGAGGGGGGACTGGAATGCTCGCAAAGATCTGGTGACATGCCCAAATTCACCAGGCGTGTCGGTAAGCAGATCCTCCTCTTTGCTGAGCCCACCTCCACCTGGCCTGGGGATGCAGGGAGCGTCCGTTTCTGGCCCATGTTGCCCGCAGCAGGGGCTCACCCAGAGGCTGACAGCCTTGTGCTGGTTTCCCCAGGAGGGTCTCAACTGTAGAACAGAGGGCAAGGGCCAGGGGAGGGCCATATTCTCATCTCAGATGACAGGACATGCCAGGGATAGCCCAGAAGTCAAGATTCGGGGGACATCACAGCCCCCAGGTCTTGCTCCATCAGGAAGTGCAAGCATCTTGTTCCTGGGTAACCTGGAAAAAGGAGTGTTTCCAGGGGAGGATGTGGAATCAGGGAGAGGGTAGGACAGATCCCTGGTGCTTCCCTAGACCTTGCCCCTCCTGAGCCTGAGTCTGGGACCCCTGCTGCCCCCGCCATGCTCTGACCTCAGATATGTGGAATTCGCAGCGGGTACTCGGCCATGCTGGGTTTCTAAGCCTGCCCTCCACATTCCTGCTTTCTTTGCCCCTCCACATTCCAGAGTCTCACATTCTCCTACATTAACAGTGGCTAAAGTGGAACAGCCAGACAAAGGGCCCATATTTTAGCTTTGCTGTATGTTCCAAATTCCTTGCCCCTTATCACTGTGGAGTCCCACAGGTGGCCCCAAGCGTCTGTACAGCCTCTGGCAGCATGTGACTTCTCTCAGCTCCCATCTCAGTCCAGCAGGCACGGAGCCTCCTTCTTGAGATTTTTCTGCCATTTGACTACTATGACTTAGATAAAGGGCCTTGCAGAGATGCCGCTCCCCCTTTCACTGTCTGTGGGGTTTAGTGATTTTGTCCATCCTTGCGTGTCTTAGTCAGCCAGTCTACTGTAACAAATATCACCCACTAGTGCACTCAAGCCACAGGAAGGCATTGCCTCTCAGGATCAACACTGGAAGTCCAATTTCACATTTCAGCATGGCTGCGCCTGCTCTGAAGCCTGCAGTTCCCAGCGATGGTTGTCCACAGGCCGCCTCTCTCCCTGACTGTCTCCTACTGCTGGGTCCACATTTCCTCTGCTTATTAGGACCCCAGCCACGCTGGATTAAGGCCCCCTGAGTCAATTTGGCCTCACCTTGACTAATAGGGCCTTCCCAGATGCTAGTTCACAGTGCATTCACACCCGCAGGCGGGCGGACTTGAACGTGTCGTTGTGCGGGAACGCGATAAATCCAGAATGCAGTGGGGGGCCCGCTTGGTTTGGGACAGGAGAGCCCCCCCCTTTATTTTGTAGTGACCCCTGTCATCCTAAGTAAATGGCAGCAGCCCCTGGAGACCTAGCCCCCTCCCTGCTTAGGAATCTGACGCTGGTGTGACCCTTGCCCTGTCCTTGGCCAAGGACCTGGAAAGAAACATCCGGGGCTTCCGAGCCACCCAAATAGTGGGGCCAACGCCCAGGCGTTGGATTGTCTCCTTAGCCGCTCAGGAGATTCCCAGCCAACGGAGGCCAATGCCAGCGGTGCAGGCCTGTGGTGTTTAGCTAGCAGAGCCAATAATCTTTCAAAAAGTTATTTTATTGAGCCGCCCACATTTCAGAGTTGAGAGGTTTCACATAAAGTGGCCAGGGTTCCACCCTCTGTTGAAACTGGGTGGTGGGTGGCAGTGGCCTGCTGTCCCGTCGAGCTGCCGTGTGGGCTGGGCGCTATCCTGCTGGAGGGGCCCGGACGCCAGGGGCTGCTTGTGCTTCCAGCTTGTTCAACCTCCTTAAGCTTCAGAAGGGAAACTGAGGGGAACTGTCCTGGGACACCAGGCCTCCAGAGCACCAGTCCGTGTTCAATCCCCTGCAGGACTCAGGAGAACCAGTGTGTGGTGGTTTCCTGTCTCTGCAGACTCTTATCTGTCAACACGTTTTGCCCCAGAAAGAATCGCACTTAAAAGCCCCCCCCAGTGCTGCTGCGTTTGCCTATGGAGCTGGGTTGATGGCGAGGGGGTTGTGGCCGGAGGCCCCGAGCCTGCTGGGGAGTCCGTGCTTGGCTGTCCTTCCTCCCAGCGTGCCCCATCCAGCTGTTGGAGGGCCACTTGCAGCGCCCGCTGCTCACTGGGGCTCAGCCACCTCGCGGTGAAGCGCTGTGGTCTCAACGTGCTCGAATGCCACCTCCTGGGGGAGACCCACGCTCCGGCAGAGAAAAGTCCCCTTCTCTCTTTCTATCTGTCTCTCTCTTTCTTTTTCTGTCTCTGTCTCTCTCTAGCTCTTTACCGCCTCCCTTTCTTTCTCTCTCTCTCACCTCTCCCCGTCCCCTCCCTGTTCCTGCCAGATTCTCCCTGTCAACCTCATGATTAGATTGGACTCAACGGCAGGAGTTTTGGTGACTGTCTGTGGCAGGCCATTAGGGGACACCTGGAGGCCGGGAGGGGTGAGCGCCAAGCCTTGGGGTCGCCTAGCAGAGGCCTGGAATGGCTCCCAACATACCCACACTGCAGGAAACTGCAGCCGGTCGGCCCAGGGAGGGGGCTGGCGCCTGTGTCATCGACACCATGGGATGGTGGGGTGAGCGTTTGGTGCTGTGGGGGGCCCTGTTGGATCCCTTGCTTCGTTTTCCAGAAAACCCCATTGCAGCGGGCACTCTGATGCCCCACTTTGACTCCTGTGGAAGCTGAGGCTCAGAGAGGGTTAGGAGCTTGCCTAAGGTCACACAGCTAGTGAGATGAGCAGCTGGGCTCAAATCTGCTGGCTCCAGAGCCCATATTCTTCCATGTGGCTTCCAGGGTTGTCCTTTCTTTCTAGAAAACATGGGGCCAGGCTGAGTGATGCGTGATGAGGGTGGCCTTCCCGGGGCAGGGGACCCTGTGCCAGACGGGCTCGAGGCAGTGGCGGTGGTGGTGGTGGTCTGGGGGACAGAGGAGGGGGCAGGTGTGGTCATTTCTGGGTCTGGCGTGATGGGTGGAGATGAAAGTCCAACCCCCCTGCGCCTCCACCACAGTCTCCCAGCTGTCTCGAGGAGAATTCTGGCCCCGTTTGAGCCTTGCAAGTCATGTTTGGCGACGTTATTGAATGTGGGGTGCGGCAGGGTTTCTTGGGGGCGCTGCTGTGTACATCGATGGGGCGCGGGCTCGGGGGCCTCTGGGTAACAATGCAGCTGTTCTTGCCCGCCCTGTGGTTGGAGCCGGACCCTGAACTCAGCACAGCAACGGGCTCGAGGCCCGAACCCCTTGGTGGGGCCCCTGCAAGGCCCTGTCTTCTCCGGGCCACAGAGGCTCTGCTGGCCTGGGGACTGGAATTGTGACCCAGGTGGGGAGAGGCAAAAAAAAGAGACTTGAAGACTTTGGAGCTGATGACCTGCTTCACTTTTCATTTACCAAGGGATGGTGGGTCTGCATTTTATCCCTGGAAGGCCTGGGCCATGGCTCACCCTTCTAGAAACCTCTGAGCCCGCTGTGGCATCCTGTAAGGGGTCTCTGTCTGTCTGGGCTGAAAAGGGTGGTCACGGTAGTGGCCAGCGCTCACTGTTTGTCCAGCCTGTCCCCACGGAGGCTGTCTGCCAGTTCAGCCCTGGGTGAGGGGGCAAGCAGGGCCCACCCTCCCAGCACCCATGCTGCCAGAAAGATGGATAAGTGCAACAGGTAGCGTGCCCACTGGTGTCGCGGGCTGAGGAGAGAACAGCGAACACAGCAGCAGGGAGAGGAGGCGTCCGTGCTGGGGAGGGGTCCAGAGAAGGCCGCCCTGGGAGGTGACATCTGAGAGTGCAGAAGGGAGGGGCGAGCTCAGAGGGCCAAGGGAGGCAGGCCGAGCCCAACTGGTCACAGGCACAGTCAAGGTCAGGGTGACGGGGGAGGGAGGTGCAAGGGGAAGTGGTGGGGCTGGTGGGGCTGGTGGGGCCTGGGCGGATCCTGCACGAGTAGTGGGGCCCAGAGACAGGGAGCCCGAGGACCTGCAGGGAGAGGGCAGGGCACCAGGCTGGGTCCCAGGTGCAGGGCGCAGTGGGGAGGTGGTGAAGGCTGAGCATGTGCAGAGCTGGGGGTCCCAGAGGGGTGGCAGAGGCCTCCTCGCAGCCGGGGCCAAGGCATTCCAGGGGGGATCAGCATGTGCAAAATGCGGAAGAGGCATGAGCCCGTGGCCCCCGGAGCATGGGTCTGGTTTGGGGGTACCTGTGACACATGGTGATACAGGTGCCCCTGCCACCACAAATGCAGGGAAGGAAGGAAGACACTGAGGGGCATTGAAATTCCATCTGATGACGGATGAGAGAATTCATTATGGTCGGGATGCTCCCCAAGCATAGGGACCAGCCAGGGTAAAAGTCCTGAGGCAGTCAGAGAGTGAGCCAGGCCAGGAGGCATGGCAGGGAGCCGGGCAGGGCCTGCAAAGCACCAGCGTCGCTCCTAAAGCACAGCAGACACCCATAGGTGCTCCCATGGGCGCAAAGTGGGGGAGGCTCGTGCTTTAAGAGAACCCAGTATGACTTGACAAAATCGACCATCTATGAGACCCAGAGTTCGTAAAAGGCGCACGAGTTTGCAAAGTGCTTCCAGAGACGTGGTTCCATCTGGCCAGAGCCCCCTTACACGGAGGCTGGCACAGGGGAGTGCGAGAAGGTGCCCTGGTTTCACGCCTGGGTCTGCAGCAGAGATGGGACTTGGCCAGTCTGTATGTGGGGAAGTAAAATGGTGCAGCCAACGTGCCAAAAAAGCAGTTTGGCAGCTCTTTGGAAGGTTAAGCACAGAATTACCAAACCACCTGGAAACTCCACTCCTAGGGATATACCCCAAAGAACCGAAAGCGGGGACTTGGGTAGGTATTCGCACACCAGAGTTTGTTGCAGCAGTATGTGGTGGCAATACAAATGTCCATCACCAGATGAATAAGATGTGGTCCACATTTGCCGTGGGCTGGTACTCGTCTGTAGTAAGGAATGAAGTTCTAGACCTGTTGCAACATGATTGCACCTTGGAAACATTCTGCCGGGTGAAAGAAGCCAGGCACAGAAGGACCCAGCCGTATGATTTCACATGTGCTCGATATCTAGAATTAGCAAATTCATAGAGACAGAAAGTAGATTGCAGGCTCCTGGGGATGGGGGAAAAGGGGAGCTGTTGCTGGGTGATAATTTTTGGGAAATTTGAAGTAAAACTAATCAGGACAATAAGGAAATGTGTGTGTAGGTGTGTGTGCACGGACTTGTCTCATAGACGCTCCTGCGTAGGGACTGTGAACTCCGATGCAGTCGGCCCCGGCGGGTGCAGGAGGCGCTCTCACCTGGAAGGAATTGGATAAGGAAAAAGCAGCAGAAAGTGGAAGACTGAGAAGGTACTCATTGGCCACATCAGACCTAGAAAGCGAGATGAGTCTTATGAGGAAGGCATGCAAAAACCAAATGATGGAGACGCATTAGAAGAGGCAAGGTAGAAAAACAGAAAGAAAGATGAATGTCTAAGGGCAGTGTGTGATTTTAAAAGTCCTGCTGCTCACTCTGTGTAGATTGCCCTGTGGCGTCCCCCCACCTCAATGATGTCAATCCTGCTGAGCACGCTGGGAGTTTGGATTAACTGCCCCGTTGAAGAAGGAGGACTCTGAGGCCAAGGCCACCTGGTGGTGGAGCAGGACTTGAACTCAAGGTTTCCAGTGTAGAAGGCAGGAGGGCCAAGAGCACAGGCCTTGCTTCTGCCTGGGTTTGATTCCAGCCCTGCCTCCTAATGGCTGTGTGGCTTTGGGCAAGTTACTTAACTTCTCTGGGCCTGTTTCCACGTCTACAGATGGAATGCTAACAGCATTCGTTTCATGGGTAGCTATGGAGAGAAGCTGCACAGAGCTCTGGGGGCCGTATCTGGCACAGTGGGGGCCTCGGTGAGATAAGCAGAGGTTATCCTTGACCTCACCTTAGGTGTGGTTGGGGTGTTTTCAAGGCTTCCTTTTATTGTGAGGGAGCGCATCTGGGCTTCATCTCTGGAGGTAACAGGGAAGGGGAGGAGGAGGGAAAAGTGGACAGTTCTCTAACTGTCCTTTTAGTGGCAGTCAGCAGCCCATGCTCACTGCTACCTGGAGTCTCCAGAAGTGCCTGGATTATATAAATTAAGTCTTTGCAATAAGGGTGCCACTGGATGCAGTGAAAAGTTTCTACCAGTATACTGCTTTTCCTCGAAGCCCCATAGAAACAAAATCAACCCTTCAACACTTCTCCCCTCGACAAAGCCTCTGGTACTGTGGTTTGGATGGGAAAGTAGGATGGCCACCATATATAGGTTTCCTGGAAGTTCCCAGGCCTCTGACTTGTTGTGGCCTTTGAAGGGGCCAGCACCTGTTTGGCAGGAGGCATGGGGGTCTGTCCACGGGGGCTGGCTCTGTGAGGAAGGCTCTCGCTTTCTGGCTGGGGGCTGCCTCCCCTCTAAGGGGCTGTGGCTGGGCCCGGGAATCTACGTGCAGGGTCTGCCTCGATTTCCCACCCCTGCTGGCATGGGTCTCCCAAGCTCATCTCCTGCTGGGCTGCTGTTTCCCCTTGGCAGTGCACAGCACAGACCACCCGCTGGCCCCTGCCCCTTGCCTGGGAAGCCTTCTCCAGCCCTGAGATGGAGCAGCTTTCGAGCCAGGTTGCATGGGCTTGCCGAGGGCAGGGGGCAGCTGCTGGTGCCGCAACTGTGGGCCCCAACCCCGGCCTTTTCTGCCTTCCAGGGACAGTGAGCCCCAGAAGCCACCTGCCCTGCCCCCCTCCCCACCCCGCTACCCCAAACAGACCTTTGCTGTACAGCCAGGTTCAGGGCCAAGGGCTGGGTTCTGGGGACCTGCAGAGGGAGATGAGTAAGGTGACCAACCAGGTCAGGACCTTAGTGGGGGAAGGGTGGAATGCCAGGAAGTGGGGGAGGCATTAGTGGTGCTTTGGGGGAGTGAGGAGTGAGTGGGCCCAGGGCTGGGACTCTCCAGCTGCCCCAGGCAGGCTGGCAGTGAGCAGTCACCCTGGTCACCCAGTACACACGGTGACGCATTTGAGCCGGGCCGATATAATTGGCAGCTGTGGAACCGAGGCCTGGGGTGGGCGTAGCTAGGGGGTGGGACATGCAGGGACCACTGCCCACCCTCCCTGGCTGTGGAGTGCTGGTTTCAGGTAGCTTTGGGTTGGGGGAGGCTGGGCAGCTCGGCCCGGAGGGTCAGGGTGAGTGTGTCCACTCCAGGAGGACGAGTCTCCTGCAGGTGTGGGCACCCAGCCCTCCCGACCCTCTGCAGGTGGTGCTGCAGCCAGTGACGTCTCGGCAGGTTGGTTTCAGGTCAGACAAGCTATGAGGGGCCCCACACCTGTCGGCAGGTGTCCCCAGGACTCGTGTCCAGGCAGAGGGGCCCCTCGGCTCTGTGCTGTCCGGAAAGGCGTGGCCAGTCCGATTGACAAGCTCAAGGCCCATTCCTGGGGACCCGGGTCTTTGGGGAATCTGGCAGGGAACCGCCTTCCCGCGGCCGTGGGCAGCCGGATCAGCAGCCGTGGCTGTCCCCATCTTGGGCAGGGCTGGGATGGAGGAGTCTGCAAATTCAGGCCAATCATGCCTGGAATCCCAGGTGTGGCCAGGCCTGGGGACGATTACTGAAGAGGGCAGACCTGCTTGACAGCCCATCACTAGGGCGCCCACCCACAGGTTTGCCAGCCCAGGCCTGGGCACTTGCTACCTTGTTCAAGAGGGTAATTAATCTGAAGTCCCTCACTGGGCCTCCCCAACCCAGGCCTCATGTGAAAAGTCAGCCCAAGAGGGATTGAGTTAATGACTGCGGGCTGGGCAGGAGGGTGCAGCATGAGTCCCCTGCAGGGGATATCCTTGCGGTGTGCACAGTGACAGCACAGTGAGGGAGGAAACCACTGTGGGCACCCGAACAGGCTGAGAGCATCAAGGCAGACTTCCTGGAGGAGGGGGCATCTTGGCGAGGCTTGAAGGAAGGTGGAGAGGGTGTTAGGGCAGCTTTTGGGCCATGGCTTTCCGTGAGAATAAAAGTACAGCAAACATCATTTGGATACTGCTTTGTGATTTACAAAATTCTTGCCCAGCCAGCCCATCCCAGAGATACCCACTGATCTTCTGAGATGGGTTTTGCAGGTGCTGGCAGACAGGGAGCTGTTGGTCTTTGAGGAAAGGCAGTTCGTGGACATCTTGAATTCTCTAGCATCCCCACCAGGCAAGTTTTGTCATCCCCATTCTACAGACTAGAAAGCCAAGGCGCTGACAGGCTAAAGGACTTTTCTGCCCTCCTTGGCCCACGTTCTCCAGAAGCCACTCTAAACCCTTACTGGCTTCCACCCGGCCCATTTTGCTCTCCTGATTTGGAGCACACCCTTAAGCTTTCTGTCTGCCCATTACGAGGGTGGCTGAGAGGCCGGGGTGTGAAGGGAGGGCCCCCATGGTGGGCCGAGGTGTGGCAGGTACTGTGCTGGAAGTCCAAGCACCCCTTGGAGAGAAAGACTAAATTCCCAGACTTCTCCCACATATGCGTGTTTTCCGGTCCTGCAGGGGACTGCCCCCAGGAACCCCAGGGTACAGAGCTCAGACCTAAGTGATTGGTCGTGGCTGGTGACCGCAGGCCTCCTGGAGCCACAGGGCAGGTGGTGGCAGCTCACTTGCTCCTCTCCACCTGTCCCTCTGCCTCCTGCCTCTGCTCACCTTGCCATTATTCCTGCCCAGCTCCCAGCCATGACACCCATCCAGCAAGGGGTGGCGGTGGCACTGAGAGGCCCCTGCCAGGCACCCCCAGACTGTTAGAACAGCTCAGTGATGGACACTGAGGGGCCTTGGCCGGCGTTGGCTCTGATCCACCAAAGGCCGGGACAAAGCCACATGGCATCATTTGGAAGACAGTGTCTTTGGGACCAAATCCATCTGGGTTTGAATCAGAGCTCTAATCCCTTCTGGTTTCCCCCCTACGAGCCTCAGTTTCTCATCTGTGAAATGGGGATGGGGCAGCACCGACCTCCTAGGGTCCCCACAGGATTCAAGAAAACACAAGCCGGCTGAGCCCGCGGGGACCGACACGGGCAAGCTCCGGGTCCCAGGCTGCGACGGTCATGCGTGTCTCCCGGCCTGCAAGGCCTGCTCCCTCCACGCGTGCTGCTGGCAGTGCTCCACCGCGTTGCAGAGGGCCGCGGTCTCCGGGCTGCGGCACCAGAAGCTCGGGCCCAGGGCGCACTGGTCAGTGCCCAGCAGCGAGTTCTGGGGCACGTGGCAGGCGCCCATCTGCTTGCACACGGTGATGGGGTCCGTCAAGGCCTTGAGGCTCTCGAAGAGCACGGGATGGTAGGTGGTGACGAAGTGGTTGCACTGCATGGCGTAGGACAGGGGCAGGAGGCGGCAGCCGCCCCTGAAGGCCGCCAGGATGTCGCGCTTGGTGGTCATCCGGTCCAGGGTGTTGCTGGACTGCTGGAAGAACCTCAGGCAGCTGTTACAGAAGGTGCCGTAGCTCTCGTCGTCCAGCAGGGGCACTGGCAGGCTGGGGCGGAGGGGGGGCAGGGCGCGTGCGCGCCGGCGGCGGCCACACAACCGGAGGCTGGTGCACATCTTCTGCGGGGTGATCTTGGCCACGCGCTGCACCAGGGACGGGCAGTAGGTGTCCACCAAGGTGATGCACTGCTGCACCATGGCCGAGGGCATGATGGTGCACACACGCTCCAGAGAGTGTGTGATGACCGCCACGGTGCTGCTGGAGTCGAGCCACTGGTCCAGCTGCTGGACCACGCTCAGACACACCTCGCAGGTCAGGCCCACCTTCATCTGGATCTCGCCCTTCTTCCTTGGCTCCGTGAGCTCCAGGGCAGGGACCCCGTCCACGGCGGCTGCGTGCAACCAGGGGGCTGGGCCCGTGGGCTCCCCGCAGAACCCGCCCCTTCTGCAGGTGGCCTGCGGCGCCAGGAGCACCAGGGTTTGCCCGGCAGGGGCGGAGAGCTGGTCGAGGTAGTTCTTGCAGAAGAGGGCCAAGCTGGGCCCCAGGGACTCACACTGCTCCTGCAAGCTGGCGTCCACCAGGGACACGTTGGCATGCACGGCCTCCTGCAGCCGGGTGACCAGCTGGACACAGTCCCGGCACAGAGAGGGCAGCGGGGGGCGGAAGGTGAGGCGGCCGTCGGTCGAGAGCGGATCCCCCGGGTTGGAAGCAGCCTCCGAGGACAGCAGCCCTGGGGTGACCAGGTGTCCCTGCAGCGGCTGGCACAGGGTGAGGGCCGCACACGCCTGCCCCGGGCCGCGGCCTGCGTCTCCACGGAGCATGCCCAGGATGGCCACGTGGTGGGTGTCCGCTATCCCCTGGCACCTGGTGGCGGACTCCAGGCTGGGGAGCCACTCACAGGTCCTCCTCACCGAGGCCAGGGTGTCCATCTCGGGGGTCTCGGGCTTTAGCCCGCGGCCCAGTGCCGCTGTGGCTGCATCCTTGCAGAGGTCGCAGGCCAGGGACCAGATGGCGGGCTGGCCCCACACGGCCTGCTGGCAGTGCCCTACGGCCCCGCAGCGCGCGGCCGCCTGCAGGTCCCGGCACCACACCGCGGAGCCCTTGGCGCACTCGGGGGGCAGGGACATGGGGCCAGCCGCGGCCCCCAGCAGGCCAGCCAGGAGGAGCCGCGCGCACAGCATGCTGCCCGGGGATCAGCCGCTCCAATGCAGCCCGGCCGCCCTGTGGCTCTATAAACCCGACCTCGCCCTGGGCCCCGGGCAGGTGCACACAGGCCGCCCCGCCCCCGCCCCCCGCAGCCTGACTCATCCCCCTCCCCGGGACTCACCACCCCAGGCCCCAGCGCGCCTGCCTCTGCCTGCACCTCCCTCTTTGCCCCTGCGCTGACTCCCGTTTGTCTTTCAAATCCCCACCTAGGTTTTAATGACGCGCAGCATCAAGATGGTTTTCCCGGGAAGCCTCTTGGACTCCTCGGCTGTGTCTCCTGTCCCCCCAACCCCGCCCAGGGCCACAGCAACCCCTGGAGTCCCTTCCCTGCATCTGGACTTGTTCACATTCTTGGATCCCCTCTTAGAATAGGACACCCTGGAGGATCCTCTGCCCCCATCCTGGCCATCCCATGGTTTTGTTTTGTTTTTTTTGCCATAAGAATAAAGAAATTCCGTAAATGGCTCATTACCAAAACTTTCTGCAGCTGGCCTTAAAATTGTGCAACTGGCCTGTGGTTCAAATGCCGACTCCTGGTCCCCCTGGCTGCAGCTGGGAAAGTTGTGCCTGTTGATCCTTGTGTCCTAATCTGCAAAGTGAGGGCGTATGTCCAACTGTGAGGACCAGCCATGTAAAAGCCACAGGAAACCTGTGCCTGGGTCCAGCCAGTTTCCTCATTCAGGAACCTTCTCTCAAAAGCCGAGCGTGGGCCAGTGTAGACACATGCTTTCAGTATTTGTTGAAATACCCACACACAAGAGGGGTTTGTCCATTCTGCCTCTGTTGTCATCTTAGCTCTTCCTTAGGCAAGAGCCTGAGTGTGGGCAGGCGCAGCCTGATGGCCATGGCTTGCCACCCAGGTCCCCTCCGCCTTCCTCTCTGGAGTTGGGCAGGGCAGAGGCCAGAGGGGAGGGCCCCCTGGGGTGGGTGTGAGCCCTGCGCTCGCATTCCTGGGCCTGGATGCTCGGCAGGAAGGTGGCCCAGCTATGTGGGTCAGGCATGGGGCCTGAGAGGGCGATGGCAGCTGGAGGAATGTGGACGGGCTGCTGGCAGCACGGGGCTGAGCGCGCACAGACTCCGACGCACCGCGCTCCTTCTGTGGTGCTCCGCTCCGGAGCAAGAGGCCAGGCCTGGTCTCTGGCTCTCAGGGTGGCGGCCGGCGGGCCAAGGGGGTTGGAGCACCGAGCCGAGGCTCAGGCTGGCTGAGAAGGGCCATTTTAATAAGGCCGTGCCCACCGTCCGCTCTACCTGGGCCCTAAAGTTTATGCAGTGTCCATGCATGCCGTGGGAAACGGTGGGGTTGGGGACCCTCCCAGCCCCGTGGCCTCCTCTGCCTCCATCCTCGATGCAGCCCAGCACAAGCCCCCACCTCCCAAGTCCTGGATTTATTCGCTTGCTTTCATCTGTTTTAATTTTTATTGTGGTGACATATTTATAACACACAAGTCCCCATTTTAACACTTTCTCTTGGCATTAATTACATTTATAATGCCATGCTGCCCTCACCACCACCCATCACCCCCAAAGGAACCGTGCACCCCTTCAGCACTAACTCCGCCTTTCCCTCCCCCTGGCCCCTGGTCGCTTCTAATCTGGCTTCTGCCTCTGTGATTTGCCTATGCTGGATGTCCCATAAGTGGACGCAGACGAGGCCTGTCCTTTTGTGTCGGGCTTATTTCACGCCCAGGTTCACCCACATTGCAGCGTGGGCCAGCCCTCCGCTCCTCTTCACGACAGAATAATATTCCCCCACATATGGATGACATTTTGTGTAGCTGTTCCTCTGTTGACAGACACTTGGGTTGCTTCTGCCTTTTGGCTTTTGGGAATAATGCTGCTGTGAACACTGGTGTGCAGACACCTGCTCAAGTCCCTGCTTTCGGTTCTCTCGGGCATGTACCTGGGTGTGGAATTGTCAGGCCATGCAGTAAGTCTCTGTTTCCAGGAGCTGCCAAACTGTCTCCCACGGCTGCACTGTTTCACATCCCAGCCAACAATGGATGTGCGTTCCTCTCTCCACATCCTCTCCAACAGTTGTGATGTCTCATTTTGTAAACAGTAGGCACTCCGGTGGGTGTGAAATGGGATCTCATGCTGGTTTTCATTTGCATTTCCCTGATTGCTGATAATGTTGAGCATCTTTTCAGATACTTACTGCTGTCCATTTGTACATTTTCCTTGGCCAAATATCTGCTCAAGCCCTTTGACTGTTTGTTACTGCATTAATTTTTTATTTTAAAAATGTATATAGTTCAGTGGTAGAATTCTCGCCTGCCGTGAGGGAGACCTGTGTTTGATTCCCGGCCTGTGCACTGTCTCCCACCAAAAAAAAAATTCAACAAATGCTGCTGTAAGAATCGGACAGTGACATAGAAAAAATGAAATGTGACCCCTACCACACAGCATACAAAAAAATGTACATAGAGCTCTGTTCTTCTGGACGTCCCAATTTTTAACTTTTGATCAAGATATTTCATATATACACCAAGGGCGCATCATCAGAGTTCAGCTCAACGAAGTTCACAAGCTAAACCGGCTCCCAGGTCCAGAGCAGACTATCAGCAGTTCCCAGGAGCCCCCGCCGCCTTACGCCCCCACCCCAGAAAGCACCCGCCCAGCTCCTGGCAGCGAGATTTCTTTGGTCTGTTCTGGACCTGGCTTCTTCGGCTCAGTGTTGTCTCCATGCTGCTGTGTGAGGTGTGGGTTGTGCGTTCTCGTTTCTCGGCTGAATCGAGTGGGGTGAACACAGCGCAGCTCATCCATCTGCTCTACCACAGTGGAGCAGCTGGGGCATTTCCAGTTTGGAGCTATTGTGGAAGCTGTTTCTCTGGACATTTCTGTGCCTGTCTTGGGGTGCTCGTGTCTCCCCATCTCTGTGGGGTTGATTGCCAGGCCATTTCCCAAATCGGTCCTCCCAATTCCCCCTCCCCAAGTAGCGACTGAGGGTTCTGGTTTCTCCAGATCCTACTTGTTTGTTTTTTGGGGGGGAGGGTTGCATTTTTTTTTATAGAATTCTGAACTTTAAGAAAAGTTGCAAAAATAGTATAACATGCTTCACCCAGAAACGTTCACGTATTTGCTTTATCATTCCCTCCTTCTGTCTTCGCTGCCCTCCTTCCTCCCTTCTGTCTCTCATCGGTCTGTTTGTCCATCTGTTTCTCCGTATCTTCTTCCCTCCCTCCCTGTCCATCACTGTGAATTCACACACATATTTACATATTACATTTTCATAACCCAAGGAGAGTAGGCTGGACACGTCCTGTCTCTTTGCCCCCAATCAGGTCATGTATGTTTCCTAAGGACAAGGACAAACTCTTTCATAACCACTGTGCATTAATCAAAATTGACGATGGTCACACTGTTGCAATGCAGTATTGCAATGCAGTGTGCTCACCCCCAGCCTGCATCCAAATGTCATCAGTGGCCCAAGGCTGTATTTTGTCGGGATTTTATTTTCCAATCCACCATCACCCATTGCACTTAGTGATCACACACCGCTTTTGTTTTATGTTTGTGCCATAGATTCATTTCACCCATTTTTGAAGCTTCTACTAAGGGAGCGAGACCTCGTGTTCTCTCGTGTGCCTGCTTCTCTCACTCGCCGTGGGAGGTTTGTCGGTGTGGCTGCAGGTTGCTCACGCACGCGGCTGGGGAGGGTTTTTTCTGTGGTTCACCCCCTGTCTGTTTATCCACCACGGACTGGCCTTTGGGCAGTTTCTAGTTGGGGATTCTTCAAACATCCCCACCCTGAGCACATGGCCGCCTTCCGGCGCGGCTGGGCGGGTGTCTGCTGGGCGTGCACCTTGGCAGAGACTCGGCGGAGCACAGCGGAGCCTGCCAGCAGGACTTCCTGAGTGGCGGCGCCGGTTTGCAGGGCTGAGCGAGCTGCTTGCTATGCATTGCTCCAGTTTCAGACCTGCAGAGATTACAGAAAATGATACAACACACATTCAATACCACTCCCAATTTAACATGGTAGCGTTCTTGATATTTAAAAAATGAGTTCCACAGGTTTAAAAAAGGTTACCAGAAATGCATTTCCTTCCTGTTCTGGTTCCCAGGTGGTTGAGGGGGAGGGAAGGGGGGCCGACATGTGTGGGGCTCTTACCTGGAGCCCATGGGAAAAGGAAGGGGAGGGCAGCTGCATTCTTCCCGGAGGATTTTCCTTGGGGGGCACTGGGCTGGCTTTGGCTTCAGGCAGGCAGGAGCACCCTCACCACGGGAGCAAGGAAGGTGTGGATGCTGAGCTCGTGGGAAGAATCCCTCCCCCTCCCCCTCCCCCTCCCCTCCCCTCCCCTCCCTCTACCCCTCCCCCTCCCCCTTTCCCCTCCCTCTCCCCCTCCTCTTCCAGCCCTCTCCCCTCCATTTCGCCATCAGTCCCCAGGCCACTGCGGAGGAAGGACAGGGGATGGGAAGCACAGAGTTTGGGACTGCAGGGATTGTCCAGAATGCCAACCCCTGACTGCAATGGCCCTAGGGGGGCCATACCCCACCTCCCGCCCCATCTCTTCCACCATCTCTTGCCTCCCTATTCATAGCCAGGGCAGCCTTGCTCTTACCCTCTGCCCTTCCCTGGTCCTGAGTGACTTTCCTAGCCCCCCCAGGACCCTACCTTCAGCCCAGCTGCACTGGTACCTGGGGCCACAATTCATCCCCTAGTTTGCTCCAGGCGTGTTCAGAGCCCTGCTGGTTCTGGGGGGGCTCTACTAGGCACTGTGGGCTCAGCAGAGCAGGGAGACCAGCTGTGGACAGGCGAATCCAGAAGTACCTTTCTAGCACCAGGTGGAAAGGAGGCCTGTGCAGCCAAAGAAAGCAGGGAGGGCGTGTGCCCTGGCAGCCAGGTGCCTGCGAGGGCCCCTCTCTGCACAGGTGAAGCCAATAGAGGTGGTATTGGGGGAAGCACTCCGGGAGGGAAAGCACTTCTGGGCTTGCAGCTGTGAGTGAGGTGGGGGCACACACAAAGGACGCACCATAGCCCCCAGCTCTTGCTCAAAGGGTCCTTCCGCTGCCTTTGAGAAGGCAGAAGACAGCACGCATAGAAATACCCTTTGTGAGGGCTGGGAAAGGAGGGCGCCCCAGGTGAGGGCGCAGGAGTGGGGCTCCCGTAGGCCAGCACCCGGGACCCCTCCAGGAAAGCACCCCTGTGGGAGAGCCCAGCAAGGGCCCCGAGCAGGAGATAAGCCAGGAGGTGGCAGCTGCCAGGGGCTGTGTGGGAGCCCGTGGCTCACCTGATCCAGCAGGTGTGGGCGCCTGGGTGAGTCGGGCAGAATTAAAGGCAGGGTGGGTGGGGCAGGCCCGAACCCCTTGGCACGGCCTCGTCCCAGTGGCGGGCATGAGGGGACAGGATTTCACTCCCAGCTCCGTGGGGGAGAAGGAGACCTGTGGTTCTGCCGGAGCCAGAGAAACACCTTCTCACCCCCGCCCCCCCACAGTGGGTCCCGCACTGGGCCCATGGCCCGGCTGACCCCTCCCGGAGGGAAGAGAGACATGCCTGCGCCCGGGGGTGGGGTGTTCGCAGGTAATCGGCCATTTCAGGGAGACGTCCCCCCCACCTGTCAGGGCATCTCCTGCTGCAGCCCTAACTGATGGGCCACTGAGACGGCGTGTCAGCCTAGACACAACAGCACCCCCAGGACTGCATGCCCAGCACCTAGTAGGCACCCCTGTATGCACTGAAGAAACAATGAGTGGGTGGATCCGGGCACTGGTGACCTTGAATTTTCCAGCCTCAGCCCTGCCCGCGAAGGCGTACACAGGTGGTAGAGTGAGGCTGGCCCCGCCCCCCTCACCGCCTCCAGTTCCTGCTGGGCCCCCAAGGGGCCAGTGCCTCTGTGGCTGGTCTGTGAGCGGGGACTGACACTTCCTGCCTCCCGGGCATGCTGTGAGCACCGAGGGCAAAGATTAACCCACTTCACAGATGTTTACCAGCGCAGCTCTGCCTGTGGCCTGGAAAATGCAGTGGAGTCTTGGTGATTGGAAACTCTGCTCCCAGGACACACACGGCCTGAGACATGGGGGCTCAGAAGGGACCTGGTTCCTGAGTCCCGACCACCCTAAAACTGTGCCCCCAGCGGCACATGATCCCAGGGTTTCGACACCCCATCATAAGGCTAAGTGGAGCCCCCCAGGATGGGGTAGGGGCACCCGAACATCAGAGGAGCCAGGGAGCTTAGGCCTTGAGGCCAGGACATAGAGGCTGTGAGGCCTGGAGCCTCGAGCACTCAGACTGCCAGGAGTCGGATGGAGGGACGGATAGAGGGATGGACAGAGGGAGCGGACCCCGGCCGAGTGCTCCCACGGGCCTGGCACTGTGGGGTGGTCCCGGGCTAGCTTTCCCCCGAGGCCAGCTCCCATCTGAGCAGTGGACCCCACCGCTACCGCCTGGGCCCCCACCAGCAGCTGCAGAGCGAGCTGAAAGTCAGCTGCACTCCGCCCACCCCCAGGCGGCCACCTGTGAGAAGCACCTTGTGCCACGTGGGAGGGCCCCAGCGGCAGGTAAAGGGGGTTGTCTCACTCCCCCACGCAGGGAGCCAGCAGGCAGGTGACACTGTCCAAGTGCCTCTGACTCGGGCAATAGGGAAAATGGGCATCCCTGGGCAGCCGCCGGGACCTGCTGGTTTGCTTGACTCTCCTGCCTGTGCTCAGTAAATACTAATGGAGCGCTTACTGCATGCTAAGGGCTGCTCTGGGTGCTGGGATAGGAGTTAGCTTACATGCCAGCAGGAGGAGGCAGAAAGCAAACACCTTCATTAAAGAAAGAAACATTTCCATGTGAAAGAAGGGAGTTAGTGAAGTGAGAAGAAATGATGCAGGATATGAGGGGAGAGTCCCCACACTGGGTGTGGTCAGGGAAGGCCACAGGGATTCAGCACCATATGAGTGAAACCCTGGAGAAGGTGTGGGAGAGGCAGGCTGTGGCTGTCCTGAGGGCAGAACCAGTTTGTGCAAAGGTCCTGAGGCAGGCGCATGCCTGCTGGGTACAGGGAGAGCCAGCAGGAAGGAAGGGCCAAGAGCAGAGGAGCCGTGGCAGGGGTGGGGGTGGCGGTGGACACTGGCCGCTTCTTTGAGGGAAGTGGGAAGTCACTGAGGGTTTTTAAGGTTTTATAGGGTGACTGCAGGAATCTAGGTGCGAGGTGATAGGGGCCAGGGGGGCGGGGTGGGTGGTGGGCTGTGGATCCACATCTGTTTGAAGTCAGAGCCGGCAGGATTCCCTGAGGGATCAACCCAGAAAGCGAGAGAGACAGGGAGGAATCAGGGACATGGTGGGCTTCCGGCCCGAGCAGCTGGACACGCGACTGGAAGGGGAGCGCAGGCAGTGTGAACGGCAGGCCGGGCTGTGGAGACATCCAGGTAAGCGGCAGGTGGCCAATCCGGGCCCAGCGCCAAGGACAGAGTAGAGACCTGGAGGGCTGGGCCATGGCCGCAGGCAGGAGGAGTGACCCAGGGGCCCAGGAGGCCAGGGCTCTGGCTTGCATGGTGGAATCTTCTGGGAGGTGGAGGTGGGGAGCTGAGGAGGGGGAGGAGCAGGCTGGGGGAGGGGTGTAATGACCGTGAGATGCCTGAGGGACCCTCGCCTGGAGACACCTTAGCGGGGAGGCCCAGGCCTGAGCTGATGAGTCACCAGCCTCTTGGTGGCACTTGAGGTTCCTGGATTTGAGGACATCCAGGGGCCAATAGGGGTGAAGAGTGGCCCCTTGGACGATGGGGAATGGCCCTGGCCCACAGCCAGAGTGGACGGACGGGGCAGGGAGGCAGATGTGGGGCGCTTGAACATTTTGACCTTGGGGAGGTTGTGGGTGACCATCAGGAGGGCGGTTTCCGTGGTGGGTGCAGGTGTGGGGTGCAGCAGTGAATTGCTAAGGGGGCTGCTTGGGAGTCAGACCAGGGCCAGATTTGCCTTTACTCTAGGCACCAAGGGTGGGGGGCAGGACGGGAGGGAGGCGGAGACTGGCAGCGATAAAGGGAGGGGAGTTTAAACCTGTTTTTTCTTTGGGCTACTGGGCAGGGTGGTGGGCCCGGGCCAGTGCCCTAGGCTCTGGGGCCACACCCTTTCAACCGGGTCCCGCCCGAGGGTTAAAGGCAGGATGGGTGGGGGTCCCACTGACCCTGAGGGGATAGACACAGCAAGTGACATCAGTAGGCCCTGCCCTCCCTGCCACCTTCCTGCACCAAGACCCCTTTGCAGCTTCTTCCCATCCCACCCCATTGTGTTTCTTTCTATTGAGCTTAAAAACAGGCCAGAAAAGGGACCAGACTGGGGGGTGGAGGGATGTAGGTGGAATGGAAGGGGAGACCAGGGGCAGCCAAGGGCAATGAATTCAGTTTCCTGCTGTGCATGGCTCCGCCTGCACCTGGCCTCGCAGCGCGAGTTGGTGGCCAGCAGCGCGCTCACTGGAAGCCCACCTACTCCCCTGCAAGCTGCCGGGCTCGGCTGGGGTCCTGCCTAGTCCCCAAGCTCGTCACAGGGGGACCCGGTTTCTTTAGACTGAGCCAGCCTGTGGCCTCGGAGCCTGGCCACAAAATAAACTGTGGGAGCTGTGGAGAACAGGAAGGAAATAGGAAACTCAACCCCATTGCCCAGAGAGAAAACCCTTTCTCCCCTTGGAGGACTTTCCTTTTCATCCTTGAAAAATGTTTATTTCAGCAGTTTTCTGGCCTCTCCCTGCTCCCGCCCCTGCCTGAGCCCTTTCTCCAGCCCCTTGCTTCGGGCTGCTTCCCAGGTGACCGACAGTTTGCGTGGAAAGCGGGTGGCCTTGCCCAGGAGGGGAGGGGACCAAGCCTGGGGCTGCATTGCTCAGTCGCCAGGCCAGCCCAGTAGGCAGGAACCGGCCCGTCCCCTACACTCCTGTGACAAGTGTGGCCGGGCAGCTGCAGCTCCCGAGGCTCCCCTGCCTCACCAGGGCCGTGGAGGCACTACAGCCCATGGGTGGGGGCGGGGGGTGTGCAGAGGGGCCCAGTGGCCTCCTTGATTGACTGCAGGTTTAATACCAACCCCCAGCCCTGATCACAGGTGTCTGTGGAGACTCTACCTGTGCCAGGTGTCGTGCTGAGAACGCCCGGGTACGCTGTCTTCTAAGCTTCATGGCAGCCCTGGGGGGCGGCGTTTTGCACGTGAGTGGCTGCCACAGGTCACAGAGCTAGTGGCTGTTGGGGCCAGGCTCACACCTAGGATGGATCCCGCAGACTCTGCACTATGTTCCTCAGGAGACAGCTTGACCTCGCTGCGTGTCCCCTGCGCTCTGGGCTTCTTGGACCCCCCCAGGGCATCAGGGGTTCCCTGGTCCTGCCAGGGAGGGGCCCTGGTGTGCAGTGCCTGCACTCACCTGCCCAGGGCTGGCCCCGCAGTGTGGAGAGCCAGGAAACCTTCCTCCCCGGCTCTGCAGAAGGTTTCTTTTCGCTCTGGGAGGTAAGGTCGGGAGTCAGAGTGAACAGCCAAGGGCCGTGCATGGGGGTTCAGGCGGGACCCCCTCTTCTGAGGACCCCAGGTGGAATGCTGGGCCAGCCTCGGGGCTACCAGCAGTGGTCGTTGGGGCTTTTCGCTCTCACGGGGGCTCCTGCTCCCAGGACTGCTGCCACGGGGCTTGCCCTGTCTTTCCCGGGTCACCTCCTGGGGGGGCCCAGGTGGACGGCTGGAGGTTTAAATGCACCCCCCCACCTCCATGGCCCCGGGAACAGGGCCACTGCCCATCCCCCGATGAAGAGACTAGGCCACGGGCCCGTCCTCACACTAAGCCGGAGCCACCAGTGAAGAGTGATCCAGCGAGCCGCAGGGCTGCATCCTAGGTCTCGTTATTTCTACTTATTGTTTAATCTCATGCTGGAAAGTTCATGTTTTCAAAATATATGGAGAGAGAGAAAGAGAGGAGACAAACACATGTGCATGTATATATGTGTGTGTATACGTGCAAACACACAAGTGTGCACCATGTACACACATGACTAGAGAGAGAAGGACACGCACGTGCAATGTACAAATAACCCATGTGTATCTGGGGCCTCCAGGCTCTGCTGCTGGGGCTGGGAGGCAGGGTGAGGCAGGAACTGGGCTCTTCCCACCTGCCCACTGGAAGTGATTCTAATCCGGTTTGAGAAATCACAACTATGAAACAACTTGGGCACTTGGAAAACTCCCTGGGAAGGAGGAAACACTGCCAGGTGCCCACACACTCCCGTGGACGTGAGATAAACATGAACATTTGGCACATTCGTTCCAGGTTTTCTGAAGAAGTCAAACTTCCCAGCCCCAGCCCAGGCCTTGCCCCCACCCGTCTCCCCCACCCCGTGTGCGCTCCCAGAAGCGGGCGCAGTCCGTTCTCCCCAACTCCTGTCTGTGTCCATAAATGATGAGGCTAGGTTCATGCTCTTTGAATGTGCACGATGCTTTTGGGCTGGACGGCCATCCGTCCACACTTGCTGGTGTTCCCTTGGCACTGTGGTGGTGACACTTACCCTGCTGGCGTGTGGCGCTCCACTGCGGAATCAACCCCAGGTGTCTGTTTCCTGCTGAGGGACAGCCTGGGTTTCGCTGCTCCCCATCTTTTGCTATGACAGGCAGCTCAGGGCGGGCATCCTGGAGCCTGTCTCCAGGTGCAGAGGAGGGAGGGTCTCAGGTAGGGGGGTCTTTGGACCTGCTGGTCCCAGCAGGGTGTGTCGCCGGGTCACTGGGTGTGGCTGATGTGCAGAGCAGCTGGGCAAGCCACGGAGAGATGTGGGACTTCAGGTTCACGTGTTTAAAGGAAGAGATGGTTTTTTCCCTCCCTCTCTCCCCTGTCCCTCCCTTCCCCCTCCCTCAGTACTTTGCCGAGGCAGTAACTCAGTATAGAACTCACACACCGACGGGCCTGAATGCCAATCCTTGCCCGGCCAACTCCTGACGTCTCCCTTGTGACGTAGGTAGGGGTGGTGTGACCCTGACAGGGTTCCTGGGAGCTGGCGTGTGCTCCAAAAGCTGCTGCACGCCATGCAGCACAATGGCCAGCACACAGTTGGCGCACAGTAAATGCTCGAGGTTGTCATTTGTTCATTCATTGATTGATTCATTCATTCATTCACTGAGCCTTTAGTGGTCACCTGGCGTGGGCCAGACACAGGGCTGGGCCCTCTGGGGCCCCCCAGCCCCATCTACTGCCACATTTTGGTCCTTAGCTGGACCCAGGGTCCTGTTTCTTGTTTCTTGTAAGATAAATTCCGTGTTGCCTCCCGCAGTCTGTGGTGGGAACTTGGTTCATTTTCGAGGAATCCAAGGCCTCTGCTCCGAGAAGCTTTGCCGGCCAGGCCCCTCCACTCCCGGGTCTCTGTGGGGGCCGCCCCCCTCCCCAACCAGGGGAGTTCAGGAGAAAGGCACTGGGGCCAGGTGGGAGGGCCTAGAACTGGGGGAGACATCTGGAAAGTCTTGTTCTTTGAAATTAGTTAAACAAATAGCATTTTCTATCCTTCGTACACCTCCAGCAAGCCAAAGGACATAACTTGGGAGTTTGGGTCCAGCCACATCAGATGTGCCCACGGGGAGGACACCTCAGTGATGGGCCAGATGGGTGTGGGTGGGGCCGGAGGCTGGTGAGATCCAGGCTCTGGCTCCCATCTCCTGACCATATGTCTCTCAGGCATGCCTGTCCCTCCCTGGGCCTCAGTTTGCTTGGCTGTACCCAGGGAATGTAACAGGACGGTTGTTATGGACACCCCTAAGTCTAACACAGGAGGTCTGCCTGTCATGCTGGCTGGTGACCCTGCACTGCAGGGAGGGGTGTGGATCGGAGAAGCCAACCCCACCAGTCTGCAGTGGGTGGCTTCAGCCCCCTCCCCAACTCTGCCCAGGGCTCTCGTGATTCCCGAGCCATTGCCAGGGTTTCAGGAAAGAGTCTGTGGGGGTGGGGTGGCACCCCCTTCTTTCTGCCTGCTCACCTTGCTCTCACGCCACACGTACCCGCACTCGGGCAAGATCTTCCCCCACCATCCCAGGTATAGGCAGTGAGTGCACACCACCCCCAACCATCCCAGGTATAGGCAGTGAGTGCACACCACCCCCCACCATCCCAGGTATAGGCAGTGAGTGCACACCACCCCCCACCATCCCAGGCATAGGCAGTGAGTGCACACCACCCCCAACCATCCCAGGTACAGGCAGTGAGTGCACACCCCCCGCTGCGCTGCCCTCGCACTGCAGGCTCTCTGGTTAACACTCCAGGCCGCACCTGCAATGTGCACTCCAAACAGAGGAAGCACTGCATGCTGAGCTCCGCACCTGGACATGGCCTGGTATGTGGGCAGATGCTCACTGGCCAGCAAGTGAATGAATGATTGAGTGAGTAAGTCTATGAATGAATGATTGAGTGAGTAAATAAATTAGTGAAGGACTAAGTGAACAAGTGAGTGAATGTGTGAATGAGTATGTGAGTCACTAAGTGAATGAGTGAGTGAATGAAGCAAAGAATGAGTAATCAAGTGAGTGAATGAGGAAGTGAATGAGTGAATTAATGAGCAATTGAATGAATCAATGAATCAGTGAATGAGTGAGTGAGTGAGAAAATGAGTGATTGAGTAACTGAATGAATGAGGGAGGGAGTGAACGAATAAATGAATAAGTGAATGAGTGAGTGAATGTGTGAGTGAGCAAGGGAATAAGTGAAGCAACACCCAGCTTCAGCATCGATGGCCCGGTAGAGCTGTGCCACTCCAAGCGCAGCCTGTGGGTGGGGTGTTGTGGGTGGGTGATGAGATGGGGACAGCCACTGAGAGGTGGAGCCTGGAGACTCTGGAAGCAAATGTGATATTGCAGTGAGGCCCCGGCCTGTGACCCTTTTTCTAGTTGCTCATTTTCATTGTGTTTTACAAAATCCCGGTCTGCAAAGTGATTTGCAGGCACTGAGCTGGGGCGGGGAGTCTGATGGCAGTGGGCCTTGTGCTGCGGGAGCTGGGCAGAGGTGCACAGGGCGTTGGTGGCTCTGAGAACAGTGGCCGGATTGGCAGGGGATCTGTGACCCATGGGGTGCATGCCACTGGTCTCGAGGGTGCCCAGGGCTTCTGCAGAGTCAATATACCTGACAGACAGACATCGGAGTCTGCTAGAGCATGGGCTTTATCTCCCCAGCGGACAGGGCGAGGCACTCAGGGGTGGTGAAGGGCCATGCCCCGTTGTCAGGTGCGCCCAGGGCAGGGGCCCAGGCCCATGTCTCCGGCAGAAGCAGCAGCCAGGCCTGGTCTGTCCCTGACCTTACCCTGGGTCCCGGAGACCCTGCACGAAGCAGCCTGGCGGCCTGAGACAAGCCGCCGTCCTGGCCGGGATAAGGGAGGTGGCTTCCAGGCTCTAATCCCTCATTCTTTGACAATGTCCCCTGAATACTTCCTGTGTGCCAGCTTCCTCTGGGTGATGGGCACCCCCTGGAGAGCTCACACTCTAGTGAGGGGACCCGCCCTTGATAACTGACTCAGGCCCCACAGGTCCAGAAGCTTCTGGGGGTACACAGAGCAGTGCAGCGTGCCCTGGGGTCTGATCTCTGAATTGGCCATTCAATCCACCAGTGAGCACGGGTGGGCTATGAAGACCCCCCAGTGCCATTCCCAGGTGCTTGGACTTTGTCTCCAGGACAAGAGGGAGCCACAGAGGAGCTCAGAGCAGGAGCATGCCGGGAGTTCTAGCCCACCCTGGCTGTAGGACGGTGAGGGAGACAGAGGGGCGGGCTGAGGCAGGAGAACAGAGCGAGAGAGGGCTGTGGCTGGGTCCCAGTAATTCTCCTTCTCTGTGGGGTCTGCAGTGAACCCCTAATCCTCCTGGGCTTTTGTTTCCTTAGCTGACAAATAGACGGCCTCAAGAAAATGGAGCGAAGTAGACTATGGTAAAATGCCAAGCACAGAACCATGAATAACAGGAGTGGAACCTTCTGCAGTGCTTACTTGCTGCCTGGCACGGCCGGCCTTCTCATCTAATCCTCCCAACAGTTTGGGGAAGTATCCCCATTTTACGGGTGAGGAAGAGGAGGACCAGAGAAATAAAGTGACTTTCTCGAAGCCATGGCTAATAAGTGGGGAGGCAGAATTCACATCAGGCTGTTTGGCCGCCCTCCTGGCGAGAGCTTTTGTCCTGCTGCTCCAGAGGCAGAGGACACTAACAAGGCCCTCCCTCCCTCCCTGCCTCCCTCCCTCCCTCCCTCAGCGCCCACGCGGCCAGAAGGGTTCAGCCCAGGTGTGATTCCGAGCCTCGCCTCTTCTGGAAGTGCGCAGGACCAGCCTCCTGGCATTGTTGTCCTGAGAAGCCCCAGGCTCATGGCCTGGCATGGAGTAGCCTGAGATGTCAACCCATGCCCACCCCCACCCGCACCCCCAGAGGACGGCAGAGCCCAGGGCCTCCTTCCTAGGGGCAGAGGGACGTCCCACTGGGACGGGATTGCTTTCCACCTTTTATTCAGCTAAACCAGTTCCTCCAGTGGTTTCGTTATCACTGCATCCTTGGAACTGGGACACGAAGGGTGTTTTCCTAGGAGGCTCAAGGCTTCAGCAAGAGGAGAAGATGCTCCATTTCTGGTTGGTTCCTAAAGCACAGACATTTCGAAGGACCTCCCACTGCAGGAGCCCAGCAGCAGGTGGAGGGAGGGGGGGGTAGGCTGGATAGGCAGGAGGTTTACTCCAAGCTTTGTCCCCTGTGGGATGATTCTCACCCACAAGCTAGGAACAATCCAGGCCTGGAAGACAGGAGTGGAGGGGGGTGTCAGGGAGGGAACAGCCCCAGGTCATTACCCTAAAGGAGGGCAGGGGCAGGCCTGGGGCTCTCTCCTTTCCTCCTTTGGAGAAGAGAGGGACTCTTGCGGGGCAGTGGGAGGAGAACTGGGCTTACTGTCAGGAGGTCCTGCCCCCATTGGCTGTGTGACCTCCAGCAGGTGTCTTGACCTCTCTGAGCCTCTCCTTCCTCTCAGAGGGGTCAGGTGGAAGGAGGTCCATCAGCTGTAACAGTCCAGCCCACCCTTCCCGAAACTCCCCCTCTTTCCTCCTCCCCTGCTTAGACCAGGGGCCCTTGGGCGGCCCCCCACCTTTGCACATCCCCTGGGTTCCAAGCCTGCTCACCTCCCAGTCCATCCTCTCCACCCAGCCAAGGTCTTACCCACCTGGGTCATCAGATCCCTGCTCCTCCAGCACCAATAGGGGAGTCTCTGAAAGCTCTTGCTTGGGTCTGGACTTTTGCCCAAGGTCTCCAAGGACCTTGACAGTTTGGTCCCAAACTTCCCCTCCATCCTCCACCTGCCCAGCTGTTCCCTGCCATCTCCTCACCCTGGCTCTTCTCCTTCAGTGTCCTGTACATACAGAGCTGCTAAGCTTGTGCTCCTGCTGTGCCCGCCTTCTGGAATCTTCCACTCGCCCATCCTCTCTGCCTGCCAAAAGCTAAACCATTTTTTCAAGATTTGGCCCAAATATTGCCACTTTCACTGACCCTGCCCCCAGGGCTTTTTGTTGGTAATAGGTTACTTTGGCTCCTTGTGACTCAGCCTGAGACCAAGCCCCGTCCTGGCTGGGCTAAGGGAGCTGGCTTCCAGGCTGTATCCCCTCATCCTTTGATGATGTCCTCTGAGTACTTCCTGTGTGATGTGTGAAAAGTCCCTGCTTTTTGGTTACCTCTGGATGATGGGCACACCGAGATTTCTCTCACTCTAGTGAGGGAGCCCCCTTGGCATGCAGGGCCCTTCCTGTTCTCCTCACTCTTTTGCAACCCCAGGGCTGGGCACATAGCAAGTGCTCAGGGAGTGTGTGTTGACAAACTGACCAACCAGCACATAGTAGGTCTGCAGGTAGATTTCCTTACTCCCTTCAGTCCTTCCTGGAGGGCTTCTTTTCCTCTTGAGCAACCTGCTTTTTGGCTTGAATCCCAAGCATCTCGTCTCTGCACTGTTCAGCCTCAGCGTCGATGACTTTATTCCCAAAAGCACATTCTGGAGGCAGAGACCCAGGCGGGTGGGAAGGAATGGCTGCCCCTGGGACCCATGTGGCTTTCAGCCAGGGCCACGGGCCTCCGCGAACATCGCAGACGACAGGCGTGGGCCATGGGCAGAGGCCCTGGCTCACAACAGAGACCGGGTCAAATGCATTTTCCTTGTGTGTCTCTCTCCGCCTGACTTGCTCTGCTCTCTTGGCCTCGGGGGGAGAGGCTAGAAAGGGAAATGAGAAGGTCCCAGCATTTTCATTTTGGGGCTGACACTCAGCCGGCTGCGTGTGGGAGCTCTACAGAGGTCAGCTGTGCAATGAGTTGCAGGGGTGGGGGGGTTGTTGCACTCCAGAAAGGGCCCCCTGCACCACGAGCTCTGAGAGGTCGCAGGGCAAAGGGCTTTGGCCTGCAGACTCTAAGGGTGTCTGGTGAAGTGTATACCCCAAAACCAAGCTGGCTTCTGACCTGGGTGAGTAGGTGGCCTCTTCCCCTTGGGTCACCTTGGGCTGGAGAGTAGTGCTAAGAAAAGTACAAGAGAAAGAGTATGTTCCAGAAAGAGAGAATAATGTGCAAAAGCACAGGGACCCTCAGAAGTGGGCCAGTGTCAGGTTGTTTGAAGCTGGGGCACAAGGGTTGTAGGGAGATAGGGTAGCATTAAAGTTTGAGGTCAGAGGGCAAAAGGGCCATAAAGGACAGGTAAGGGATGGGATGTAGTCCTGTGCATACTGGGGAGGCATTTAATGTTGTTAAGCAAGGGAGGGCTGCATCCCAGCAGTGCTGTGTGTTGGATGCATGTCTGGTCATACACGTTAGCACAGTAGTTTTCCAGGGTGCTCCTCTGAGCCCTTTGGGAGCCCCCGGGCTGAGGAAGAGGTGTGGAAACCAGGCCAAATCCCTGCTTCCTCCCCCTTCCTCTGTCCTGTACTCTTAGCCAGATGGATTCACTTTCAACTGTTTCACTTTTATGCACTGTGCTTCCAGGTAAGACTTTATTTTGGACCGAGGATCCTGCTACTTAAAAATTGCTGAAAACTTTAGTATAAGCAGGGCCAGGAGGCACAATTTTCATTTCTTTAGTCATCAAACTTGTCCTGGGCACCCCTCCTGCCAGAGCCTGGGCTGGGCTATGCGAGGGCCTCAGAGAGCCTTGTGGGGCAACTGCCCCAGGCTCAGGCTTGGCCCAGCGAAGCCCAGAGGCCATGGGGGGAACAGTGGGCCTGGCCCCCAGAAGTCATTCAGGGAAGGCTTCCTGGTAGAGGTGACGCTTCATCCAAGGCCTAGCGTGTGAGCAGGAGTTGGTCTTTAGGCTCGGGAGGTAAGAGGCATGACTGGCAGAAGGCCCCAGTGTGCAGATGGCCCTGAGGACTTGGGGGACCCAGGGGCTGGGCTGGTGGGTGCAGGAAGTGAGTGGGGGAGTGGACAGGCCGCAGGTGTAGAGAGGTCGGCCAGCCGTCTGCAGGCTCATCCGCCCTCACGCTGCTCCCAGAGGGTCCCACAGAACCCTCTTCCCAAGTCTTGTTAGGAAGGACAGGGCTGGGGGGCCCAGGGCTGCTGCCTGGTGGGTTCAGGAGCCTTGGGGCCTGGGTGAAGTGCTGGATCTCCAATCCCCTGCGGCGGAGGGTCCGGGTGGGGAGGGGTGAGGCAGGCTGCCCTGAGGGCAGAGCAGGCAGAAGGAGAGGGTGCCTTCCTCCATGCCAAAGCCGACTCCCGAGGCCTCCCTGGCGAGCCCGGTGGCCCTGAGTGTCCGAGCTCCAGGTGATGGGCCTTGAGGGTTGACATGCCACTGCCACTGCCAGCACCTCTTTCTCCCTGGCCCCCGGTGCTGGGCACAGCCCTCCCTGGCCAAATCGCCTGTGTCTTTTTGGGCAGCTTCAGGTTCCAGAGTCACTCACTCCACTAATGCCAATCCCGGGTGCAAGAGCCTGGGGCCCCCAGCCATGCCCAGTTCTGGAGAGATCTGGGCTTCCCGCAGGCTGAGCACCAAGCTTGGTGCGTGGCCGGTGGCCCTGCGGGCAAAGCACCCCCTTCACAGCCGAGCGGGATGGCCAGCAGCACCTTTCCTGGTGAGGAGCTGGAGACACAGAGGGTCTGAGCTTCCTGCTCCAGGTGCAGAATGAGTGAGAAGAACTGGCATCCCAACTGCACCTCTCCCGGCACCGTCCTTGCTCTTTTGGGAGCCTCACCTGGGGGTCTCCACCTTCAAACAGCCCTCCCTGAGCCCAAAGTGGACCCAGCAGCCCACCCTGGGGTCCCCTCTGCAGTGGTAGGCCGGTCAAAGGCTAACAGCCATCTCCCCGGAAAGAGAAATCCATGTGTGTGTGCACATATGCATTTTACCAACATAACAGGCGTGTAGCACTCAATTTACTAGTAATATGCAAATGAACAATACTTTTATTATAAAGTCCATATAGCTGATTTTGATGATTCTGGTGGACTCTCAAATTTGTAGTCAACCTGGGATTACGATTAAGCCCTGATTTGACAAACAAAGTTGTCTCCTAATGGGTCTTTCTCTAATATACTTGTCATTAAATCTGAAATGTGGGCTACAATGAATCTACTTCTCACCTTCATACTAAGTATCTTCATGAAAAGTAACTTCTTTCAGCTTTGGCAGCTAACATTTTTGAACTGTCCTCCTTTGTCAGTGATGTGAGCAAATTCTCTGATGAATTGGATAATGACTTTTAAATACTAGAACAATGTTTCCTCTTTTCTTTTTTAAAAGTTTTGGCTAGTCACAACTACAGGTGCCAGGCAGTTTTAAGTTTATTTCCGCATTACTGACATTTTCTCGTCAGTTTCTTAAGTCTAGACAAGCAGGGAGGCAGTAAATCAGACCCTGCTCTGCAGCGGCTGCCGATTCCCATGGTGTAAATACCCCGATCGTGTGGCAGTGGGTGTCTCGGAGCTTGGGGCAGGGAAGGGACATCAAATACTCCTCACTTTGGGGCATCTCCCCTAGGCAGACACGGAGGTGTAGATGACTTTAGGAGTATGGATAACAGTGACAAAGTAAAATAATCAGGGAGTGGGTATATACTGCCTGCGTTTTAAAGATGATTTATGCAACTGTAAGTTTATAGAATTTTGCATTTAATGGCAGCTGAGACAGTTCCAGTGGCCCCAGTTCATCACTGTCCCTTGGGCCCTGGCCGTTCTCTGCTCTTAGCAAACCACCCTGAAGGTACCGGTCTGTCCCCTTCTCAGACAGAGGCTCGGTGTTCTAGTTTGCTAGCTGCTGGAATGCAATATACCAGAAACGGAATGGCTTTTAACAAGGGGAATTTAATGAGTTGCTAGTTTACAGTTCTAAGGCCGAGAATTAAAACAAGTCTATAGAAAAGTCCAATCAAAGGCATCCAGGGAAAGATACCTTGGTTCAAGAAGGCCGATGAAGTTCAGGGTTTCTCTCTCATCTGGAAAGGCACATGGCGAACGCAGTCAGGGCTTCTCTCTCGGCTGGAAGGGCACATGGCAGACACGGCGTCATCTGCTAGCTTACGCTCCTGGCTTCTGGTTTCTTAAAGCTCCCCGGGAGGCATTTCCCTTCTTCATCTCCAAAGGTCGCTGGCTGGTGGACTCTCTGCTTCGTGGGGCTGCAGCATTCTCTGCTCTCTCCGAGTCTCTCATTCTCCAAAATGTTTCCTCTTTTATAGGACTTCAGAAACTAATCAAGACCCACTCAGATGGGTGGAGACATGTCATCCCCTAATCCAGTTTAACAACCGTTCTTAACTAAATCTCATCAACCTGGGAGATGATCCCATCACAGTCCCAAATACACAGCATTGAATAGAGACTATTCTACCTTTAAGAAATGGGATCCATATTAAAACATGGCTTTTCTTAGGGGGCATACTTCCTTTCAAACCAGCACATTCCACCCTCTGGCCCCTAAAAAAGACATGTTTTTCCCATATACAAATATATTAACTTCATAACAATATCAGAAACCTTAAACCTTTCAGTAGCAATACAATGAAGTACAAAATTGGAGACAGTATAAAATCTCATCAAGTCAGTTACAGGCATGGTCTGTCCTAAGGCAAAATTCTCTCCATTTGCTCTGGACCTTTGAAAACTCATAACAAATTATTTGCTGCCAACATATAAAGGAGGAACATTCATAGGATACATATACACATTTCCATAGGGAGGAAGGAACATAGGGGTCACTGGACCCGTACAGTTTCGAAAACCTGCAGGGCAAAGTCCATTAGTTTTCAAAGTCTGAGAGTCATTTATCCTCAGGGCTTTAGAAAGTGGCAGTCCCACCCTTTCCAAATGCCTACGCCTGCCTCTCTCTGAATGCAACCTTGGGGGATATTGGGGAGACCACCTTTCTCTCGGCTCCACCCTCTCCAAGCATTGGGGCCACACCCGGGCTCTCTGCCATCTCCGGGGCACACGCTCAACCCCTCCATGTGGTGGCAGCCAGGCTCTCCCCAAACCCCAAGGAACGTGCTTCACTCGCTCCAAGACCTGAGGCGGCATGACTCTCCCACTGCAATGAGGTGGAAGGCCCATTCTCTGCCTTTGGGGCAAACTCACCCTCTCCACGGGCTTGGGTGGGTCCACTCTCCTGGCCCAAGGCTTCTTGACTTCAGACCTCAGCCTCCACGGTTTTGCCTCTGAAGTTATTTTTCCTCCAATGTGTCCCTTCTCTGAACCCCTCAGTCCAGACTGGCAGCGGCTCTGTTTTTGCAGGTCCCACAGCACTCTCGTCGGCTTTCTATGCAGTAGCCTTGGATCATGCCCATTAGACATAAGGAGTTTCCACAAATCTTTCCTGGATAACTCTATGTCTGATCCTGGCTTTCTCTGAAATGTCTGACTGGTTTCACATTTGGTTAAATCCTCACACAGGGTTCTATTCTCTGGGATCTCCTCTCCTGGAAGCCCAGAATTTTCTAGGACATCAATTTCTGGTTTCTTTGTACCCAAGAGTTCACTTTTCAGCTTATCTCTTTCCTGTCGCATTTCACTATAAGCTGCAAGGAGAAACCAGGCTGCACTTTCCACATTTAATTTGGAGATCTCTTCTGCTAAATATCCAAGTTCATGGCTTTTAAAATCTGCCTTCCAGCCAAAACTACCAGTCAATTTTGCCAGATTATCTGCCATTTTAAAACAAGGATCGCCTTCCTTCCAGTCTACAATAACACGGACCTCATTTCTGTCTAAGGCCTCATCAGAAGTGTCTTTAGAGTCCACATTTCTACCAACAGTCTCTCCAAAGCATTCTAGGCCTTCTCTATCAAGCTTTTTACAACTCTTCCAGAATCTTCCCCATATCCATTTAAAAAGCTGTTCCAACATGTTTGGTATTTGCAAACTGTAGCAGCAGCACCCCACTCTCCGGTACCAAAATCTGTTCTAGTTTGCTAGCTGCTGGAATGCAATATACCAGAAACGGAATGGCTTTTAACAAGGGGAATTTAATGAGTTGCTAGTTTACAGTTCTAAGGCCGAGAATTAAAACAAGTCTATAGAAAAGTCCAATCAAAGGCATCCAGGGAAAGATACCTTGGTTCAAGAAGGCCGATGAAGTTCAGGGTTTCTCTCTCATCTGGAAAGGCACATGGCGAACGCAGTCAGGGCTTCTCTCTCGGCTGGAAGGGCACATGGCAGACACGGCGTCATCTGCTAGCTTACGCTCCTGGCTTCTGGTTTCTTAAAGCTCCCCGGGAGGCATTTCCCTTCTTCATCTCCAAAGGTCGCTGGCTGGTGGACTCTCTGCTTCGTGGGGCTGCAGCATTCTCTGCTCTCTCCGAGTCTCTCATTCTCCAAAATGTTTCCTCTTTTATAGGACTTCAGAAACTAATCAAGACCCACTCAGATGGGTGGAGACATGTCATCCCCTAATCCAGTTTAACAACCGTTCTTAACTAAATCTCATCAACCTGGGAGATGATCCCATCACAGTCCCAAATACACAGCATTGAATAGAGACTATTCTACCTTTAAGAAATGGGATCCATATTAAAACATGGCTTTTCTTAGGGGGCATACTTCCTTTCAAACCAGCACACTCGGCAAGGACAGAACCAAGCCCAGGCGTTGCTTTTCCACCTGTGTCCACACTGGGCCTGACCTGCAGAGAAGCCTTGGGGTGCCGGTCAGACTGAGCGGACCCCGGCCCTGCCACCCCGTGTCCCTTCCCTGTGCAGGTCCTCTATGGCACCCGTGCCAGGGTCTCCCCACACACCCACCTACTGTGCGAGAACGAGAGCAAGCCCAGGGGTTCCCACGAGGATAAGAACAGGGAAGGGGAAAACCTGTCACTTAAGACAACTTTTCTGGAACCAAATAATGCTTTACAGATGGCTCTTTGCTGTCTGACCCTCACCTTCCGGCAGGAGGCTGAGCTGGAAGGTGCAGGCTCCGGCCGGGGTCTGAGGCCGGCCGAGTCTCGGTCTCCCCCCGGGGGCAGGAGGCAGGGCAGGGGGCAGGCACCCCGAGAGCACCGCTGTGGTGAGCCAGTGAGCGAGGAGAGATGGGTGGCCTGGGGAGGGTCTGGGCCGCCCCGCAACATTCCGTTGTCCCTGCTGCCCACTGCCTAGATGGGTGTGGGGCATTAGAGGGCAAGGACTGGAGCACAGGCTCAGCCTGAAAGACAGGCCTGGGCCCAGATTGCCTTGAGAGGGGCCTCAGGGTCTCAGGGCACAGCCCTCTGGGAGTGGGGAGGGGTAAGGTGTGCAGAGGGGCACTGGGTGGGGGAGGGTTGCAGCTGATTGGAAACTACCGAGTGGAATGCCTACCAGAGGCTTCACCAAAACCATTTGCTGCTTTCCTGGACCCCACGGGAGACCAAGGCCACAGGCTAGCGTCAGGGGCCACAGCCAGTCCCCATCTGTGTCCCAGCCCAGCGCTGCCCAAAGTCTTCCTGACAAAGGGCTCTTCTCAGCGGCCCAGAGCCCTCACTCCTGGGCAGCCCCGACCAGCTTCCCCAGGGCCAGTTACTGGACCCACAGGCTCCCATGGCAGGAGGCCAGGGCCGGGCCGTCGACCCTGCAGGTGTGGTCGGGAAGGGCCTGGCACAGGTGGACCAGGACTGCGGACAGATGTGTGCAATCACATCACCTCACCTGTGCACTGAGAGGAAGGAAGATGCACATGGCCTCATGGACACCCACAGCCCCAGAAACAAACGGGCAGAGACCTACCCAGATGCCCATGGGATGGCCTGGTGGGGTGCCACCCTTGGGCACCAGTGCGTCGTGGCCACCAGCCTGCTCCAGCCGCCAGCCTCAGAGAGGCAGGAGAGGAGGCTCCGGGAGGGGAGGGGGGACGGACGAAGCTGCACAATCCCTGTGGCCCTTCTTCCCGGCCGGCCTGCTGCCTCCAGCCTTCCACTGCCACGTTCAGAGACCGCGTCACCTCCCACCCGCACGGCCCCTCTCTCAGCATGCGCTCCGAGCAGCCCATCCGGCTGGGCGCTGTACCCGAGGACCGAGGCCCACAGGCCAGAGGTGGCCCCTCCTGTGACTTGGCCTGAACTTCCTCTCAGATGTCCCCAAACATTATGCCCGGAGCCCCGCATCCATCCCATGGGAAGGCCCAGCTGCACGTCCTGTAGGATCAAGCACGCACCTCAGAGCACACAGCACACCCAGGAGAAATGATCAGTGTTTAAGATGACGACAACCCTACAGTTCACTCGTACGGACTTTCCAGCTTACAGAGCTGCCCATCTCCTCTCTCCTTTCTGGCTTGATGGGAAACGTACCCCGGGAGGCGGGCCTTGGCTCTCCAGGGCTCTCTCCAAGGCCCTTTCACAGACCTGCCTGGAGGATAACACTATCGGCCAGCCCCTTTCTCGGGCTGCTGCTGTGCATCAATCAGCGTCTTCTCCAACCCATCCAGCCTGCACCCATCCATCCATGCGTTCACCTGACACTCATCCACTGTGGCTCTGCCGTGTGCATGCCCTGTGTGGGCACTGGAAACTAGGTAGACATGCTATTCTCATGCCCATTTCACAGAAGAGGAGACTGAGGGTCTGAGAGGCCCAGTCCCTTGTCCATGAAGGTTGCAGGGAGGCCTGCTGGCACCAGGATGTGCTCTGTCTGTCTTGCTAGGCAGTCTGCATGACTATTCTCAGCCAGAAAGTCTGCCCTTAGCCTCCCTTCTGCCAGCCTGGGAGAGGTGCCCTGCTCCGGGCTCCTGCAGCACCCTGACTTGCATTTGGCTTTTGGGGCCTGCCTCCCGAGCACCGAGTGGAACCCTCATACATGGGGGACCCAGCCAGTTTATCTCAGGGCCTCACTCCCCAACACAGTGTGCAGCATAGCCCAGTTGTCCCAAAGCCCTCCTGAATGCTGGCCAGCTCAGCCACGAGGGGCCCCGGGATTCGGGGGGTTGAGGGGCCATCGGCCCGGACTGAAAAGCAGCTTGCAGTACTGCAGCTTCCGGCCTCAGGAGAGGCGTCTCAGTGATTTCAAACGACATGGCAAGTAGAAGTTACAGTTTCCCTTTTGGCTTCCCTAGGCCCTGTCCTGCGCCTCTGGGCAGGGCCACTGCACGCCTGTCTCTGGGCAGCATGGCCTGTGCTCAGCGTCCGTGCCTGCGCTGGCTTCCGAGCCCACCAGAACAGTCGCAGGGTTATCAGAATTCTGCGCCCCAAGCCGTGTAATCGAGATTTGGCAAGATGAATTTCTGTTAAGCGGGAATTTGGTGGGAAATGTAATATGATTTGGCTGGCTGTCCAGCGGGGGGTAACGGGGGTTCCACGGGGATTGCTGTCTGCCACCTGCCAGCCTGGCGCTGCCTCCTGACCCCGGCGGCCGTGACCCGCAGTGACCTCGCCATCACCCTCCCCGAGGAGACTGGTGACCCGCGTCCAGCACACGCAGGCCACGGTCGCCACGCCAAAGTTTCCTGGACCTAGAGAAAAGGCACCGCGTTTCAGTGAAGGCTTTCCTTTTTCTCCCTCCTCTCCTCCCTCCATCCTCTCCCCTCCTCTCGCCCCTGTGTGGGAGGGCGGGTCTCAGGAGCCGTCCTCGCCGCCCACCCGGCCAGGTCCAGCTGCGGTGCAGCTTTCACCCCAAATTAGATTATTCCTCATTTCCTGGTTCTTGATAAAATAATTACTGCCTTTGCTTTGTTCCCCCCTCTGTAAAGAGACGTATTTCAATCTCCAAATGTGAAAGAAGCTGTTAAGGCAACACCAGCCTCTCGAGACCCCCTGCCCCCCGCCAGCTTTCCCCCCCCAGCCCTCCACCACCCACCACCCACCAGCCCCAGGGCTGCTGGCCTCAACCATTCTCTACACGGGGCTTACGGCTTTTTATTTTTATGATCAAAAGTTGGGGGAGCACTCTCAGTACATGTGCAATAACATGTGTCTCACGGTACTAGGATTTTACATACATGATAAAATCATAGCAAAATAGACACGTGTAAAGGTGGAGTTAAAAAGTCAACTGGCGTTCTGGTGCCTTCACACATCCACGGCGTCCTGTTGCCTGCCCCGAGCTGTCCCTGCTCAGCCCCTCCGCGGCTGCTGCCCTCCTCGGGGAGCCGGGCATTCTGTGCAGCACGGCGGACCCTCTTAGCGCCCCACTCCCCTGCTCCCCAAAACCCGGCCTGAGAACCCACAGCGTGCGCATCTCAGGGGCCCTTTGGGAGTGGAGATCCGACTGGGGGCTGCCCCATCAGAGTCTGCATTTTAAAGAAACAGACTTTAGGGTGATTACTTAGATAGTTTTTAAAAATATGCCTATGGATAAGCTAATAAGATATCCATTTTAGGTGGTTAAGGTTTCCAGATGTTAATTGGAAAAATACTTGTACCTTCATATTTTCCTGAAATAAGGAAAATGTTTAGTAACCTAGGTCATTACTATAGCAATGCAGGTATCTGTAAGAACTTTCTACTTGATATTTTGAGAACATTCACAGTTTTGACAGCTGATCAAATGATATCTAAGTTAGCTTTTAATACTTAGAATTTAAGAATTTTGCTATCTGAATATGTAGATTTTTTTCCTTGTGGTCTTAATTTTAGGTTGGTTTATGAACCTTACTCGACAAACACAGGCTTTACATTGTTTGTATGGATACTTTAAGTATGCCTTTGGTTAAGCTCAGATGTCCATTGTGGGTGGTTCTAGTGTGTTGTTTGCTTCCATCCGCACAGCTTGGCCCCATGCCCACTTGTGCGAATGTGCAGCTAGGCCCCACGCCCACTCGTGCACATGGGTTTCAGCCTTCCGGGGCGAGGAGACTGGGCAGTGGCCCTGCCACTGGTGTTTTGCGTTCTGCCTTTGCTGGTGTTTGCTCTGCCCACCCCTCGGAGCGCTGCTTTCTCCCGGGGTCTCTGAATCAGGCAGCCTGAGGTGGGAGCCTGCGGCCCTGCGTCGGGGTGGGGGACCCATCCATGAGCCCCTGCCCTGTGCTGTCTGGGTGTGTGGGGCTCCGCCTCTCCGCCCTGCCCTCATCTGTGCAGGGGTTCCTGGTGGCAGGGGTTGGACCTACCTTTTTCTGGAGAGGGGAGGGGCACCGGGAAGCTCCTGCTGGAAGAAAAGGATGGAAAGGGACCCGCCTCTGTCCTCTCCTCGCCAGCTGGGAGCCCAAGAGGTCGCAGCTCCGTCTCTATTTTCCCGTCACCGACCACCTCGGTGTTTCCACCTGAAATTCTGGATAAGGGTGGAGGCTGCTCTGTGCCCTGAGACCTTCGGAGGGTCTTTTCTCCCTCCTGGCGCCTTGCCGGAAGGTACATTTCCCAAACCAAGAGGCCTCTAGTTAGAGGGCTCTTACAGCAAAAGGCTGTCTCCATCCCCTGTTCGATGCGGCAAGAGGGTCTGGCTGGGGACACTGACCCCGAGGGGTCAAGCCCCTTTTGTGGGACCCCACAGGGAGGGCCAGTGGTGGGGGCTCCGAGCCCAGCCCCCTCCTCGCCCAGCTCTAGGACTGGACGCTCTCCTTCTCCAGTAGGAGCCGAGAGGCCATCAGTCCCTTGTCTTGAGGAGTGAGAGGCTCTGCCTTGGCACGTCGGCCCGGGTGTGACTTTACAAAACGCCGCAGTGGGTGATAAGCTCACCGGACAACGGCAGCAAGCCTTGCAGCGCGGCTGGATTTGTGCAGTGTCTGTGCTCGAAGCACATAGAGCTGGCTGTGACCTAAATGACCTAAAAGGTCCGTGGCTCGGCCTTTGACCCCTACTCCTCATCCTTCTGAGTCGGACCCTGGCAGAGTCTGGACTTCAGGGATGGGGTGGAGGGAAGATGCCGGAAGGGGGCACAGCTGTGCTGTGAGCGGCATTGTCGGAGCCGGATGCCCCCGCTTCAAATCCTAGACCTGCCCCATGCTGGGGGGGACCCTCCCAAGCCTGAGTTTCCTCATCTGAAACTTTTCATTTTTCTGTATGACTGTATTTACCTGAAATAGCCAGAATAGGCAGATCTATAGACAAAAAGTAGATTAGTGATTGTCAGGGACAGAGGGGCAGGGAGAATTCAGAACAGCTGCTTCGTGAGTGCAGAGTATCCTTTCGGGGTTTGAAAATGTTCTCTGACTAGACAGTGGTCATGATCACACAACATTGTGAACCACTAACTGCCACTTTAGAAGCAGTAAATTTTATATTAAAAGATAAAGGAAAAAATAACAAGGCATGCCATTTATTCGATTTTGCCAAAATACACCAATAAAATGTATCATAATTATTTTATTCTCTTGTAGATCTTAAGCCATGAGATATCTGAAAAAATATTTTTATTGACAAATCTTTGCACATGTACGGCCCATACATGGTGTTCAATCAGTGGCTCACAACATCCTCTCACTGTGGTTTTGAGTCCGGTGCCTGATGCTTACTGTTTTGTAAGCATCGGCTTTTGCATCTGCACAAGTGGGATGGTAAAACCTGTGCTTCCAGTGTCCCGGGTGTCACATAAGATGGAAAAGAGCCCAGAACGGGGTCTGGCACACGGGAGGGGACGGTCTGCTCACCACTGCCCCACGGGCCAGGCTCTGAGCTAAGGGCTGGGAAGCCAAGAGGTCCAGAGAAAAGAAGAGGGAGAGTGAGCAGGGGAGACGCTGCTCTGCAAGGCCAGGGAGAAGGTTCCGGAACGATACCGTGCTCCCTCCGCTTCACTGGAGGTGGAGGGCAGGGCCACGGAGCCTGGGTCGGTCACTAATGTTGGCCCTTTGTGGGGACAGTGTGGAAATGGAGGGAGATGGCCACGGGGCCATGGGCCTTAACTCAGTGGCCTTGGGACAAAGCAAGGGGGCTGGGGTGGGGACAGAGTCACAGAGTGGCCAGCAGTTAGGCAGGGGGCATCAGATACAGTAAGTAAAGGACAGACTCTCTGCCAGCGCTGGTCTTGGGCTGGAGGTCCAAGGGCTGAGGACAGCAGGTGATACGGGGAGCGGAGGCGTCCTGCCTTGCTGTGAATGCAGGCAGTTGTGCCCCGAAGCCCACTGCAGAGAGAAGGGGAGAAGTGGGGGCTGGCTGCCAGCTGTGCAGGGATGACCCAAATTTGGCCCAACACTGGGGTCATGAGCAGCCACATGACCAGCTTGGAAATGAAGCAGCCGGGCAGTGCACGCCCCACGGGCTGATGGGAACTGGCAGGTCCTGCTAGCGAAGGGACTCTGTGGTTGGAGGCCAGTTCCAGCCCTAGCTGGAAGTCTCCAGATGGGGTTTCCAGAGATGTGGCGTGCACACTTCTCTCCGCATTGGGTGGTGGAGGCCATGAGGGAGGACCGGGCTCGGTACCTTGTCGAGCTCCTCCCTTCCAGCACATACCAGCTGCACCTGTGTTTTCCCGCCCGACACGTCGAACAGGTCTTCCCCTCGGCTCCCCGAAGGGACCTGGCTGGCAAGAGCTGGGATTTCACGGCTTCTGTTTGCCCTGTCTCCCGGTGGCTGCTGGACATAGCCTAAGTCTGCCAAGCATCCCAGCAGGCTCAGCTGGCACCTCCTGAGGAGGAAAATGGAATGATCTGGACAGGCTGCAGCAGGAGTGCCAGAGAGAAGAAGCCAAGTGGGGCCCCCCAAAGTGTCCGAAACTGGCTCGTGCCCCCTGCCTTCTCCTCTGCAGCCCGGGCTTTTGGTTGGCTGTAATATAAGTGGGAAGGGAAGGGAACCTGCCCTGTTGAGGCTGGCAGCCCTCAAGCAGGGTGCTATAGGCAGGGGAGGGTGGCGGGAAAGATGTGGGGTCCCGCTGGGGCTTAGGTCCCGGCTCCTCCCCAGCGAGCTGGGTGCCCTGGGCAGATGGTGTACGTGGGTGAGCCTCTGTGTCTTCATCCTGGAATGGGAACGGCCAGCGCCCCGCTGCAGAGACGGGCTCCAGGAGGCAGGATGTGCCCCTCCTTTCCCGGGAACCAAAGGCCCTGGTGCTCTCCATGCTTCTCACAGGCCTGGCCACAGGCAGGGGACCCGCCCAGCATCCTCGGCCTCTGCTGTCATGGGGCTCACCTCTCCCCGGTCAGGACCCCGGGGCTTGGTCTCTGTAGTGCTCCCTGCAGCTGCGGGACCTTCCCCAACGGCGGGGCCTCTTCCCTGACATCTCAGGTGACATCAGCCTCAGGTGCTCAGCGAGGGAAAGGGCGGCTGGACAGAGCCAGATGCCCGCCTTTCAGAGCCCCTAGAAAGGGCGCCCACTCATCGTGGCCGGCTGAACGAGCGACAGCCTGTACTCTGCAGGCTGTGTGCCCTGCGGCCACGGGGGTGCACCCAGGCCATCACCCCCACCGTGCCGGGCAGACACTGGGTTGCTGGCCGGTTAGGGGCCTTGCCCGGTGGACCCCAGGAGCAGGACCAGAGGCAGGATCCTGGGCAGGGCGCCCAGCCAGAGCCCAGCTCCAGCCATGGGACACTTTCCAAAGGACAGCTCAAAGGAGAAAGTGGGGGGCGCGGATGATTTCAGTTCCGTGCTAATAGCGTTCACTTCAGAGTCTGTTAATCAAAAAGAAAAAAAAAAAACAAAACAAATTTGGGCTGCTCTGATGTCAGCAAGTTTAAATTGCAGCTCGGCCGCATCCCACCTCTTTGACCTTGAAAGAGGGTAGCAGGTGGCCGTTTCTTGGCTTCCTGGGGCTCAACTCACTTAAGTTGAAAAAGAAATCAAAAAAATAAGGAGACACCAGCACATAGTAGGTACTTAATAAATGTTTCCCTTCCCAGAGTGACTGGTGTGCGTCTTCTCTATTGGGGTGAAAAATGTATCCGTTCAGGGCCTTGTTGGACCTGCCCTGAAAAGGCCTCGCTTGTCTCTGCGGCCCTGTTAGAGCCATAGATGCTGGAGGCCGGCAAGGTTACATTAGTTAAATTTGCTATTTGGCTTTGAAAAAAGTAAGATCAGTGATTTGTGCTTATTGAATTTGGAGATAGTAGGGAGGGGAGTTGGAGCGTATTTGGGGGCACCACTGTGCAGCTGTGCTCTCGGCTCCTGGAGGCTGCGGGCTGCATGCAAATGGCCCTGCCTGGGTCTTCAGGGAGAGCCCTGTTCCATGTGCACACTGATGCCCAGCCCACTGCAGGAAATGCGTTTCCTGACCGTTACGCTGGGGCCGGGGCACCACAGGGCAGACTGGGGGTGTGAAGAGGCCAGGGTTTTCACAGGCGGCTCCAAGGCCTGTGCTGATGGCCCAGTGCTGATGGCCCCCATGCTGATGACCCTGTGCTGATGACCCTGTGCTGATGACCCCATGCTGATGACCCCGTGCTGATGGCCCCATGCTGATGGTCCCCATGCTGATGACCCTGTGCTGATGACCCTGTGCTGATGACCCCGTGCTGATGGCCCCGTGCTGATGACCCCGTGCTGATGGCCCCATGCTGATGGTCCCCATGCTGATGACCCTGTGCTGATGACCCCGTGCTGATGGTCCCGTGCTGATGGCCCCATGATGGTCCCCATGCTGATGACCCCGTGCTGATGACCCTGTGCTGATGACCCCGTGATGATGGTCCCGTGTTGATGGCCCCGTTCTGATGGCCGCGTGCTGATGGTCCCCATGCTGATGACCCTGTGCTGATGACCCTGTGCTGATGACCCTGTGCTGATGACCCCGTGCTGATGACCCCGTGCTGATGGCCCCATGCTGATGGTCCCCGTGCTGATGGTCCCCATGCTGATGACCCCGTGCTGATGGCCCCGTGCTGATGGCCCCGTGCTGATGACCCCGTGCTGATGACCCCGTGCTGATGGTCCCCGTGCTGATGACCCTGTGCTGATGACCCTGTGCTGATGACCCCGTGCTGATGGCCCCGTGCTGATGACCCCGTGCTGATGGCCCCATGCTGATGGTCCCCATGCTGATGACCCTGTGCTGATGACCCCGTGCTGATGGTCCCGTGCTGATGGCCCCATGATGGTCCCCATGCTGATGACCCCGTGCTGATGACCCTGTGCTGATGACCCCGTGCTGATGGTCCCGTGCTGATGGCCCCGTTCTGATGGCCCCGTGCTGATGGTCCCCATGCTGATGACCCCGTGCTGATGGCCCCGTGCTGATGGTCCCCGTGCTGATGGTCCCCGTGCTGATGACCCCGTGCTGATGGCCCCGTGCTGATGGTCCCCGTGCTGATGGTCCCCGTGCTGATGACCCCGTGCTGATGGTCCCCGTGCTGATGGCCCCGTGCTGATGGTCCCCGTGCTGATGGTCCCCGTGCTGATGACCCTGTGCTGATGGCCCTGTGCTGATGGTCCCCGTGCTGATGGCCCCGTGCTGATGGTCCCCGTGCTGATGACCCCGTGCTGATGGCCCCGTGCTGATGGTCCCCGTGCTGATGGTCCCCGTGCTGATGACCCCGTGCTGATGGTCCCCGTGCTGATGGCCCCGTGCTGATGGTCCCCGTGCTGATGGTCCCCGTGCTGATGACCCTGTGCTGATGGCCCTGTGCTGATGGCCCTGTGCTGATGACCCCGTGCTGATGACCCCGTGCTGATGGCCCCGTGCTGATGGCCCTGTGCTGATAACCCCGTTCTGATGGCCCCGTGCTGATGGCCCCGTGCTGATGGTCCCCATGCTGATGACCCCGTGCTGATGGCCCCGTGCTGATGGGCCAGGGATGTGGGTTCAAGAAAGGACAAGAGCAGCTTATTTCTTTATTTCACTTTTGGAACCGAATCTGAACCACAGTGTTGTGAAGCCAGTTGTTCACTTGGGAAACATTTGTTGAGCATCTCTTCTGGCCAGAAGTAAGCTAAGAGCTGCAGATGGCACAGTGAACTGGACAGGTCCTCCAGTCCAGAGGTCCCCAGTCTAGAGTAGTGGAATTGACTCAGCTCCACTACGATATGGTGTCATGGGGTTGGGATGGAGTCCCCATGGAACCTGTGTCACCACCCAGAGGTGAGCTGCCCACTAAGCTGGGGGCATTAGAGAAGGCTCCATAGGGGTAGATAGGTGGAGGGTTTTTGTGATGGACCTTGAGGGATGAAGGAAATGCGTTTCCTGACCGTTACGCTGGGGCCGGGGCACCACAGGGCAGACTGGGGGTGTGAAGAGGCCAGGGTTTTCACAGGCGGCTCCAAGGCCTGTGCTGATGGCCCAGTGCTGATGGCCCCCATGCTGATGACCCTGTGCTGATGACCCTGTGCTGATGACCCCATGCTGATGACCCCGTGCTGATGGCCCCATGCTGATGGTCCCCATGCTGATGACCCTGTGCTGATGACCCTGTGCTGATGACCCCGTGCTGATGGCCCCGTGCTGATGACCCCGTGCTGATGGCCCCATGCTGATGGTCCCCATGCTGATGACCCTGTGCTGATGACCCCGTGCTGATGGTCCCGTGCTGATGGTCCCCATGCTGATGACCCCGTGCTGATGGCCCCGTGCTGATGGTCCCCGTGCTGATGGTCCCCGTGCTGATGACCCCGTGCTGATGGCCCCGTGCTGATGGTCCCCGTGCTGATGACCCTGTGCTGATGACCCTGTGCTGATGACCCCGTGCTGATGGCCCCGTGCTGATGACCCCGTGCTGATGGCCCCATGCTGATGGTCCCCATGCTGATGACCCTGTGCTGATGACCCCGTGCTGATGGTCCCGTGCTGATGGCCCCATGATGGTCCCCATGCTGATGACCCCGTGCTGATGACCCTGTGCTGATGACCCCGTGCTGATGGTCCCGTGCTGATGGCCCCGTTCTGATGGCCCCGTGCTGATGGTCCCCATGCTGATGACCCCGTGCTGATGGCCCCGTGCTGATGGTCCCCGTGCTGATGGTCCCCGTGCTGATGACCCCGTGCTGATGGCCCCGTGCTGATGGTCCCCGTGCTGATGGTCCCCGTGCTGATGACCCCGTGCTGATGGTCCCCGTGCTGATGGCCCCGTGCTGATGGTCCCCGTGCTGATGGTCCCCGTGCTGATGACCCTGTGCTGATGGCCCTGTGCTGATGACCCCGTGCTGATGACCCCGTGCTGATGGCCCCGTGCTGATGGCCCTGTGCTGATAACCCCGTTCTGATGGCCCCGTGCTGATGGCCCCGTGCTGATGGTCCCCATGCTGATGACCCCGTGCTGATGGCCCCGTGCTGATGGGCCAGGGATGTGGGTTCAAGAAAGGACAAGAGCAGCTTATTTCTTTATTTCACTTTTGGAACCGAATCTGAACCACAGTGTTGTGAAGCCAGTTGTTCACTTGGGAAACATTTGTTGAGCATCTCTTCTGGCCAGAAGTAAGCTAAGAGCTGCAGATGGCACAGTGAACTGGACAGGTCCTCCAGTCCAGAGGTCCCCAGTCTAGAGTAGTGGAATTGACTCAGCTCCACTACGATATGGTGTCATGGGGTTGGGATGGAGTCCCCATGGAACCTGTGTCACCACCCAGAGGTGAGCTGCCCACTAAGCTGGGGGCATTAGAGAAGGCTCCATAGGGGTAGATAGGTGGAGGGTTTTTGTGATGGACCTTGAGGGATGAGGAAATGCGTTTCCTGACCGTTACGCTGGGGCCGGGGCACCACAGGGCAGACTGGGGGTGTGAAGAGGCCAGGGTTTTCACGGCGGCTCTTTTTCTAGGAGAAAGAGCATGCCGTAGGAGAGGGCACAGCCTGAGATCAGGATGCCCTGTGGGCCTTTGACCTATTCGTAGAAATGGGAGCAGCATGTGAGTGGAGAGCCCTCTGGATGGGGTTGGAGACCAGCTTCCAAGAGGCCCCAGTTGCTGGGCTGGCTGGCCTGTGCCGTGTCCTGGGGCGAGGAAGCTGTGGAAGGACTTCAGGCAGAGGAGTGCTGTGGGCAGGCCTGTAGTTTAGGAAGACACCTGTTCATGAAGAATGGATTATTTCAGGGTGACGCATTGAGGCCTGTGATGGTGGTGAGGTCAGGAGTAGGGGAGACCCACTCTTGGGAACCCCAAGAAACACTGTATTGTGACTGTTTCCATTAGTATGAGTGAAAACTGAAAAGCAGCATAAAAGCACATCCTAAATTACTCTGCCCCCCAAACCTGGTGAAATCCCGGCACTGTCAGGTGTGCTTGAGGGTGGCCCCCACCGGGAGTCGTGCCTGGCACAGAGGAGCAGCCAGGCCGCCGTCCATCCAGAAGTGGCCCACGTCCAGCTGTCTGTCCCTCAAGCACCTCTGGGCTTCCTTGGCTCCTCCTTGGCTCTTCCTTGCTCCGGGCTGAGGCCGGGGCCCTCAGGACCTGTGTCCTGCTTTCTGGGCTCCTGACTGCGCTATTTAACCTCTATAAGAAAGGAGGATGAAGAAGTGTCCATCAGTCATGCTCCAGCCCTATGAACATGACCTTGTCTGGTAATAGGGTCTTTGACAATGTGATTAGTTAAAATGAGGTCACCTGGAGTCGGCCGATGACTGGTGTCCTCTCAAAAGAGCCGAGACACAAACGGCCCTGGGGAGGGCATGGGAACCAGAGGGAAGGCCACCTGAAGGTGGAGGCAGGGGCTGGAGGGCTGCAGCCGCCAGCCAAGGCACGCCGGGCTTTGCCAGAGCCTCTGGAATCCAGCAGAGTCCAGGAAGGACCGTCCCCCAGAGCCGTCCAAGGGAGCGTGGCCCTGCCCACAGCTTGGTTTGGGACTTGTGGCCTCCAGAACTGGGAGAGGACACATCTGTGCTGTTTTAAATCACCCTGTTTGTGGCACTTTGTCACGTAGCCCTAAGGAACTGCATGAGGGGTTTTGTGAAAGTGCAGTGGGGAGGGTCACGGGCTTTTCTGATGGACTAATGACACCTGGTGGCCCAGGTGAGAGGGTGGCAGACGAGCTGACGTCTGCGGCACCCGAGCTCAGTGGAAACTTCCCGGGACAGTCAGCCCTAAACCACCTGGCATAACTATTTAAGCTCCATGGTTGCAGTTCTCCTTTGCACTAATGCTTTATTTCTTCTTCCTAATTATTAGAATAGTACAAATGCTGCGGATTTCTTTCCAATGTTAAATTTATGGTGTTCAAACTTCACTCATAAGGCGTGGTGGGATCTGGGGTGACGTGAAGAGGGAGGGCAGGTGAGCATCCCCCCCATGACCGCGAGAGGCTTGCACTCCCAAACCAGAGGATTGGGGTAAGGTTGGGAGGAGATGTTCAGCTGCGATGGCATTGTCTCGTTTCTGATCATTTTTATGCTATAGTGACATGTCTGTTACCTCCAGGGAGTGTGTTAGAGATATGTGGTCATGTATTTTTTTAAGTGTATATATAGTTTTCTCCTCTATAAAACTTCAGATTCATCATGGAAAATATCAAAGAGAAAAATTGTCATTCACACCTAATCCTGCTCTCCAAGGACCCTCAGGCTTCACCCCTTCTGTACCTTAAAATAGGGCTCCTATGTCATCACTGTGGACAAAAATAGAAAACGAGTCGAGCAGGAGCGGTGAGCTGATGGCTGCCGTTGTGAGCCCCTTGCTAAGGGCAGGTGGGGACCCCCCCTTCCCTGACATGCTGGCCCTAACATGCTCCCATTTTGGAGACGAGATACTGAGACTCAGGGAGGCCAAGGGGCCTGCCAGGGGCAGCGGACAAACAGCAGGGCCAGATGTGACACACAGCCAGACTCCAGGGCCCGGCTTGAGAAATAAAAAAGTAATTGCCCCAAGTCTCACAGTTTGGCCATGGCCACTGTCAACATACCGGTGCTTAGTCCCCAAGACCCCTCCCCAAGCAAAAGAGCGTGACTCTGGGTGTCCCCTGGGCGTGGCAGTGCTGTGGCCTTCAGCCCCAGCCAAAGGGTCCCCTGGGCTTGGCACAGTTGCATGCTGTCTGCGGGGGGTGGGGAGCTGTCAGCTCTCAGGGGAGGGAGAAGGGGGGCTCACACGTGGGAGGGTTTTATGGGTTCCCCGTGGCTGCACCCCTTCATCCTGTTGGCCAGAGCCCAGTCACAAGACCGAGGCACTCTGTAGGGCAGGCTGGGAAATGTCATCCAGTGTGTGCCTGGGGGAAGGGGACAGAGAGATGCACAGGGAAACGGTGTTTCACAAACACGCACACACAGATCCCTATTTCCAAATATCAACTCGTGTGCTATGGGCGGCCCCCCACCCTGGCTGCAGGTGGGAAATGAAGTATGAGGTCCTTAGGGGACTGCCCTGGGGTAGGCTGAGAGCTGGTGGGGCCCGGGTAGGGCAGCAGCTGTGGGAAAGGAGGCGTGGGGAGGGGCGAGGCCTGTGGGGCATCGAGGAGGCAGAACCAGTGGGCGACCACGTATACAGGGGACGAGAAGCCAGGGGGCCCATGGCTCTTTGGCCTGGGTGATGGGGTGGAGGGCGGCACCTGATTTCCTTTGCAAGGCACTGGACGGGGCTCACCAGGGGAGGGCTGAACAGTGAGGGGAAGACACGCGGCTGCCTCCCTCTGGGATGCTGGGGCTGGCATGGGCACTGCCTGCCTGGCCTCACACAGAGGAAGAGTGGATGGACGGGGTGCTGGTTTGAAAGGATTTATGTGCCCTAGAAAAGCCATGCTTTAATCCTAATCCAATCTTGTAGGAGCAACCGTTTCTTTTAAACCCTATTCAGCACTGTAGGTTGGAGACTTGATTAGGTTATCTCCACGGAGATGTGACTCACCCAATTGTGGGCATTAACTTTTGATTAGAGGGAGATGTGACTCCACCCATCCCACATGGGTCTTGATTAGTTTCCTGGAATCCTTTAAAAGAGGAAGCATTTTTGGAGAGTGTCCCTTTTTAGAATGATGAGTGTAAGAGAGCCACGCCAGCCCATGCAACCAGAGACCTTTGGAACTGAAGAAGGAAAACTCCCCCAGTGGAGCTTCATCAAACAAGAAGCCTGGAGAGACAGCTAGCAGATGTCGCCATGTTTGCCACATGCCTTTCCAGTTGAGAGAGAAACCCTGAACGTCATCGGCCTTTTTGGAGTGAAGGTAACCTCTTGTTGGTGCCTTAACTTGGACATTTTATGGACTTGCTTTAACTGGGACATTTTCACGGCCTTAGAACTGTAAATTAGCAACTTATTAAATTCCTCTTTTTAAAAGTCATTCCGTTTCTGGTATATTGCATTCTGGCAGCCAGCAAACTAGAGCAGGGGGGATCTCAAAGCATTGCTCCATGTCACCCAAGCATCTGGAGTCCCACGACTATGCGGCCCAGTCCTGCCCAGGAGGACAGCAACTGCAGCTCTCCCTACTGGAGAAGGTGGCAGGCAGCCACCCTGGCATCCGAGGAGGTCACCTCGATGGCCAGTGGGTCCCAAGTACTGAGCTCAGCATCTGGACAGGTAATGAATCCCCTGGTCCCCACCCCATCTCTGTCCAGGAACCATTGCCAGGAACAGCGCTGGCCAGAGGAATTCTTCCCCAGGCCGTCATCCCACGAGCTGTTCTCTTTTCTTAGATGCCTGTATCTATCAGCGTTTTCCAGAGAACCCGAACAAGTAGAAAATGTGTATGTAAGTCTGTATGTGTGTATAGACTTGTGTGAATAGAATATATATTCTATATAAATGATACATTTATCATATGATGATGGTGGATTTATAAATATATCTATGAGATTTATTTTTAGGAATTGGCTCACCCTTTTGTAGGGGGCAGGCAAGCTGGAAATCTGTAGGGTGAGCTGGCAGACTGGAAACTCAGGCAGGAATTTTGCTGCTATTATAAGGCATCATTTCCTCTCCAGGAACCTCAATTTTTGCTCTTAAAGCCTTCAGCTGTTAGGAGGAGGCCCAGCCATGTTAAGATAATCTCCTTAAGGTCAATTGACTGAGTGCTAACCACATATTCATAGCAGCATCTAGACTAGTGTTGTATCAAACGACCGAGCAGTGTGGCCTCATCATGGTGACATATAAACTCACCGTCCCGGTTCTTTATATGAGATGCCCATGCTGGGGTCCCTGGCCGGCTCCTGGGGTGGGTGCTGGACGTGGCTGGAATTGTCAGGTGCTTTATGTGTGTCATCTCTCCTTGCTGCTCAGGCCTCAGAGTCAGGTGACATTCTCACTCAGAGAATGAGGGTATTAAGAGGTCCCCTGGCCCAAAGCCACCCAACCTGTCAGTGGTGAGGCTGGCTGAGCTGTAAGTCCTGAGTCACTGCTCTTAACTGTGCCCGGCAGGATCCTGGATGCAGACTTTCTCAGCTGCCCAGGGCCATGGCAGAGCCAGCCCCAGGCCTCTGGGGAAGGCACTGCCCCATCTTGGCCTCAGCTGCTGCATTCACAAAACGAGGGGCTGCACCCCACAATCACATGTGCAGCCCCCAGCACTCCCTGCTCCTCCATTTCCCTGCTCCGTGCTGAGCCCCAGACTTGTGTGTGAGTTGCCCCAGTTCTTCACCCTCCTCCCAGATTCTGAGCTCCCATTTTTAAGGAATCCTCAAGTTGCAGCCTGTTTACGGTGGCCACGTCCTGTGGCTGAGCCCTGCTGGCCCCTGTCCTTCTTGTCCAAGGCCTTTTCACATGACTACTGCTGCTTCTGTCTCCCTCGTTCTGTGTCTTAGTTGTCTCAGTATCCCCAGAACCAGTCCCAGACCTGGAATACACAATGTATTCAAGAATTGTCTGTTTTTAAAGAAAACTTCAAATAAAATACATTTGCATAAGTGTCGAGGGCTGGAGGTACTCTGTCCAGGTACTAGCCACAGCAGCTGCACAGTTCTGCCTGCAGCAGGGAGGCTTGGAAAAAGCTTGTTGCACGTGTTAATGAATAGAGTGAATGAATGATTGCTCTTGTGAGCACAGTTCACGCCTCCCAGCCAAAGCCACTAGTCAGCTCTGCCAGATTATCTGCCATTTTAAAACAAGGATCACTTTCCTTCCAGTTTACAATAACATGTGCCTCATTTCTGTCTAAGGCCTTATCAGAAGAATCTTTAAAGTCCACATTTCTACCAACAGTTTCTTCAAAGCATTCTAGGTTTTCTTTATCAAGCTCCTCACAATTCCCCCAGAATCTTCCCTTTATCCATTTAAAAAGCCATTCCAACATGTTTGGTATTTGCAAACCACAGCAGCACTCCACTTCTCTGTACCAAAATCTGTTCTAGTTTGTATGCTTCAGGAATACAATATACCAGAAATGGAATAGTTTTTAAAAGGGGGGAGTTTAATAAGTTGCAAGTTTATAGTTCTAGGGCTGTGAAAATGTCCCAATTAAAGCAAGTCTATAAAAATGTCCAAATTAAGGCACTAACAAGAGGTTACCTTCACTCAAGAAAGGCCAATGAAGTTCAGGGTTTCTCTCTCAGCTGGAAAAGCACGTGGCAAGGTCTACTAGCTTTCTCTCCAGGCTTCTTGTTTTGTGACACTCCCGCTGGGGCCTTTCTCTTCTTTGTCTCCGAAGGTCTCTGCTGCGTGGACTCTCGTGGTTCTCGTGGCTCTGTGATGGCTCTCTCCAAAATGCTTCCTCTTTTAAAGGATTCCAACAAACTAATCAAGACCCACGTAGAAGGGGTGGGGTCACATCGCCCTCTAATCCAAGGTTAATTAATACCCACAAATAGGTGAGTCACATCTCCACGGAGATTATCTAATCAAGTTTCCAACATACAGTGCTGAACGGGAATGCAAAGAAACAGCTGCCTCCGTGACACGGATGAGTATTAAGCATGGCTTTTCTAGGGCACAGGATCCTTTCAAACCCGCCGTGTAGATGGTGGTGATGGTGACGATGGTGGTGATGATGAAGGCTGTACAAGGGACTGACAAAAAAAGAGAATGACCACGATGGGCCACATGGTTAGTGTCTCTGATGAATGACATTTGCTCAGAAATTCCGCTCGCGGCAGGTGCATGAGTTGGGGCAGTGTGGAGGCCCTGATTCAAAGCGGGGGGTTCATTTCCCTTCCCTCGAGCTCCCTGGCTGGCTGAGGGCAGGAAGTGATGTATCAGAACTTCCGAAAGGGGACCTGTTTATCTAGGCATGTCCTGCTTTCAAAACGCCTGTGTAATTTGTAGCTTTCTTTCAACCTTAGACTCCTTCCATGTCTCTCCCCAACTGGTCTCCGCTGCTGGATGCACATGAGTCTCTTGGGGAGCTTTTAAAATGATGAGGTCTGGATCTCACCTCAAAAGATTCTGACTTAATTGGGTTGCTGCGGGGCTCCTGCATCTGTTTAAAAAGCTCCCCAGGTGATTGAAATCTGCAGCCAAGGTTGAAAACCCCTGCAAAGAATTCCATCTTTCTCATTACAAGGCTGTTTAAAAGCAATCCCCTGCTTGGTATCCAGCAGAGAGATGAACAGGCCTTGGAGATTAGAGGCACAGCCATTGACCCCCTCAGGGTTTGTCACCAGAAGAGGGAGGCAACTGTTCATGGACAACAACTTCAAGGAGAAGGAGTGGCTCTTAGAGGTCACAAAAGAGGTGACCAAAGGTACTGAAGTCTCAGGGCCAGGGGGTCCATTCTCCCTCAGGCAGGTTCTGTGGGTGTTCTAGTCTGCTAGCTGCTGGAATGCAATATACCAGAAATGGAATGGCTTTTAAAAAGGGGAATTTAATAAGTTGCTAGTTTACAGTTCTAAGGCCGAGAAAATCACACAATTAGAACAAATCAATAGAAACGTCCAATCAAAGGCATCCAGGGAAAGATACCTTGGCTCAAGAAGGCCAATGAAGTTTAGGGTTTCTCTCTCAAATGAGAAGGCACATGGTGGACACAGTCACGGTTTCTCTCTTGGCTGGAAGGGTACGTGGCAAGCATGGCATCATCTGCTAGCTTTCTCTCCTGGCTTCCTGTTTCATGAAGCTCCCCAGGAGGTGTTTTCCTTCTTCATCTCCAAAGGTCGCTGGCTGTGGACTCCGCTTTGTGGTGCTGTAATATTCTTCTCTCTCCAAATCTCTTTCAATCTCCAAAATGTTTCCTCTTTTGTTGCTTCCACGGGACTGGAGCGCGAAGAATATTAAGGAATGACGAGAAAGAAAGAAAGAGACAGACGGGATCAGGGGGTCTGAAGATCATCCATAACAGACAACAGACAACTTCATTCTTAACCAGATCCTGCCTATATACTGCAGGGTGACAAAAGGCACACGTGCATTTCCTGAGGGAACAGAGTGCTTATCTTTCAGCTTCATATTTAACATAACCATTTGGGGTAAACAAACATTCTCTTCCTCCCAGACTGTTCTACATAAAGCAGATAATAATCTCCACAGTTTACTGCCCCACCATCCTGATGCCAGCTGCTCCCAACAAACTCTGCTGGTCTTGTTTTGACCCTTGGCTCCTACACTCTTTTATAGGACTCCAGAAACTTATCAAAACACACCCAAATGGGTGGAGACATGTCGTCACCTAATCCAGGTTAACAACCACCCTTGATTAAATCACATCTCCAGGGAGATGATCTGATTACAGTTTCAAACATACAGCACTGAATAGGGATTATTCTACCTTTGTGAAATGGGATTTGGATTAAGACATGGCTTTTCTAGGGGACACAGCACAATGGGCAAGGGATGAACTTTCCTTCTCCTCCTTGAATCTTATCTAACAAATAAAGAAGGGACCCACAGAGGCCAAGTGAGCCACCGAAGTTCACAAGAAAGTTACCCTATTTATCGTCCCATCCATCATCATCATCATCTGTCCCTCTGTCCATCCATCCATCCGTCCATCCATCCATCCATGTGTCCATCCATCCACCCATCCTTCCTTCCAGTCCATCAACCTATCCAGCCTTCTATTTATTCATTTACCATTTTGTAACCCCTTCTTCTATCTGGCTATCCAACTATCCATTCTATCAACTATCCTTTCACCTATCTTCTCACCCATTCATCCATTCATCCATTTATCCATCCTTCAATCCATCTGTCTATCCATCCATCATCTGTCCATCCATTCATCCATCTGTCCATCCATCCTTCTGTCCATTCATCTGTCATATATCCTCCTATATATCCTTTCATCTGGCCAGTCTACCAATATCCACCTATCCTTTCACCTTTCTTCTCATCCACCCATGTACTGTTCCATCCTCCATCCATCCATCTTCCATCCATCCACCCCTATCGTTCCATCCCTTTATCCATCCATTCATCCTTTCATCCAACTTCTCATCCATCCTGCCAGCCATGCAGTAACTTTCCTACCTCAGTCGTGGTATAGGATTAGAAAAAAGAAGAGTTCTAGGATGGATAGGGGATACCCTATTTTCCAGCCTTCTAGGGCATCCCATTCATTGGATCACACACTGTATCCTGGCCCCTGGATGAGGTGGTGTTGTGATTAAAAAGGAAAATAAAACAGGATGCAGCTCCTGGGGGTGCTTACAGTAACGTGAGTGGGAAAAGACCGCCACCAACTGAAAGGTACAGAGCTGATGAGGTCAGGACTGTCCAAGAGATGCAGGCATGCAAGCAGGGGCAGGGCTGCGAGGGAGGCCATGGGGTGAACAGCCTTATGGAGTGTGGAGGGGGAGCAGCTGTGCAGCTCACGGCGGTGTGACTCTGGACAGGTCTCTCAGCCTTTCTAGGCCTTGGTCTCCCCACTGCATGATAAGCTGCTGGCGTCTGGCACCTTGCTGGGTTGTCTTAAGGATGAGTGTTCATCCCCAGGGAACTAGGGAGCTAGTGTGCTGTGCTTTAGGTGTACATGTGCTCTGGGGAAAACCTCGGCTACCTGGGGCTGAGGGGAACCTCAAGGGCTGCTTTAGGAGGGAGGGCCTGGCTGCTGGGGGGAGAGAAGCATCAGGTTCTGAGCTATTTTAATGGTACAGAGCAGGGTGATGGGGGGAGGACAGGATGGGACCCCTGAGGAATATCATGGAAGAAGTATCAGGACTGAGCATTTGAACAAAGTCCGGGTTTGCATGGAGCTTACAGGCCAGAGTGGGAGATGATCCAAGAAAACATCCATCCTCAGTAGGTTACTGCATTCAGGTCACAGCTTCATCCCCACAGCCCAAGACAGCTCTTGGCACCCGGCATGGTGGTGAAGGCGCCTGACATCAAGGCGACTGCTAGGAAGCAGATGATGCTTGCTGGAGGTGCAGTTCCAGATGGGGTGGGGGTGAGACCCTCTGAGAAGAAAACATTTGAATCAGGAGGCAGTGGCCCTGAAAGGATGAACAGAAGAGATTTCCAGGCAGGGAGGGCAGCCTAAGCAGAGGCTGGGCGGCTGGGCAGCATCTTCCCGGAGCCCCAGGCCTGGGCCGAGTGAGGCCTGGCATCTCGCAGGGACAGGCAGGTGGGACTGGGAAGCCTGGGCCACCACACCCTGGCATCCATCCCCAGCTCCCTACCTCTCCCTGCTCCACGTACCTCCCCAGGCCGGGGATGGAAGCCCGTCTGGTTTCAAAAAACAACTTGGCTGCCTTTTCCCTTTGTAAGGAGAAAAGGTCCTTGTGTCTACTGTGACTCTCTTTTCAATTAAAACCTCCAGATGCTGCCAGGACTCCACTTGGCAATTCATAGGAAAGCCTCAGACCCATGGGTGCTGACCACACCCTAATTTGCTCTAAAATGGGATAGCGAATGAAAGGAGGTGATGGGCTGTGGCACCTCCGGTCCGCTCTGGGGAAGGGGAAGCAGAGTCCCTGCAGCTGTCCTTCCTGGGGGGCAGGGCTCACTACCCCTCCTCCCCCACCCGTTCTAGTTTGCTGCTGCCAGAATGCAGTATACCAGAAATGGAATAGCTTTTAAAAAGGGGAATTTATAAGTTGCAAGTTAACAGTTTTTACGCCATGGAAATGTCCCAATTAAAACGAGTCTATAGAAATGTCCAATCTAAGGCATCCAGGGCAAGATACCTTGGTTTAAGAAGGCCAATGAAGTTCAGGGTTTCTCTCTCAAGTGGAAGGGGACATGATGAACACAGTCAGGGTTTCCCTCTTGGTTGGAAGGGCACATGGCGAACACGGCGTCATCTGGCTGGCTTCCTTTCCAACTTCTCGGGAGGCATTCTCCTTCTTCATCTCCAAAGTTGCTGGCTGGTGGACTCTGCTTTAGTCCAGTCCAGTTGGCCTTTAGTGAGGTCCAGCAAGGACCAAGCTCCTGTGCAGGGCCCGAGGGCTGCAGCAAGTGGCCAGGTTGACCCGGTCTCCAGAACTTTCTTCAGAAGCGTTGCTTAGTCACGGAGCTGGGCCAAAGGAGACCCCGTGGGGAGGGGCCCACGAGGGCGGCCTCTGCTCTGGGCGCCGCCGTTTCTGGGAAAGGCATGTGGGAGCAGGGCTTCCGGCATCACCTCCTCTTTCTCCACTGGGTTTGTTCCTGGAACCGTGGCTCAGAGGCAGTTAGAGTGGTTGTCTCAGCTAATTCAAACCCAGCCCTGGGATGACAAAACTCACAATTATCTGTGTGGGCAGGAGAACACAGAGTAATTTGATTTTGTTCAAACAACAGTCTGAGCGCCTACTCCGTCCCAGGGTTTGTTAGGTCTGGGGAATCCTAACATGGTATGGCACCTCAACCCTGCCCCCGTGGGCTCACAGTCTAGTGAGCGGATGGTCAGCCTTGCCAGAAATCATATGTAGATCTCAAGGCTTTATAGTGAGAGGTGAAATGGGCTTCAGAGGCTCACATGAAAGAGTTTTGGATATTGGCTGGAATTGCATTCTGGAGTGCTTCAGAGACAGCCACAAAAGAAGATAATGTTTGAGTAGGGTCTTGAAGGATGTGTAGGAGTTTGCCAGGCTGGCCTGGAGGAGACTAGCTTTGAAGACCGGGGTCAAAAAATGAGCAAGGGTGTGGAAGCTAGAAAAGGTGGGGTAGACTGTGCGCAGCCAGGGGCTGGCAAAGCCACAGCATGGTTTTGGCAAAATGGTGAGGTGTGTGGTAGGAGGGGAAGCCTGAAGGGCAGACTGGGGTCAGGTTAGGACTCGGCGACTGAGGTGGGTGTTGGTGGTGGGATGGGGAGGATGTGGGCTTCTGGGGAGTAGCCCAGGAGTGGGGAACAGCTGTCCTGACCCAGGGGAGAGACGCCAGGGCTGGGGCTGAGGCCTGGTTAGAGGAGGAGAAGGGACTCAGGAGCCCCCCTGGGTTTGCTGAAAACTTGTCTCTGGGGAATGAGCAAAAAGGAACGTCAGGAGCCCTCCGAGGGCTTTGTGAGTTCTGGAGGAAGGGGTGCTATCAGCCAGGGATCCAGGCTGGGCCCACGGGAATGAGAGGATTATGACAAGGTGGCATGAAACCAGGTAAAACAGCAAGGTGGCTGCATGGAATGCAGGATGGTATTGGCTTCCCAGCTGCTACAACAAATAGCACACACGGGGCTGGCTTAATAGCAGGAACTCGTTGGCTCCCGGTTACAGAGGCTAGAATGCTTGTTGACTACCGGGCTCTGTAACTTCAGGGCTAACCAGTCATCTTTGGGGTCCTTGGCTTTCCTGTCATATGGGCACGATGTCTCCTTTCTCCTCTGGGTTCCGTTGACTTCCGGCTTCCAGCTGCGACCTGTGGCTTCTCTTTCTGCCCAGTTTCCTCCTCTTCTAAAGATGCCAACCATATTGGACTGAGGCCCACCCTGCAGAGTCTGGGCCCACCGAAACTAACAGCATCTTCCAAGGTCCTTGTGACAAATGGACAGGGGCTGGGACCTACTAAGCTCCTACTCGGCCAGGTCCCAGGCCAGGGACTTGGCACACAGCTTTCTCAGTAGGCTGCCAATGCCCTGGGAAGGGCGGTCATTCTGTCACGCACCAGCTGGGGAAACTGAGGCCCGAAGAGGCAGGGTGACTTATATCAGATCCGAGACTTAAAAATACGGGCTGCTCTTCATCTATCAACATTATTTTCCAACTTATGTTTTCAAATATTTAACTGCTCTTACCTTGCCTTGCTTTCCTGCTGTTCCCCAGAAAACGAGTGCAATAAAAGTCAACACCTGAGGCAGGGACTGTAAAGTGACCACCCCCAGGCCTCTCTCGCTAATTGACTCTTAAAACATCCCCCTGCAGCCCACCGTCCCCAGGCCGGCAGATCTGGTGGATCCAAATGTATTTTCCAAGGTGCGTGATCTAGGCGTGTTGGGAATTCCACCCAGAAAGGGCCGCTGTACCTGTCAGAGTGTTTTTCCATATTTCTCAAGGCTGGAATCCGGAGTCACCTGTGGGGCATCAAGTTTGTCTTCTCCTAGTTTAAGACTCCTCTCCCCAGCGGAGCCGGGGTGGTGCCGTAGCTGGGTGGAGATTAAGGCGGCCTCGCCGCGGGAGGGAACAGCGTCGCAGGGAATGCTGCGCTTCAGCAAGATTTGTGGAGCAAAAAGGCAGGCAGCCTCGTAAGGACACAAAAGGCTTTCTCCAGAAATGCGGATGACAATGCCGAGAGCACGTGAACTCACAGCCCTCGCGACCCGAGTCCCTGCAAGCTTTCTCTCCCCAGGTTCCCTCCTCCGCTCTGATCCCTGTTTAAAGGGAAAAACAAAAAGATCCTGCCTCTGAGCTAGAGAATTCTGAGCTGAAAGAGCCTTTAGAAATTAAATGTCATCTCTGCTGCTCCGCATTCAAAGCCTGCGACTCCATGCCCCTCCGGCCGGACCCCCAGGGATGAGCTTCCCCGTTCACGTATTTGCATGTGTGTTGATGGCCTGTCCCCCCTCCGGGGTTGGGGAGGGGCGGCCCCAGATGCAGAGCATCTTGGCGACTTTGCAGGGCATGGTCGATACTCACGGGTGTTTGTGGAATGTGTGAGTGAGGGGTGACTCTGGTCTTTGGTCCCCCTTCCTGTGGCCTCAGACCTTTTATAAGTCTTCCTAGGAAAATGCACATGCTCCGAGTTTACTCATTTATTCCAAGGGCTTCCCAGCCCACCCAAGCCCGCCTTTAGTCCTCGGTCTCTGGAGGGTGGGGACTGGTCCAGTCTGACTGAGTGCCCCCTTTCATTGTCAGACTCAGCCGTGTCTTCATGTCACTCTGCTTTAGGGGGCGGGGGGGGGGGAGTGTCGTTGCAGCAGAGTAAACCCATGCGCCTGCTCGTGCCAGCCAGGGGCCTCTGCTGGGGTCTCTCCCTCCAGAGCAGCTGCTCTGCCGCCCGGGCCCCCACTGCCAGATTGGGTTGGAGCAGCAGAGTGGGATGGAGAGATGCAGGAAGGGAGGGGCTGGGCTGGCAGGGTGGCTCAGGGGGGTAAGAATAAGCAGTGAGGCCTGGGGTGCAGGCCCGGCTTTGTGGTGTGCCAGGGTGGTTCTCACTGGGGCACTCCTCGCAGGCCCTGATGCCGAGGTACTCCCTAAACAAGCAGGATGGGGTAGTGGCAGCCAGCCTCCCCCCAGCTCTGCCGCTTCACCCCCAGCGCCCCGTGGCATTTCCGTCCCTTCACCTGTGCTGAGACTGTTGTCATCACCCGCCCCCAGCCTCGGGGTCCTGATTCACCTGCAGTGAACGTGCCCACAGCGGCGCCTCCCCCCACCCCATGAGGATTCGTCCCTGTGGCTGAAACTAGTCCTGCCCTGTCCAGGGGTCCCTTGACCCCTTGTGGCCTTGCCCTCGCTGGCCCAGACCCCAGCCTGGTCTGCACGCTGCCCTTGGCCAGCTGGGCCCGGGGCCGTCAGGTGACAGGGACTGCTCGGCGCCGTGTGCAGAGCCGGCTGCTGGGCATGGGGCCTCCCGGCCCCACCGCGCACAGGCTGGCTCAGCTGCCTGGGACCCCGGCCCAGGCAGGGAGCTGCCACCAGGCCAGAGGCCCCTTCCCCCACAGCGGTCCCGTCCTGGCTCCCCACGACCCACGCCCGCTGGGGACCTAAGGACGAGCTGCTGTCCTGTCCCGGCAGAGGCGCTTTGACCCCGACGTGCAAACTGGGGGCTGCCGGAACGAAGCGTCGCATCTGGGACCCTCAGAAATTCATCGGCTCGCCTTCTGGGGGCCGCGCCTGGCCTGGAAAGAAGAGCCCCACACCCACGGGAGAGCTAGCAGGGCTGTTTATTCAGAGCCTGCGCTAGCAGGAGTCGGCCACCAGCACTTGTGCTGGCAGAGACTCAGTGGCAGGCAGGGCAGAGGGAAAGCTTTTCAGGGGAGAGAGGGATGGGGGGTATCCTGGATGGGCCGGGGGTGGCTGGCAGCCTGCTGACTAGACGCATACGGCGATTTGTTAGAGGGCTGCGTTTGCCTGGGGGCAAAAACTAGGGGAGCTGTCAGTGTCAGGGTCAATGGTTACGGGGCCCATGGATTGACTTCCTGGTGTGTGGCAGCTCATGGACTGGCTGTGGCCAGCCGTGGGCCAGACTTCCCTGGTCTGGTTACTGCTGACGGCGGGTCAGCACTTCCTGGCAGGGTCCATTTGTGTATCCGTCTCCTGTGGCGTCGTGGACATCTACCCCTCTGTCTCTCACCAGGACACTTGTCCTTGGGTTCAGGGCCCACGTGGGGAATCAGGGATGATCGTACCTTAACTACGTCTGCGCAGACTCTTTGTCCAAATAAGGTCACGCTCCCAGGTTCCAGGAGTTAGGACATGGACGTGTCATTTTGGGGGTCACTGTTCAACCCAGTGCAGAGACTGAGGAAGCAGCTCCTTCCCTCCACAGGCCTCGGGGCACCTATGTCCCACCTCCACAAGAGCCAGCTCTGGGGGGCAGGAAGGCTCCATGCCCCTCGCCCTGCGTGGGGGCTTCCAGTGCCGAGACAGCAGTGGGGCGCCTCCCGGGGTCGGCTTGGAGGCTGGACCCTCGCTGTCCCTCCGCTTCAAGACCTGCCCCCCCCCCCCCCCACGTATGCCGGCAGGGACTACGCCTGACATTTCCTTAACCAAGAAGTGGTTAAAGCATCGGAAGTGATGGGAACCTTCTCGCGATAATAAATCAGAGTCCTGCCCTCTGTTACACGCTCGGCCCATTTACCCATCAGCGGGATCCTGAGATGTGGACTCGCTCTCCCCCCGTCCTAGGGGAGGTGTCGTGTCTGGACGGAGCTGTGACATGCCCAGGAGCCCCCAAAGGTGAGCAGGTAGCAGTGTGGCCTTGAACCTGGGACCCAGACCTCCCCGTCCCCCTGCCTTAGGCTGGCCTACCCTGACGGTTGTCCTTGGCATCAAGATCAATTGTGGGTGACAGTCTCAATTATACGGGAGACTATTGGAGTGGAGTGTTTCAATTCCCTCGTTTACCTGGGCTGGAGATGCCCCCTGCCTGTCCTGCTGTTGGTAGGGAGACCACGTGCTGACACAGGCAGGCTCCCACCCTAGGGTGCCAGGCCCATCCTATGTCAAGGGATTGCCCCTTGGGCAGGACTCAGCTCCCCCAGCCCCAGGCTGCCCGCTGTCCCTGCACTTCTTTGCAACTCCTTCTTTCAATTAAGCCTGGCACCTGCAGCACAAAAGCCTTCTGATTTGCTCTCTGTGTTCTAATTAGAGGTCACTGCGGTGGTTTTGTTTCCCGGGCTCTCCGTGATTCTATTGAAATTCCCCTCTGTAGCCATGCCGCAAGCCTGATTCTACCCAGGAACAAAGGAAAAAGAAGTCCAGGGCAGAGCGGCTTGCTCATTAGCAGGTGCTGCGCTTTCTCCCTCGCGGCTGCCTCTACCTGGAGGACCGTCGGGCTTCCTGGCTAAGCCAATGCGATCCACCAGCTCCTGGGCTCCGCGCACTGTGAAGCGCTCAGGGATCCATTAGTGATGTCTGCCACGCGCTCTGGGCAGGCATGGGGGATGCACGTGCTGCATGGCTCCCCAGTCAGGTCCCTGAGGCTCACTGGTGGCCGGGCCATGGTGTCCACTGAGAGGCTCGGGAACGCGTCATGTCCCGAATGACCAAGAAGTTAGGCCAGAAGCAGGAGTGGTTGCCCACGTGCCCTCCTCTGCCAGCCCTTCGAGGGTGGGCCTGCACAGACCCCCACTGTGAAGAGCCGTCGCCTGCAGATCTCCGCCAGATTTCCCCAGCGCCCCCATTGTTTTAGAGGCCTTTCCCCCACCTCCCTGCCTCAAGCCCCACAGCCACCGGGGATGTGCCAGGACCCAAATTGCAGCTTCACCCGCAAGTAAGGATAGAGGGGGTCCGTGAGGGGAAGGGGCAGGACCCTGGACATGACAACCTTGCGTCGCCCACCTGCTCTAATAAATTCTGATTGCTTCCTCTTTTTCCTGACTTCTGAAGACTGAGAGGACAAAATGAGATGCCTGCATCTTAAATGAGCTTGTAAAGCCACCTCATAAATTAATGAGGAATTGGATGTTTGAAACGTCCTCGGCAAGTGCACCTGTGCGTTCCGACATGCCCATCCTTCCTTTACGGAGGAGGGTCACTCGCTGCTTTCATGTATTCATGTTTTTTCATTCATTCATTCATCTGCACCCGCACCCATGAGCTCAGCACCACGCCAGGCCACGGGGACCCCTCCTGCGCCAACATTCCAGCTGGGAGACGGACATTATCCAAATAATTGAACAAATAGACAATAAGATGGAGCCTCAAACTCCTGAAATGCTGGAGCCACAGCAACCCCACTGGGCCATCCCACTGGACTCCTACACCCTCTATTTAGAAACAGGTCCACAGGGAGCTGGACCAGTCAGCCTGGGCTAATGCTCGGGGGGTTTGTCCTCAAGTTCCCTCCTGCTCCCTCAGAGGCCCCCATTTCTAAGCACCCTAAGCTGACTTCCTAATCGTGGCTGCATCTCGGTGAGCACCTCCTTGAAGCCACTGACTGCCCCTGCCCTGCGCTCGGGCTCTCTGTGGGGTCTCCTTTCCACTCAGTGCTGGCGCCCGGCAGCACGTCGGGTTTCAAGGATCTCGCAATCCTGCGGGACATTTTTCCAAGCGCTGGGTCCCTCTCCAGATGGATCGACTTCAGCACACTTCAGGAGCCCTCCCGGCCCGCGCGCGTGCTGTCCCGTGGCTGGATGTTGGAATTTTAAGTCACCCCCACACTGTGTTCAGCTGCAAATTTTCAGGCTTGAAAATCTCATCAACCTATGAGAGTGGAGTCAAGTGATTTCACTCATCTGGGTGAACACTCCTTGTCTGAGGTTCACGAGTCTGTGTTTTGGAAAGCACGAGTGCCCACAAACCCTCCGTGAGAGCCAACTGAGTGTGCGAGCGGGAGGGGATGGCAAGGCCTGGTGTGGGCATGGGAGCTGTGTGCAGTGACATCCAGGGCATGTGACTGGTGTTAAGTTGGGGAGAAGCACAGGGGTCCTGGCTCCTGCTTGGCTCTTGGTTCCCACAGGAAGGTTTGAAGCAGGAGAGTGACCTAATCGGATTTCACATCCAGAAGGTTCCCTCTGGCCGCTGAGAAGGGCCATGGGGGCAGAGGGAGCGGAATCAGAGGGTGGACAGTCAGAGGGCATTCCAGGGTTCAGCCCCCCAGGGCTGTGGGGGACAGAGAGGCACCATGTAATCAGAGGCTTGGGTAATTACTGTGGGTGGGGAAATCCCACCCTGAACCCCTGCTCTAAAGGGGCCAGAGACCTGCCCCTGGGCTGTTTGTTTTCCCTAGGTCAGCTCTCCTTCTCCTCTACTCTTCCTGCCTCCCTTCCTATTTGGTACTGGGTGGGGAGCCAGGCTCAGCCCAGGGCCATGTGGGGCCCAAGAACGCCCCCCTCCACCACCAGGGAGGGCCAGGCCAGTGAGACCTTGTGGGCTGGACAGAGCCGGGGCTGCCCTCCAAGAAGACTGTAGAGCCCACCAGGGGATTGCCCCCACATGCTGGATTTGTCTTCTAAAGGATCCGTCCTCTGGATCGTAGTGCACCCAGATGGGCTCCGCAACTCAGAGGCAGCTTCTCCCTGAGGAGGGAGGGGAGGATCACAGATGCACTGGGAAAAGACAGAAGGACAAGTAGCCCCACAGGCCTCCGACCCCGTAGCTTCGTCTTTGTTCCGTGCCATCTGCGCCCAGCCATGCGGTCAGGGGGACGCAGAGACGTGGGGCAGTGCACCTTCCCGCGGTCACGGACACACGTGTGCCAAGACCGTACATCAGCCTGGAGCACAGCACGCGGCTTTGCTGGCCTGCCGGTCACCTCCACCCGATGTCCCCTGCGTCCCCACCCACAGTGAGGGGGCTGAGCTCCGGCCTCCCCCCAGGCAGCTTCTGCCCGGGCTCTTCCTCCCAGTGCCACCTGCTCCCTGCCGCCTGCTGTGAGTTCAGGCCACCTCCCGGAAGTGGACCCGGCACACGACCAAGGGCGACCGATTACCATTGTCCAATTGTACCCCAGCCACCGCCCGGCCCCCTCCAACCCGTCTGCCCCCTGCCCCCTGTCCTCTAAGCCTCTGGGAACAGATTGGCTTGTGCAACTGAAACCTCTCCCTGGCTCTCCTCTGCCCTCCCTAGGGGCAGAAAACCAAATTCTTCCCAAGCTGGAGAAGCCCCTCTCCCCTCTTCAGCTGCACCCCCAAGTCTATGCTCCTCCCAAGCTGAACCCCCTTGACTTCCTCTGAGCACCCCAAGCTGCCTTTCAGCTTGGCACATGCTGTTCCCTCAGCCTTCCCGCTTGAAGAACTCCTACTCAGCCTCTCAGCTGTGTGATGCCCGGTCCCCAGGAGGCTGGCTGTGATGCTGTGATGCTGTGCGCCCCGAGGCTGCATGGGAGCACCCTCCCTTCTCCCAAGGCAGCTCTGCCTCCCTGATCACGGGGTTCCTCACACTTGACTGTGAACTCTAACTGCTTCCATCTCCAAGAGCCCTAGGGGATCACTCTCTCTATGGGCAGTTCAGAGGCTGCACTTTTCATGTCAATCCCCAGTAACCGAGGCACAGAGTGTAGCATACAATAGGTACTCATTTCACACTCATGGACAGAATAAGTGAAGACAGAAGTGGCTATGATCTAGCTGAATTCCACTCTTCTTTCCACTAGCTGTGTGGTCTAGGGTGCGTTACTTAACCTCTCTGAGCTCTCATTTTCTCGCCCGTGAATGGAAGCTGGCAGTAGTAAGAGCTGCTGTTTATTGAGCTCAGGTGGAGTGTCAGAGCCTCCTCTGAACCCCTTCCAAATATTAGCTCCTTTAATTCTCACAGCAGCTCTCCAGATAGGACCTGACATTATTCCCTTCCTCAGCTCAGGGGAGGGGCCCCGGAGGTTGAGGATTTCCCTTAAGATCAGAAGAGGTGGGGCCGGTCTTCTGCGAGGTTGAAAGGAAGGGCTGAGTGTAATGAGCTTAGCACAGCACTGGCCCATGGTGGGGTATAACATGCCAGCTGCTGCCCTTTCCACCCAGTCGGTGGTCTTTCCATGGAAGCACCCTCCTGGGGGCCGAGGAGGCAGGGGCTGCACAGGCAGGGGCTCCGGTTCTGCTGCTCTGAGGAGCCAAGACCTCTTCACTCCCAGTCTTCTGGCCAGTCTGGTACCTCCAGATGCTTCCCAGGCTGAGCCCCGCCTGGCCGCTCAGAGAAGGAACCAGAAGGGAGCGGGCCCTGAGGTTCTGGCCCAGTCCTCCGAGGCAGATCCCGGGCCCGCCACAGTCTGCAGGTAATTAACTGCTGAGTGCTTCCCCTGCTGTGAGGGGCCTGGTGAGGAGACCAGAAATGGGTTTAAAAATGTAATGTGATGTTTTATTTAATGTGGGAGTTGACATGCTCTCTTGGTGACTCAGCTGAGCTTCTAACAGAGGTGCCATTGGCCTGGTGATGACAGCTTCCCGGGTGCCTGACCTGGGTTAGGTGCTGTCCAATCATTTCGTGTGTTTCTCACCCTTGTGGCTGGTCTTGTATTAGGAAAGGCAGTGCCAACTGCTGTAACAAATAAGCCCCCTTTGCCGGTTGGAAAGTATTACGTACCCCAGAAAAGCCAGGCTTTAATCCTATTCAATCTTGTGGAGGCAGCCATTTCTTTTAATCCTGATTCAATATTGCATGTTGGAGACTTTTTTTTTGGGGGGGGGGTGCATGGTCCAGGTAACGAATTATTGGAAACTTTTGATTAGTTTATCTCCATGGAGATGTGGTGAGCTCAATTGTGGGTATAATCATTTGAGTAGATGGAAATGCGACTCCACCCATTCTGTGGATCTTGATTAGTTTACTGCGGTTCTTTAAAAGGGGAAACATCTTGGGAAAACAACAGAACAACAGAGTAGACAGAAACTTCAGAGCAGAGCTGAAGGCAGAGAACAGAGATACGGACATTTGGAGATGCTTGGAGCCCCACAGACACTGCCATGAGATATTAAGCAAGCCAGAATCTCAGGAGAGCCAAGGGAAGCCAAGAGGTGAGAGCCAGCCCTGGAGAAGCAAAGTGAGGAACCCCCACAGGCACAGAGGCTGAAAGCAATGGAACCCAGGAGCAAGGGGCCAGCAGATGCCAGCCACCTGTCTGCCCAGCTGACAGGTGTTTCTGACCCATTGGCCTTTCTTGAATTAAGGTATCTTTCCCTGGATGCCCTGGTCTGGACATTTCCATAGCCTTAGAACTATAAACTTGTAACTTATTAAATTCCCCTTTAAAAGCTATTCCAGTTCTGGTGTACCGCATTCCAACGGGTTGCAAACTAACACATCCCCAAATGCACAACTATCTGAGCACAATAGAAGCTTCTCTCTCACCACCTGAGCCCAGCAGAGGCCCATCAGCATCTGTCCTCTAGATGATGGCACAGGCACCGAGGCTCGTTCTGTCTGCTGGCCTGGCCGTCTTGCTGACTCTGGGGTCACTGTTCAGATCCACATCAAGCTGATGGAAGGGGAAAGAGAGTGGGGTCACTCAGATGTGAGGGTTCTTGGGCTCGGCCTGGGAGTGCACCCCCTTTCTGCCCTCGTGACCCCAGATGGAGGTCAGTCACACCACTTAGGTTCTGCCCCTCCCTCGTGGCTCTGGGAGAAGGGGGAGTGGGTTGGTCAAAAGCTCCCCAGCCCCTGCCCCGTTTCCCACTCCCATTTTATGTACAAGGAGGAAAGGCTTTCGGAGGCAGAGCCGTTTCCGGAGGCTGGGATTTGACTCGAGACCTGCCTGACTCGTGGCATCTTAGCAGCAGCTCGTGACTGGGGAAAGACCCCATGAGCCGTTTCGGTGTCACCGTCCTGGATCTGCTGGTTGTCACACGCTAGTTCCCCTTCCTGCCTGCTTGGGCCTCAGTTTCCTGAGTTGAAAGATCAAGTCTTTGGACCTGATGACCCCTGACCGCTGCCGACTATCCAGATGTACCCTGATCTGTGCCGGAGAGGACAGGTCTGAGCTGCCTGTGGTGTTTGTGTGTGTGTGTGCGTGTGTGTGTGTGTGTGCACGTGTACACGTGCATGCCAGGAGGGCCAGCCCCAAAGGATGGGATGGGGAATGAGTGGGCAGTGTGAGACAATCTTTCACTTTGGGAAGTGATTAGAGGTACAGCGTGGACCGAGCAAGTCCAGTCATGTTACCTTTAAAAAAAATCCTCTTTATGACTGTAATAAGAATATATGTTCATTGTGAAAATTTGGAAAAATACCAAAGGAAAAAAAACATTAAAGAACGCATATTACCAGTGGGCCATAAGCCCTTTCAGTTGATATCTGGTGTGCTAGCTCAATACGCTCAATCACATGTACATCGAGACCCGCAGATGTACACACACACACACAGCCTGTAGTTGCCGAATTCCCAGGGCACAGAGTGCATGGCTGCAGTTGGGATCGCTTTTCAAACACGGCTTCCCATCCTGCTTCTTGAATGACAGCATTTCCCACTAACATGACACTCCCCATCGCTGTGCTCTGGAGCCGCCCATGACGTGAATTTCCAGGACCTGCTGTGCGTCCATCGTTGACTCAGCTGTCCCCAATGTTTGCTATGCGGCTCATTTCCTTTTCCTTCACTCCCTTAAGAGGCGAGGAGCTGGGGCTGGGCCTGCTCATCCTTCTCAGCCTCTAATGAGGCTGCTCTGTGCAGGGCATGCTGGCACCTGCAGGGCATGCTGGCACCTGCAGCCCCTGTGCCCAGGGTTGGATTTTGCAGAGGCCAAGCACTTGTTAATACTCTGCTTCCTCCTGGTTGCTCAATCTGGGCTGCCTTTGGTCCTTGGCAGGGAGGAGATGGAAGGGAAAGGCTGGAAGACAGGGCAGAGGCCACCACCTCGAAATGGGCACTGTGCTTCAGCCGGGAGATGCTTCAGCTGGCAGATGCTTGGAGGCCATGGGATCTTGGCCATTACCCCAGCCTCAGGGCTGTGACCTTGCCACCTCCCAAATGAGATGCTGGATGAGGGTGACTTTACAGGACTCAGTCTCTCTTGGGACCTGTGTGGGCTCAGGCTCAAGCTTGTCTTGGGGGTCCCCATGGAGTGGGAAGGAGGATGTGTCAGAAAGCCAGGACTTGGGAGTTGGGCAGGGCTGGCTGCAAGGTCCCAGGCCCCCCTCCCCCATCTCAGACTGGACAGTGTCATCGGGCTTTCAGAGATATTTGAGTGTCAGATTGAGTTGTCCAGCTATATGGGCTCAGTGGATGTTACTTCTTATCCTCTTCACACACCGGTAGGCTGCCTCCACGCTTATGTCTTTTGTATCCAAACCCCCAGCCAGCCAAGGGATGGGGCTGGCACGCAGCTCAGAGGCAGTAGGAAGGCTCAGGGTAAACCTCAGCAGGCTTGTGTCTGAACCTGGGCCTGGATGTCAGAATTGCAGAGGCAAAACCCTGTTTGTTGACTCACGAACCATGTGGTTTGAGTTGACCCTTTTCCTCCTGAGCCTCAGTTTCCCCACCTGCTCGGTGCGTGGCTGTTACACGTGGTCTACCAGTCCCTCCCAGCTGTGAGATGCTGTGAGCTGGTGAGCTACAGGCGACTATATTAATTTCCGCAATGGACAGTGTGCTGTTTAAAGCTGTTCTGTACCCCAAAAAAGGCTGTGTTCTTTTAACCCATTTCTGTGGGGGCAGAACTTGTGGATGGGTGGGACCTTTCGGTTATATTGTTTCCATGGAGATGTGACCAAGGTGGGTCTTAATTGCTTGCTGGAGTCCTTTAAGAGAGCTCAGAGCATTTGGAGAATCTAAGAAAGGAAATGTCCTGGGGAGAAGGACCCTTAGTGGGGGCTGGGACAGACCTAAAGAGATCTGGAAGGTGGAGGTCAGCTATCAAACTCCAAAGAAACGTCCAGAGAGAGCTCAAAGAGAAAAGGCCAGGAAGCCTTGGCCCATCCACCTGTGTTAGACACAGGCCCGGAGAGCTTGGGCAGTTAACCTGGGTCACCCAGCAAATCAGGCAACACTAAGTGCAGAGCTTTAATTTTTGACTTTCAAACATCTGGCAGAGCAGCTGGTAGATAAGGGTCCTCAGTGGCCCCCATCTGGGCCTCCTTGTCTCACAAAACCCTCCCGGAGGTCCTGTGAACAAGGTCTTCTCCTGCCGGGGCTCCAACAAGGGACCTGAAGCCCAGGAAAGTGAGCGAGTTGCCCCAGCTGCCTGGGGAGCAGAGTGAGAGGATTCATCCCAGGTTCCACTCCAAGGCTCATGCCCCGCCCCCGCCACGGCCCCAGCCCCCACCCCCAGGAGAAGGGCACTGGAGCCCCCCTCCCCAACCCACTTGCCTCTCCTGGCACCCAGGGGAGCAGGCCAGTGACAAGTCTGCACGCAGGCTGCAAAATTAGCAACTTAATTTTGGTTGTTAGGAAATCAGATGGGGGAAAACGTGTCTTCAAGGGATTAGTTTTCTTATAAACTAGCATGATTTAAAAATAAAAAGAAAGGCCTAGCGGTAGGGAGAAAGGACGTTTTCTAAATTTATAACTGGGATTCATTATTCATGGGCCGCATTTGAAAAGGCCAGAACTAGAGAAATGAACTCGGTGTGAGCAGAAGGGGCTATGACTCAGAGGTGACTATTCCATGGGAGCAGTGAGGCAGAGGGAACTAACAAAGAGAAAAGGACACTCTGAGCAAGGAAGGGAGCAAGGGGTCTGGACACCTCCTGGCTTCAGTGACTTGGCTCAAGAGTTGCCTTTCTAATCAATGCCAGACTCTGGGTGTCCATAACCCACGGGGCATCTGACTGTTTAGGGCTTATACAAACAACTGGCACATAGTAGGAGAGCAAAAGAAAACATGTTGCAGGGAGAGCTGTTATTGTTGTTATATATGGGAGCTAATTTACCCTTCACAATCTGGCTGTGGAGGGATAGTGACAATTTTACAGAAGAGGAAACTGAGGGTCAGAGTGGTGAAAGGAGGTGCCAATGTCACATAGCAGGTCTTAGTGATTGAGGCCCCAGACTTGAAGACTCTATGTCCTGTGGCTTTCCCTTAACCCGCCATGCTCTGATGGGTACATTTAAGGAGTGGAGAGAAGGGAACATGGTGGAAGGCCTACGGTATGTCTCTCACCGGGCATATCTCATTCAGCCCTGTGCTGCCAGTGATTGGTACTGTAGTCAGATGATGAGACTGAGGGTCAGAAAAGTCAGGGAACTTGCTTAGGGCTGCACAGCTTCAAAAACCAAGGGCTTGCCAGCCCCTGGTGAGCACCAAACGAGGTCCAAGTATGTCCCACTGCCCAGTGTCCTGGGGTCCCGACCCCTCGGCAAGAGGCTGACAAAGCTGAGCTGAGGGTCAGAGAAGTTGCTCTAACACCTCTGATGGGTCCTGAAGCTGGGATTCCCCCATGAATTCATCCTTGTCAGACCTGCCAGGTGGGGGTCCTGTACTGAGGGATGGACACATTTCCCCTCCTCTCACTGCCACACAACATAGCAAAGTAAGGTGCTCTCATCAGCCCTACTCTGTAGATGGGAAACTGAGGCTCCCAGAGAGGAAGTGACTTGCCCAGGGTCTCAGGAAAAGGGGAGAGCCAGGTTTAGCCACGGTGGAGAGAAGAACACAACAAAAACATAGAACGGCTCAGGGTGAGTGTGAGGAGTGTGTGCATGTGTGCATGCGTATTCTGGGTGTGTATTGTGTGTGCATGCATGTGTGAGGGTGCACATGCCTGTGTGTGCTGTGTGCATGCCTGTAAGAGTGTGTATGAGTGTGTGCATGCATGTGTGAATATTGTGAATGTGTGTGTGCATGCGTGAAAGCCTGTGAGCGTGCATGAGTGAGTGCATGTGCACGTGAGTTTATATGTGTGAGTGTGTGCACCTGTGTGTGTGCACAGGTGTGGATGTGAGTGTGCATGTGTGGGCATGTGCGTGTGACCCCCTGAAGCTACGTGTGGGGCAGGTGGGGGAGAGAAGGAGATGAAGCCAGGCCCTGGAGGAGGGCCTGCCTCAGGCGTAGTGGGTCCATCCGGAGGCCCTGGGGAGCTATGGGGGGATCTTGAGCAGAGGAGATGCTGAATTCATCTCTCCCAAGGACGCTCTGTGAGCAGGCTGGCAGGGTGTGGCTGCAGGGCACAGGGGCTGGGGAGGAGAGGTGGCTCTGGGGCAGACACTACAGGATAGTTTCACCGGGAATGTGGAAGGTAGAGTCCCAGGCCTTGGTACCCGACTGGGGTGGTCACAAGTAAGGCGGAGGACAGGCCTGTGCTCTCTGGATTGGGCTGGGGAGTGGGGACTGCTCTCCAGGGTGGGGGACACATCCAGGGCACATTCGTCCTCCACTGTCACTTCGCCCAGTTAAGAAGGGCCCTCAGAGGCCCTCCCCTGAACTCTCCTCTTGTCCACTCTCTTCTCCCCTGGAGCTCTGGAGTCTGGAAAGAGATGCTAGCAGATAGCTGAATCAGCGCTCAGCACGTTTAGTGCCACAGCGAGGTGTATGGCAAGCGAGCAGAACGGAGGGAGCTGCAGCCAGGCTAGTGAGCACCTGCTTGGGGTGCCTGCAGATACAGCCTTGAGGTGGGGAGGGGGCAGACCGTGTTCCCCGGCTCCCAGGAGGGGGTGACGGGGCTGGGCAGATGTGACCCAGGTTTCCAGGCCACACCTCCCCAGTGTCCATTTATCATACAAATATTCATGAATGTCCTGTGTGTGCCAGGCGCTCTGTGAGTGCTGGTGGGGGACAAGACAAGTGACCCTTGGACTCACGGAGGTTCCATGCAGCTGCTAAAGCCCCCTCCCTGTCCCAGCCCCACCCTGCAAGTGCCACGCCCTATACACAGCCCCTGCCAGACCTCTGCACTGTGACCGCCCTGCCCCAGGGCTTCCTCTGCTCAGCCTGCGTGTGGGGCAGCTGGATGCAGGAATCAGGGTCCCAGAGAAGCCTGCAGCAGTGGTGGAGCACAGCGGTGGGTCTGTGCCTGGCTCCTGGGCTCCTCGGGCGGGTCCATCTGTGTCCCCTGAAAACACATGTTCAAGTCCCATCCCCTGGTGTCTGAGCCTGTGAAAGAGGGTCTTTGCAGATGGAATCAGTTTAGTTAAGATGAGGTCATCCTGGAGTAGGGGGCCCTAAATCCAGTAGGATGGTGTCCTTGGAAGAAGGGGAGGAGACAGACAGACAGAGAAAAGGATGCTGCGTGAAGATGCACGAGGTATGGCAGCTCCGCGGCTGCACACCGGGATGGCGGCTGAGCCCGAAGCTGGGAAAGCTGAGGAGGGAGCTCCGGGTCTGGAGCTGGCGCCTGGGCCTGCGGAGCTGTGGATGTGTTCCTGCGGCGGGAAGCCCTGTCTGAGGTCACCTGCTGTGGCAGCCACGGGACACGCAAGGATGGGCCCCGGCGGGACTGAGCCCCGTGGCTGCAGCGCGGCCTGCTTGCCCCCTGCCCCCGCCTGCCCGCCCTCCCCGGGGCCGCCCGCGCCTCCTCCCGCACACGCTGCTCCCTCTCGCCCCGCTTCTGCTTCCCGGGCTCCTGGCCTGGAGGAGACAGACAGAGCCAAGCAAGGAGATAAAGATGGGAGGGGGAGTTGATAGGTGCAGGGGAGGAAATGGGGTGCGGAAAGGGGCTGGCTTTCCTACCCACAGCCCACAAGGAGCTCTCTAAGGAGGTGGACTTTGAGCCAAGGCGTGGAGGAAGAGGGCAGGGCTCGGGGGCCTGGGCCAGTCGTGGAACTTGCTGGAAGGCTGGGTGTCAGGAGGGCAGAGACGGGGAGGGAGCGGGAGCTGTGGGGAGGTGGAGGTGGCGGGTCCTCAGCACCCTGCTTGGTCCTCTGAAGGGTTCCGGAGAGGGGCGCCCACGGCCAACTGAAGCCAGCGACGACACCTTGGGGCCGTCAGACTGTCCCCTCTGAGGGTCCGGAGGCCTCGGACCCCGGGGACCCCAGCTTGCTGATGCTCTCCCTGCTGTGACCTTGCCGCTGTCACAACCTCGGGGCTCATGTCAGCCCTTCAGACCAGCCTCTTCCCCGATGGCCGCCTGCCCCCTGGTCCTGTGGCCCTGACCACAGGGTCGCTGGCATTTTCCCCGGCACCCTGGTCCCTGAGGCAGGCTTGTCCCAGCCGCTGTACCCCCTTCCCAGCCCGACAGTCCTGTCCGAGCCCCTGTGGGACGTGTGCCACATGTGGGTCCTGGGTCCGTATCTGCAGCTGATCCCCACCTTTCTGTCCTTCTCTTCATTGGGGGTGGGGGGAGAGAAAGCCAGCCACACACCCGTGATCACGCTTTAGTCTTTCCTTTGATTTAGTTCCCCCCGGTCTGGTGCTCTCTGTTTGCAGAGGGAGGTGACGTGAGCTCCCTGAGAAGCAGGCCTGGGGGCTGGGCTCAAGGTGCGGTGGGGGGCGGGGGCTGGTGGCCTCAAAATGGGTATTGTGTGGCCTCATGGCTTGTCCTTCCCTCCTGTCCATGCCAAACCCACCAAAGCTAGACCCTGGGCAAGGCCCCTGGCCTCTCTGCGCCTCAGTTTCCCCATCCACAAGGTGGACAGATCCTTCCCTCCCCAGACTTTTTGTTCATTTTATTGCCTCTTGAGCCTGTAAGAATATGAAGGTGTATTTTTCCCTCCTCCTCGCCCTCTTTTTGAAGTACGTCTCGACCAGGATATCCTCCCCTGCTAAGACCCAATTAAGTTTCTCAAATTAATTATGGCAGCTGACAGCAGGACTAGCGTTTTTCTCAATTTCCACTGTAATTACATCGGAAGACCGTTCACCCTGATCCTCAGAAAGGAAAGAGGCGTGAGCTGCTGCAGCCCACAGGGGCCTGAAAAACCTCCCTGCCGGCGGCCCCCACTGGGCTGCGGCCCACAGTCTGCTCGAACCGGGTGCTTGACCATGTGCTTTCAGGAGGCCCTGCCGTGTCCCTGCAGTGCAGGCCATTTGGTTCCATTGAGGCCCACTGGGGCCCTGGGCAGCGAGTGAGGGGAGCGTCAATCATGAGGCAGCCCTAGAGAATGACCATCAAAAGCAAGGTATGTGCTGAAGGGATGGTCTCCAATGCCACCTCTGGTTCTCAAGGTCTGTGTGTCCATTCAGGAAAATGGAACAGGAAACAAGAAAAGCATCCAATGAGAGCCAGGAGGTTTTATGAGGGAAGAGCATCCAGGAAGCCAGAGAGCAGAGAGCTTCGTGTGACTCAGCAGATGATGGCTAGTGCCTCTGCTGATGGTTCTTGTTTGAGGATGACTTCTCCCCAGTGGAGGAAGAGGATTCTGTGGTCATAGTGTTCGCCCTGGGACTGACTGATTCCCAACCCTGAGCTGGGCAGCCAGCTCCAATCTCAAAGGCTTCATTTGTGTGAATGTGAAGGAAAACCATCAAAAGGCGGAGGTGGTTACATGCAGGATGTGTTCAGAGGGGCTAGTACTGTTTATAAAAAAGAAGCCACAGTAGACTCTATAGAGCTATGAGGACACCACCCCAGGCAGCCTTCCTTGATCCTCCTCCTGGCTTCTCCTATCTCCCCACCTATAGGTCTGCCTTGCCTCCAGCTGATGAGCATGCTGAGGACAGGGACCACACAGGGGGTGCAGGGAATGGGGGAGACCTGCCCTTGGTCACACAGCTGGAGGTAACAAAGCCAGACCTTATGGCTGTACATCTATTGATGTGACCATTGAGTTCAGAAATGGGAGCTGGCCCTTTGCGCCGTGGCACGCCCACACACCCACTGTGCCATGAGAGTCATTTCTCCAGCGGCAGCATTGGAGGGAGTAAATAATATTATAAAACCATTCAGCTATCTGTGACCCATGGGAAATGCAACGTATTTAAACACTTTTACTTTTTTAAGAATCTGGCTACTCCTTTTTCTTGCAGTGCGGTTATTGGACAAGTTCCACCCAACTTCACGTTTTAAGAGCCAAGAAATGTGAAGCTTGCCAAGAAAAACATTCTGAGATTGGGACCCTGGTGTGTTTCTCTGTCTGTGAGCCCAGATTCACAAGGGGTGGGGAAGTCTAAAAATATATCTGTATACACACACATGTGTATAAATATATCTTTGTCATCTTTTCAGAAATCCAAAATAGAGAAATTATTATTTCATAGAGCAGGGAAAATCTAAGTTCAAAAAGGAAAACACAACAAAGATGCATATTTCACTTAAATCCATAGCTTTGGAATTCCTGACATATTTAAAGAAAATGGAGAGCCAGCCTGTTTAGAAATAGGTAACAGTTTGCTGTGCAAATTTGTGTTATCTCCAAGAAATATATGTGGTACCTACAGTTTCTCCATCCCATCCAAGTGGAAGTTAGATAAGGATGGAGATGCAGTTACAGATGCAAAGGGAGACAGGTACGGCTAGAGATGGAGAAAGAGACAGGCACAGATAGAGAGGTGGCGGTGCACATGGAGGTGGAGATGTAGAGGGAAATGGAGATAGGTATAGACAGAGCTAGACGGAGAGATGGAGATGGAGGATGACAGAGCCACAGATGCAGACAGAGACAGGGGTACGGAGCTGTGTTCTCCAGTGGCTAACACAGGCTCAGGCCCACAAGGGATGTGCATGAAACATGTTGAATTAAGTGAGCAGACGTGGCCCTTTTGCTTGCTGGGTATCCAGTTTCTGTACTTCTCATTTCAAACCACTAAGGACAGCAGGCTGGAAACCATGGGCGAGGACTTCTCCTTTGGCAGTGTGGGGGTTCCCAAGGTTGGCGTTGGCCCCAGTGTCCTGGGGGAGAAAGGTGCCTTCTGCCAGCCCTCTCTCTGTCCGACTCAGCCCCTGGGGTGCCTCTGCCAGGTGCAGAGAACAAGAGATGACTTGAGACCTAAAGCCCTCCTGGGCCTCACCCTGACCCTGCCGGGACCAGCTCACTGCTTTCCAGGTGCAGGGGTGAGAGGAGGGGCCATGCTCGAATGTCAGGTTTGCTCACAGCCTCAACTCTCAGAACCTTAGTTATAGTTGGGGGCTACTGGCTCCTAGCCTGAGGCTTGTCCTCTGGCATCACATGCAAGTACAATAAAGTGGACAGGCAGGCGTTGGTCATTGTGATTCAAACTCAAATACCTTTGCCTAAAAACCCAGAGTTTAGAATCCAGAATATTTTAAACTGGTTTTGCACTCAACTCAGTACTTTCCTAGTTCATGTGTCTCAGAGAACTAGGAAGTGATGGAGAGTTATTAAGAGTCTGTTGGGTACTGGGCTCTACTCTAGCTGCATTAGTTCATAGCAATTCATTTCATCTTAGTGCGAGCCCTTGGCTATCGCTCATTTCATGAAGAAGGAGACCAAACCCGAGAGTTGAACTGACCGCTAGTATTGTGCCTTTCATAGATGGCTGTGCCTGGATTGGGACCCAGGTTGTCTGAAACCTGGACCCTGCACTGGCTTCACGGGTATGCAACCTGCACGTTCACCTGAGGGGGCTACCCCAGAGGGGGCTACCCCAGAGGGACCCCACAAAGAAGGGTCCCCACAAAGAAGGGCCCCATGCTTGGTTTAAGCTCTACTGTCATCCCCTGGCAATTCTGAATGAGATGTGGACACTGGCGCTGCATTTTCCTTTTGCAGTGGGTCGTGAATGATATAGCCAGGCTGCCTGTACCTGGGACACACCCATCACAACTCCCCGCCTCCATGCTTTGGTCTGGCTGGGCCCGACTGTTGGGCACTAGGTTAGCTTGGTGAGAAAGGAGGCTCGGGGACTGCCTCATGGTAGCAGGAGCTGGTTTCCTCCTTGAACCTGCCATGCATAGCTCCTCCGTTAACTGGAACATTTTCACCCCCAGAGCTGCTAAAAGAATGAAACCTCAGGCCTCTTGCCTGTGTGCAAGCCAACAGCATCCCACCAGGCAGTAATGCCTCAGAAAAGAGTGCGGATTATGGGTCCCATGGCCAAAAAAAGATGGATCTCTTTGTGTTTGTGCATGCACACACTTACGGCACAGAACCAGCCAAGAGCGAGTTTAATGGTCACTTCCTTTTAATCGGGACTTAATTTAAACAAGGCATGAGGTCATCAGTGGGCAATGGCACATTTCTGTAAGGAAAGGAGATGTGGCATGGAAGAAGGGGCCCCCTGGAGTGGCCCAAGACCATCAGAGCTGCCGTTTTCCACATGTCTGCTGAGTGCCGGCCTGAGCTGGGTGCAGCCACGGTGGGTCTCAGAATTGTCTCAGCAACACTGAGAGAGAGAGGCCAGGTCAGCCCAGGGGGTCTTTAAAGACACCTTGGGTCACCCGTCACCAGGTTGGGGCTAGGCCAGCCCCATGCGCCCGGAAAATGGTTTTCACCTTTTGGGAGATCATCAGCACGCTGCATGCCTAGCTGGGGCCTGGATCTGAATGAGCACCGCAAACTGTGCGTTCCCCTGTCTCTGCTCCTTGTTCCGCATAAGGAACGACAAGGTGGTGGTAGAATTCCCACTTGACAGACGAGTACAGGGATGACCTGGTGGTCAGTGAAATGCATCCACCTTCACAGCTGCAAACTTCCAGCTGCTGGTCTAAGCTTGAGTCCCATTACCTCAGCGTGCCTGGGGGTGCTTCTTTCCTGCCCCACCAAGGCTCAACTGTACCCCAGGGATATCACTGGATGCCCTCGCTGCCAGCGGGCAGGTCCCCTCCTCATGGCACCCATACCACGTGGGCACCCCGAGTGGGCACAATTGCCATATCTCCCTGAGGACCCCAGAGAGCCCCCATGGTGTCTGAGCTGCTCCCCTCTCTGCTCTCCCCAGCACTTGTGAGAAAGCATGCCCCTGGCCTCCCCAGCCTCCGCCTCTGTCTGTGGGATTGGGAGGATGGGCTCAAGCTGGATTTTTAACCTAGCAGCTTCTAGGGCTGCCCCTCACAGCGAGAAGGCTCCCAGTGCCCCTTGTCCCACCAGGCTGGCTCCCGGGACCCAGGCTTCCCTGAGCCTGGAGGGAGGGGCAGTACTTCACTGCCCAGTGATCCCCAGCGGCTTCAGCCCTGTCTGCTCCCTCTGGCAGAAGTGGCACCATGCTGGAAAACCCAAGGGAGTACCAGGGAGTAAGGCTGCAAGTTGTATCACCCAAGGGCCGCAGCAGTTCCAGCTTATGGACGGGGAGAGGACATGATGGTCACTGGTGTCCAGGCCCCAAGTCCCAGGCCTGGCTCTCCCGACTGCACCCCGTGGAGCCGCGGTGTCAGCAGGCTGGGATCCGCACACAGGGCCGACGCTTTCTTGGCAAGCCAGGGTGGAGTGTGGCGGCACCGGGGTGCCTGTCCAGGCGCTGGGTGGGCCCGGCAGCTGTGGGTGGAAACTATGCCGCCATTCTGGGCCCTGTGAGCTGGCCAGGCGGGTGGGCATCCACAGAGGCCCACCCTGCATCTGGCTCTGCAGAGAACGTGCTTTCTAAGAATGAACCACTGTCCCCCGGCTCCTGCGAAAACACAGATTCACTTCCCCGTGGTTGCACTGACCAGTTGGCCACCATGGCAAACGAGGCCACTACTCCCTCTTCCTCTCCACGTCCATGAAACAGTGCCATCACGCCCCCCTGGCTGGGGTTATGGGGAGGGAAAAGGCAGACCCTGAAAGCGGACAGCATCCAGAGTTTGGGTGGAGGGCCCTCAAATAAACGCTGCCCCCCCCCCCCCGCCCCCGGCAGGTAGGAGAGCCACAGCACGTCTCTGGAGCCAGAAAGCTTCAAGGTCAGATGCCTGCTTCTTCCTCCTACCAGCTTAACTAGCGACCACCAATCCTGGCAAGTTAACGAGCTTCATGGGCCTCAGTTTTCTCATAGGAGAAATGGAAGCATAGCTGCCTGGCTCTCCCAGGGCTATAGGGAAGATTCAGGGGTAATTCACACGACTGACAGGGCCTGGCAGCCACGTTGCCACCTCCCCCTGCGCCTCAGTTTCTTCACCTGTGAAATGGAGATAACAGCACCCACCTCCCAGGGTTGTCAGGAGAAAACAGGGCTTGTACAGTGTCTCACTGGAAGCTGGGGGCCTGCTCCCCCGCCTCGGGCCTTGCTGTGGAGAGCAGGGGTGCCGCACGCCAGTGGCGAGGCCTGGGGATGGCCTGAGCCCGCGTCCCTGGCAGCGACGTAGCTTTACTTGGGTGAATCCTAGGAAACAGGGTGTGAGAACGGGAGCTTTCTCTAATCTGCACAAACTGCATCCATCCGAGCGCAGGGCTGCGACTGTCTGGATTTAATGAGGCCTAAATATGTCAACACCGGAGGCTGCCGTGCATGTTAAATATTTGGCATCTGACTCTCCGAGGCGTGGCTGTGTTTGCACTGCTGGGGGGAAATTAACTCCCTGTTTCCCACGGTAATGGATCTGTATTTCACCCAGTTACAAGCTCCCTGTAGCCACGGGCAGAACTGCTGTGTGGACTCATCCAGCTGTTGGTTTCTTCACCCGTGGGTGCTTACTGAGCTCTTACTTCGTTAGGGCTGGGGACACCAAGGGGCACAGTGGCCCTGGGAGCCGAGACCTGGCTGTGTGGCCGTGGGCTGGTGATTTTGCCTTTCTGAGCTGCGGTGCTCCTGTCCCCAAGGGAAGATCCGAGTCCCGGACCTCAGGGCTGTTGGGAGGCATCATAAACCACATCTACAACGTGCAGAGCCAGGCACTGAGTAGGTGCATTACCTGAGGATTGATGCAGTCAGGAAGGACTTCTTGGAGGCAGCAGACCTGAAACGAATCTTAAAGAATAAATGGACACCCTCTGACACAGAGTCAAAAGCAAAACAAACAAATGAAGAAATAAAGCAGTATATTTAAGCGCCATATATTTAAAATGACGTTAATACCTGCACAAAAGAGTTTGGGAATAGTTCCTCAGAGTTTAGTTCTTAAAGTTTACTCGACCTCTTGAGCCAATGAATGAATCAAGGAGCACTCCAGGGCATTGGCAGAAAGGTGGCTCTAGTAGGATCATGTGTATTTCTGAGCATTTATTGATTCAATCAAGAATTGTGGCAGTTGAGACCCAACATATAATTTTAGAAGGTTTAATGTGTAACATGAAAGGGGATAAAATTATTTTCAAGTCTATATATAAGGGTAAATGTTGAAGAATAGCAGACATTTCTGAAAATAGAAAAAGAAACCGAAGAAAGAGAAGTTGCCTTAGAGGCAATTAAAACTCCCCATACAGTTACTGCACCCAATTCCTGAGGGGCGGTGGGGGGACTCGACAAAGCAGTGGGGTTCCCGCCACACTGTAGTCATTATAAGCACCCACAGACACACTAATGAGAGTCCGTCGTGGCAGAGGTGACTTTTCAAATCAATGGCAAAACAATGTGACCGGCCTTCTTGGTACTTCAATTGGGAAAAACAAAATTAACTTGCGCCTTGCTTTTGATGAAGGAGCTGTCTGGGAACGTGTGGGCGGGTCTCTGAGTTGAGGCCATGTGTGAAAATAAAGTTCAGGCAGATCAAAGAAAGAATGTTTTAAAAATCCAAATATTGTATAAGAAAAGTTAGGAGAATATATACAGCTATTTAAGCAAGACAGGAAACCCACAATTTACAAAAGACAATGTTGACCCATTTCACATGGAAAGTATAATTGTTTGTAAGGCAAAAATTCTGCAACTGAAAATCAGTAGATAACATAGATTGGCGAGAGGGAAATGCACAATATATATGCCACATACAAGGCAAATATCACCCATAAACATCTCTGACATATTTTTGGAAAGCTCTTGTAAAGTGATATAAGAAAGATGAGCAATGGAGCAGACAGAAAAACCTGAGCGGTGAGTGGGCAATCACAGACTAGCAGAGTCTGAAGCTGGAAGATTGGTGAAGATGCCTGCTTTTCTAGGTGCCCCTCTAGGGGAGGTAGGGAGATGCAAATGGAAGCTAGAAGGCCTGTCACTTTATATTCACCCATCAAGGTGAGAAAGATCCCTTCTCGTGGGTCAACTAGGGGAGGACAGGAGCAGGGCGAGAGGCCCCTTGTGTGTTCCGGTGGAACAGAATGGTCCTGATGGCGTGGAGAGGAGCTAGCAACGTCCGCAAGGCTAAATAACACGTGGACCTCTGTCCACTCCTGGTGTCGTCTCCTGGAGCAGCGCAAGCAGCAGCATGGCAGGGACGCTCACAGGGAAGTTTCTTACGTGCAGCTCTGCCCGTAGTGGCAAAGAAAAGCAGGGGAAGCTGGGGGCCAGGTGAATGCCCACAAACGGGGAGCCACATGCCAGGACCTCCGTGCCAGCGACCGCCAGGCAGCTGTTACAAAGAACAGGTGGGACATTTAACAGTCAGCTTGGAAAGGCCTCGACCTTGTGTTACTGTTAAGTGAGAAAAGCAGGGCCTAGGATAGCGTAAGTGATGCAATCTGACTTAAAATGAATACAACCAAAAAGCAAAACTGCATTGCACATGAGTGTGTGAATCATGAGTTTGGAGAAAGAATGGGACAGGGTGGGCAACCCTTGCCAGGATGTTTGCTTTGGTTCAGCTACCTGGGGAGTGGGTGGGGGGAAGCTTTATGAAGGAAAAAGAAAGACTGATCTTTTTTTAATGAGAGAAGTTGTGAGTTGCTAGAACAGTTATGCATAAAATACAGATTCCCATACCCCAGCCTATTATTAGCACCTTGCGTTTGGTGTGGAGCATTTGTTGCTATTGATTAAAAAAAGAGACTGAATTTTAATAAAGCATGTGGGGAGGGGAAAGGAAGGGAGAGAGGAACATCGAGGATGATTCCCAGCCACCCCTCAGCCACTCATCCACACCTGGTAGCTATCTTAGGGGAGTCAGATTCAGACTATTTAAACCTCATTTACACATGCCCTCACAGTGCCCAGGTGTGAGTCATATACTCAGAAATAAAACAACATGACTTTTTTCACTGCATTAAAAAAAATAATAAAGGCTCAGGGCTTCTGGTCAACCAAGATGGTTCTCCAGGATGCTCCAGGATGCCATTCTCCCACAGAGCGATTGGACAGCTAGCAAAAACCAGCAGAGCCAGCTTCCTCTGATCTCCAGAAAACAGTTAAAGGCTTGCAGTAACTAAGCGAGGGCTGAATAAAGAAAACATAGCTTTAAAAAACAAAAACAGCAGGTGAAGTTCTACTTGCTGGCCCCTCCCGCACCCCTCCCCAGCATGGTGTGGAGGCAGCTGTGCCCCCATTGTGGCCCCCAGGCCTGTCCCACGGGGACCAGAGTGACCCCCAGGTGCTGACCGTGGTGCCTTGATGCCAGTGCTCGTCCATCAGGTGGCAGCATGAAAAACTGACCAGGAAATTCTCTGGCTCACCCTCCAAGAACTTATCCTGCAGACAAAAGCAGCTTGTGGACAGCTAAAGCAGAGTAAGAAACAATCAAGTCAAAGGGGCTTGAGGCAAAATATTAGCTGCATTAAATCATACAATATAGCACCGGGGAGGGCAAGAAAGTCTACATCACAGGGAGTAGAGGGGTAGTCAGATTCCTTAGGGGATTCCTACAGCCTCGAACAAGCAAAAGCAATGACAGAAAGAGGCCCCAAAGGTGGAGAAGGCCCTGTGCTTCACTTTTGCCCCAGGCTGATCTTCTGGACAGGAGGGCTGACTCTGAAGGAGAGCACCTGCCCACCCTGAACCAATTTGCCAGAACTCTGAAAGGTGGTTTTTGTTTTGGTTGATTTGTTTTTGTTGGCTCCGGGCACAGAAGGAAATCTCTGCATACTGTTAACTGGCTCCAAATTTCAGAACAGACAATACTGAATGCAAGTTAACACTTTAAAATATGAAAATGTATTGTGTGAAACAAAAGATAAAATGTCAAAGAAACAGGCAGTCATGGTCCATCCAAAGAAACAAGATTAAAATCCAGAAACCATCAATAAAGACGATCAGGCTTTGAACAAATAGGAAAAAGAAATTTAAAACAATAATCCTCAATGTGCTCAAGACAATAAAGGAAATCTCAGAGAAATAACTCAAGGATATCAGGAAAACAATTAGTGACCAAGCTGAGAATCTCAAAAAAGAGGTAGAAATGTTAAAAAGCAACTGGATATTAAACAGAAACACTGGCACTGAAGACGTAATAACTGAAACGAAAAATGCCTTCGAGGCTATCAACAGCAGATCAGAGCTGACAGAAGAAAGAATCAATGATCTCAAAGACAAGATGAAATGATTCAGTCAGGAGCAGAAAAAAGTGAAGAGAGCCAGGAGGTCTGTGGGACACCGGGAAGCATACCAGTATGTGTATTATAGGAGTCCCAGAAGAGGAAGAGAGAGAGAGGCAGAAGGAATATTCCCAAGAAATAACAGCAGAAATCTTCTCTAAATTTAATGAAAAACATGAATATACGTGTTCAAGAATCCCAGTGAACCCCAAACAGCAGGATAAACTTGAGGAGAGCCACACCCAGACACACAGTATTTGACAATCAAACTGTCCAATGCGAAGGACAAGGAGAGTTCTGAAAGCTGTGAGAAGAAAGCAGCATGCTCTGTGTGAGGGAGTCCCAATAAGATTCTCATCAGAAACCATGGACTCAAGAAGGCAGCGGGACAAAGTATTGAAATTGCTGGAAGAAAACAATTGCCAACCAAGAATTTTATACCTGAGAAGACTGTCTTTCAAAAACGAGGGAGAGATGAAGACATTCCAGATGAACAAAAGTTGACGGAGTTTCTGACCGCTAGACCAGCCCTACGAGCAAGGCTAAAAGGAGTTCTTCAGGCAGAAAGGAAAGGACACTGGATAGTGAAGCAAAGCAGCACAACAAAATAAAGAACTCTAATAAAGTTAGCTATAGGGTGATTATAAATGCCAATACTATTGTATTACATTTTTTGGTATGTAACTACACTTTTTTACTTGCTACAGGTTCTGAAATACAAAGCACAAAAAGTAATGATAAATCTATGGTTTGGAATACAGTTTTATAAAGATAAAATTTATAGCAAATATAAAAAAGATAGATGGATGGAAGAGAGTAGGAACAGTATCTATGTATGTTATTGAAGTTCAGTTGATATCAAATCAAACGTGGTTGTTACAGGTTTAGAATATTAAATTTAAGCCTATGGTAAGCACAAAGAAACCCTACTACCAATCCAAATATGGATACTACAAGAAAAAAATTAGATACCAGTATCCCTATGAATGTAACTGCAAAAATCTTTAGCAAAACACAAGGAAACAAAATGCAACAGAACATTAAAAGTATTATATGCCTTGGTCAAGTGGGATTTATGCCAGGTTTGCCAGGGTAGTTCAACAGTAAAAAACATCGATTGATCTAATACACTGCATTGATAGAACAATGTAATCCATTGCAATGGATACAGAAAGGCATCAGACAAAATGCAGCGCCCCTGTTTGATAAGAACACCTAGAAAACTAGGACTAGAAGGAAACTTTATCAATATGATAAAAGATATGTATGAAAAATCTATAATTAATATTATATGGTGAAAGACTGAAAACTTTCCCTCTAAGATCAGAAAGAAAATAGTGATGCCCACTGTCATCACTTTGTTCAACATTGTACTAGAAACTCTAGCTAGAGCAATTAGGGAAGAAAAATAAATAAAAGACATCCAAATTGGGAAGAAAGAAGTAAAACTTTCCCTATCTTCAAATAACATTATCTTATATATAAAAAATTCCGAAAATTCCACAACAGAGCTATTAGAGCTAATAAATGAATTTAGAAAAGTGGTGGAGTACCAGGTCAATGCACAAAAATCTGTAGTGTTTCTATACATTAGCAATGAATAATCTGAAGAGGGATTAAGGAAAATAGCAATGAAAGGAACCAAGTGTCTGGGAATAAATGTAACCAAGGGTGTAAGGACTTACAAATGGAAAATCATAAAACGTTATTAAAATAAATCAAAGAAGCCCTAAATAAATGGAAGGGCATTCTATTTCACAGATGGAAAAAATAAATATTATGATGTCAATGCTACCCAAAGAGATTTCCAGATTCAACATAAGCTCAATCAAAATTTGAACAGCCTTCTTTGCAGAAATGGAAAATCCAATCATCAAATTTATATGGATGGGTACAGGTCCCCAAATGACAAAAACCATCTTGAAAAAGAAAAATATAGTTGGAGAACTCACACATCTGGGTTTTAAAACTTACTTAAAAACTACAGGAATCAAAACAACATGATACTGGCACAAGGACAGACATATGGAGCTATGGAATAAAATTGAGAACTCAGAAATAAATCCTTGCATCTGTGATCAATTGATTTATGACAAGGGTGCCAAGTACATTTGATGGGGAAAGAAGGTTGCTTCAACAAACTGTGCTGAAAAAGCTGAATGTCCATATGCAAAGGAATGAAGGTGGACCCATATTGCACACCATATACAAAAAATAACTCAAAATGGATGAAAGATTTTAATGGAAGAAACTGAAACATAGAACTCCTAGAGGAAAACATAGGGAGGCAAGATCTTGTGTTGGGCAGCCACTTAGACTTTGCGGAAAAACGTGAACAATGCAAGAAAAAAGCAGATAAGTAGGACTTTGTCAAAATTAAAAACATCACAGGAATCCATCAAGTAAGTAAAAAAGACCACGTACAAATAGGAGAAAATATTTGAAAACCACATTTCTGATAAGGGTTTAATTTCCGGAATATGTAAAGAAGTCCTAAACTTAACAACAAAAGACAACCCAATTTAAAAATGGGCAAAATAATTGAGTGTAGACATTTCTCCAAAGAGGATAAACAAATATCCATTAGGCATATTGAAAGATGCTCATCGTTGTTAGCCATTCGGGAAATTCAGATCAAAACCTCAATGGGATACCATTTCACACCCATGAGAATAGCTACCATTAAAAATATGGTAAATAACAAGTGTTGAAGAGGATGTGAAGAAGTAGGAACACTCACTCATTGCTGGTGGGAATATAAAATGGTGCAGCCATTGTAAAAGACAGTTTGGTGGTTCCTCAGAAAGTTAAGTGTAGTTTACTGTGTGATCGTGCACTCCCACTGCTAAGTATATATGCAAAAGAATTGAAAACGGGGACTTGAACAAATATTTGCACACCAATGCCCATAGCAGTATAATTCACAATTGTACAAAGGTGGAAGCAACTCAAGTGTCCATCACCAGATGGACGGATGACCGAATAGTATTCAGCCATTGAAAAAGAATGAAGTTCTGATACATATGACAACGTGGATGGACCTTGAAGGCATACGTTGAGTGAAATAAGCCAAATATAGAAGGGCAAGTATTTTATGATCTTCTGATATGAAATTATTGGAATAAACAAATTCATAGCTAGAAACTAGAACACAGATAACCAGGGGTGGCGGTGGGGAGGGAATGGGGGCTCACGCATAGCTGGTGCAGAGTTTTGTTTGGGGTGGTAGAAAAGCTTTGGTAATGGATGGTGGCATTGGTAGCTCAACGTTGTGGTTGGAATTAACACCACTTTATTACATTACTGAATGTGGCTAAAAGGGAGATTTTAGGTTATATACAAGTTACTGGAATAAAATTTTAAAAAACCATGGGACTTTAGAACAAACAATGAACCCGAATTAATAGTATAATTATGACATTGTTTCATTAGTTGTAATGAAATAGTGTAATTATAATAATAATTATAATAGTATACTTAGCGGTGATATTAATGTAATTAATAGTATAATTGTTGTAGTAATGTTTCATCAATTGTAACCAAGGTACTGCACTAAGCGAAGTGTTAATAGGGAAAGCGATGTGTGTGAGGCAGGGTGGGGCTGGGGAAAGGGAAATGGGAAGTTGGTATTATCTGCAAACTTTCAACTGAAATAATGACATACCCAGTCTTGGAGGACAGGCCCAAAGAACTGACATTGAAGTCAATGTTGATGAAATGGACAGAAAATATCACAGAACGAAAATAAAGGAAAGGGGGACGAAAGAGCTAAAACCTGGCAGGACTGAACAGAATGTCGAGATGTGAGCCAAGAGTGTGCAGCATTCATAGAGAAAGCACTGCGTGCTGGTTTTTCTCAGAGCTGTGAACAGTCGATACTTCAAATAAATCTAATAGTATTTACACATGACTCCTAATTCCTGTGAAGTGCCAGGCAAGGTCCAAATAGGAAATCAGCTTCTGCTTGAAGTATCAAGAGCAGGGAATCAGTCGGGGGTGATGGAAGAAGCTGAGGAGCCAGCTGGGGACGTGAAGCAGGAGAGCAGGTGGGCGGGCGTGCAAGTGGATGGGTGTACAGGTGGGCAGGCGTGCAAGTGGGATGGTGTGCAGGTGGTTGGGTGTGCTGGCATGTGGGCGTGCAGGTGGGCTGGAGGGCACGTGAATGGGCGTGCAGGTGGGTGAGAACACAGGCAGGCAGATGGATGGGCATACAAAGTGGGCAGGAGTGCAAGTGAGAGGTGTGCAGGTGGGTGGATGTGCAGGGGGTGGGTGAGTGTGCAGGTGGGCAGGAGTGCAAGTGGGAAGATATACAGGTGGTGGTTGTGTAGGTGCGTGGGTGTACAGGTATGTGGTATATAGGTGGGCAGGAGTACAGGTGGGTGATTCGCTGCAGGGAATCCCCGGAGCAGAGGGAAGGAAGGAGACTGTGGGCTTCCTGTGGCTCAGGAGTCAGGGCCACTCAGCAGGACCTGGAATCAGGGTGGGCCTGTTCAGCGAGAGCCGGACCCATAGAGGAGAAGCAGCCTCTACAGGAGACACAGCCTGGCTTCTCCAGTGCCCTCCAGAGGCTCCCACAGCTGAGGCCAGCAGGAAGTTGGGGGGCTGTGCCGCCGGGAGGGGTCTGCCCCTCGGGACTCTGAGCGGAACAGGGGAGGTTGAGGAACTGATGTGGGAGAGCCTCCCGGATGTGCATGTCCACAAGCCATGCTCGGGGCCGCTCTCGTGCACAGCAAACAGGAGGACTTGGAGGTGGACGCTGGGGCTGTTCTAGCATTCCCATTTTCCAGGTGGGAAAAATGAGGTTGCACGAGGGCCTGGATAAACCACAGAAGGGAAAAGAGCTCTGCTGGGGAGGGGGCAGCGTCGGATGGAGGGAGGAGGAAACAACATTGTGGGGCCTGGAAGCAGCAATTCTTGGGTCCCAGAACAGGATCCCTTAGTGTACCCCCCACCCCGATGGGGCTGTGCGTGGGGGGCTCAGGGATCCCGCAAAGGATCTGACTGGGTCTCAGGAGGCGCCATGACCCAGAGCGCCTGGGGTCATTCCAGACACCGCTTTCATCAAGGCCGCCGTCGCTGCTGCTTTGGGGAGTGCGAAATGACCTCTCATGATTCCTCGTTCTTTCTCTAATTGCATGCCTGGAATAATCCCAGCGTATCTTCCCTTTCACCCTTGATGGTGACATTTAATTTAATTGACTGTGCAGTGGCACCCCTGATCTCTAATGCCCTGTTCATTCACCTCGTGACGTGGATTTGGTGTTGGAAGAAGGCATGACGATGTCTTACAAGGCCGGTTTCGAGAGCTGCCTGGTCCTTTCCGTGGCCGGCTGTGTCCGCAGCCCCCAGGTGAGAACCGACTGATGCTGAGGAAAATGCCTTCCATCGTGGGGGTCACCCAGGTCCCACCCAGCGGGAATGACCAGGAGGCAGCGCTGAGAGGAGACCAGGCACCTCCCACTTCCTGGTGGGGTCAGTCCTGCTTGGAGCCTGTATTGGTTTGCTAAGCCTCCAGAATGCAACATATCAGAAATGGACTGGTTTTTATAACGGGATTTATTAGGTTACAAGTTACAATTGTAAGGCCATGAAAATGTCCCAATTAAGGCACCAATAAGAGGTTACCTTCACTCATGAAAGGCTGATGGGTCAGGAACCCCTCTGTCAGCTGGGAAGGCACGTGGCTGGCATCTGCTGGTCCCTTGCTCCTGGGCTCTGTTGCTTTCAGCCTCTGTGTCTGTGGGGGCTCCTCACTTTGCTTCTCCAGGGCTGGCTTTTATCTCCTGGCTTCCCTTGGCTCTCTCCAGGTTCTGGCTTGTTTGGCATCTCCTGGGAAGGAGCATGGTGACATCTGCTGGACTCTGTCCATGTCCAGACATCTGCTCTCTCTGTTGGCACTCCCAGCATCTCCCAACATCCGTGTCTCTGTCAGCTCTGAAGCAACTGTTCTCCAAGCATCTGCATTTCAGGTTTCTCCAAAATGTTTCCCCTTTTAAGGACTCCAGTAACCTAACCAAGACCCATCTTTAATGGGTGGAGTCACATCTCCATCTAAGTAAGAGGTCACACCCACAATTGGGTGTGTCGTATCTCTATAGAAACAATCCAGTCAGTTTCCCATCCTAAACATTAGGTCCAGCTCCACAAGATTGGATCAGGATTAGAACATGGCTTTTCTGGGGTACAGAATTCTTTCAAACTGGCATAGTTCCAGAGATGAGGCCAGTGCTGGCTCTCCCCTGGCCCTCGCCAGCTGTTGGCAGCTCTCATTTGCTTTGTGTCCCCCCTGCTGACCTCTCCCAGGAGGACCCCCTGCCCTGGGAGCTGGCTGTCAGGCTGAATCGCCCCTGGGCAGACCAGCTGAGGCTGAACTCTGAAGTCACCAGGTGTCACCATGTGGGCCAGCATTGGCCCCCACAGTCCCTCAGCTGGGGGCTGTGTGGCCAAGGTGGTGGTTCTTGTCCATGGGCAGCATGGCCCGGGGTGGGGGGATCTGCCTCAGGGCCTTTGCACTCGCCATTCTCCCCTCACCACACATCCAGGTAGACCCTTCATGGCATCCCGTCTCTGCTCAAAGCTGCCCTCACTGCTGTGCCCCCCAGCTTCCCTGATGAGATATGCCCCGCATCTCTCTCTCCCCCATAGCCTTCTGCTCTGCTCTCTGCCTTATTCTGCCCAGCTTGTAGTCTGAGTACACACCACACCCTGCAGCACCTGGTCGCACATCTCATCCGGGGATCTGTTTTCCTCTGGGAAGTGGAGCGGGGGGTTGGGCAGTGGCGCCGTCTCCTCCTACCCCACTGATGGAGGAGGGGTGACCACATCCTGTCCCCAGACCTTTATATCCTGAGATGCTGGCCTTGTGTGACCTGGGAGAGAGGGAGCAGGGAGCATGAGGCAGGTGAGTGAGGGAGAGGGGTTCATGTTGTAAACCATGGACACACAGATAAAGACAGACAGACCAACAGTGACAAGACAGAGGCACATCCATGGGGAACCACAGAGACATGGAGAGGAGAAAGGACACACACACACAGGGGAGAATGAGAGGGCATAGTAGTTTGCTAGCTGCTGGAATGCGATATAAAAGAACTGGGACAGCTTTTATAAAGGGAATTTATTAGGTTGCGAGTTCACAGTTCTAAGGCCATGAAAATGTCCAAACTAAGGCATCCAGAGAAAGATACCTTAACTCCAAAGAAAGGGCCAATGAGATTCATGGTTTCTCTCTCAGCTGGGAGGGCACACGCGACGTCTGCTAGCTTTCTCTCCACAGTTCATAAAGTTTCTCCAGGGACGTTTTCCTTTTGCTTCAAAGGTCTCTGGCTGTGTGGGCTCCACTGGTTCTTGGTGACTCTCTCCCAAAATATTTCTTCTTTTAAAGAATTACAGTAGGGCGGGCCACAGTGGCTCAGCAGGTAGAGTCCTTGCCTGCTCTGCTGGAGACCCAGGTTCGATTCCCGGTGCCTGCCCACGCAAAAAAAAAAAAAAAAAAAAAAAAAAGAATTACAGTGAACTAATCAAGACTTACCTGGAACAGGCAGAGTCACATCTCCATCTAATCAAAAGGGCACACCCACAATTGGGCGTATCAGCCCTCTATGGAGACAATCTAATAAAAGGTTCCCACATACTGTTTTGAATCAGGATTAAAAGAAAAAGTTGCTCCCACAAGATTGGATCAGGATTAAAGCATGGCTTTTCTGGGGTACCTAATACTTTCAAACTGGCACAGAGGGTATGACAAGAGCCAGGGCACACACTTGGAGACAGAGATGGAGGAAGAATGAGGGAGAATCAGAGAGACAGACAGAGTGAGAGAGGCAGAAAAAGAGGTAGAAATAGTAAGTGTGGGACACAGAGAGAAAGAAAAAAAGAGAGACAAGAGAACAGAGACAGACAGAAACAGAGAGAGACAAAGACTCAGAGAGGCAGAGGGAGACAGAGAGGCAGAGAGGGGCTCAGAGTGAGGGCTGAAGCTGCAGATGGAGAGATGCTGCTGCTGCTGCTGCAGAGGCTGGTCTGGGTGTACCCCGAGGGGGTCTGGGTGGAGCCTCAGGTTTGGGGGACAGGTGAGAGCAGGGGTGGGTGAGATGGGACAGCCCATCTCCTCACGCTGCTGAAAAAATAGAACTCTTGTTCTCTGGGATGCCAGCGCCAGCTGTCTGCCATTCCCCCAGGCTCTCAGACTCAGAAAATTCCGACAAGCTTTGGCCTGGCCCGTTTCCAGTTAAGACTCTGTCCTCGGGGAGGAAAAAACCTCCTTAATGGGGAGGAAAACAGAGAGCTGGTGTTACCCTGTGCCCACATTGCCGTGAACTCTTCTTCAGCAGAGTCTTGGGAGACCCGTTTCGTGTTTGAAGATACGTGATACTCTCCCACAAGACAAGCTAATGGTTCCTTCGTTCTTGTGCTCCCTGGGAAGGACAAATGGCAGATTGTGTTTTTAAAATAGAAAGATAAAATCATGTTCTGGAATCAGCCCAGTAGCAGGCCCTGGGTTTGGCTCCCTGGGAGTGGCACAAGGAGACATCAGTGATGAGCAACTTTTCAGACCATGCAGCTATTGAGAGAGCTTCTTAAAGGCTCACTCAGTCGCTCAGTCACTCGTCAAACGTTTCCTGTGTTCCCAGAGGGCAGAGACTCTCCAAGGCATCTCTGGCTCCCCATTGCAGTGTCCAGCCAAGTGAATGTGTGGTGTATGAGTGAGACGGAAGAGTGGATGAATAATAGGTAGATGGCGGGTGAATGACAGATGATTGTATGGTGGAAGGATAAAAAGAAGAATGAATGAATAGAGGGGTAGATGGATGTTTGGATGGATAGTAGATGGGTGGATGGATGGATGAAGATAGAAGGAAGATGGATGTTGTCTAATTAGGTAGAAGGATGGAAGGATTGATAGATGGGTGGGAAAAGATAAGGATGGAGGATAAATGAATAAAAGGGTGGATGGATGGGTGGATGGATGGATGGATGGATGGATGGATGGGTGGATGGGTGGATGGATGGATGGATGGATGGATGGGTGGATGGATGGCTGGATGGATGGATGGATGGGTGGATGGGTGGATGGATGGATGGGCAGTCAATGAGGAAGGCAAGTGGGAAGTGTCCCAAGATGTTCTAAGACTTCACAGGGATTGGAGTGAGTGGAAAGGATTGGGGATAAATTCGTTAAGCTAAAGGGGGTATCCCAAAGGTGTTTAGTGACAATATGGAAATACTTTTTAGCTTCAGCAGACTGAAAGCTGGGTCCTCTGTGATCAGTCCTAGCCTGGGGACCTCCTGGTGGGAAGGAATGCATTCATGTGCTAATTGCACTCTGTCATGTGCTAATTACACCCCTGAGAGTGATCCCTCCCCCTCCCCCATGCCATGCAGTCCTGCCGATTGCCGTCACCAGGGCACCCAGGGTGCAGTTTTATTTAGTGGTTCACCACCCTGGACCTTCATCCTGTGCTCAGGGCTGGCAGGTTCAGGGTTCTCACGGGCTAGGGGTGGCCAGCGGGAAGCAAACAAGCCCCAAATACTGCCAGGCACTGCTCACTGGTTCGAAGCTTGTCTCCTCAGGAGTGGGCCCTTCCCAGCCCTCAGCCCCCAGATTCCATCCTTCACCAGTTCAAAGCCCCACCCCCCACTTTCCAAGGCCCCTTCTCGTTCATCCTTCTCTCTGACCTCAGGCGCTATTCTTGCTCTTATGGATTCCCGTCAGAATACGCTGGCTCCTTGGCGATAGGCAGAGCCTCTGCCATGGGATGTGGCTCTCCTTTCCTGGGACCCCACATCACCTAAGGACAGAGACTCAGCTGTAGGGGGTCTGTCCTGTAGGCGGCACCACTTCGGGTGCCGGAGCCTCCCTTTTCCCTTTCCCATCTGGGACTCACCCGCCCACCTCCAGGCTGCAGGTGAAGGCTGGCCCCGAGGATGCGTGAGGGGAAGGTCATGGGCTCCCGATTCCAACAGACCCACGTCTGCCTCAGCCACCCGCTGCCCGTGGACCTCTCAGCCCAGTTATTCAGCCCGGACAGCCTCAGTTTTCTGTCGTCTCAGACACGGAGCTCTGAGAGTCGCGGGCAAGAGAACACTTTGAAAAATACAAAATATGCTACAGGTGTAAGCTATGTGCTTTTTAAAAAAAATGAGCATGCTCTAATTTTGGAGTAATTTCAAGTTTATAGAAAACAAAAATACCTCCCCACCCCAGCTTCCCCATTAACTTCCTGCGTGGTGTGATACATTTGTCACAACCGATGACCCAATCTCGATACATTATTAGTAACGCAAGTCCATGGTTTGCATTAGAGCTCACTCTGTGTGGTACAGCTCCGTGCGTGGATGAATGCATGGTGTCCTAGCGCCGGCATTGCGGTATCAAAGAGGAGTTTCATTGCCTTAAAAATGCCCCATGCCCCACTGCTGGGCCCCCTCCCCCTAGCTTGTGGCACCACTGACCTTTCCTGTCTTTGTAGTCTTGCCTTTTCTAGAATGCCTTTGGTGGGAGTCATCCAGCGCGTGGCCCTTTACAATGTGCGTGTAAGTCCTTTCCGTGGCTTGATAGCTCGTTTCCTTTCATCACTGCATGACGGTCCGTGGCGTGGGTGGGCCGCTGTGTTTGTCCGACCACCTCTGGACTCCTGGTTGTGCAGAGTTTGGGGTGGTTATGAAGAAAAGTGCTGTGAATAAACATTCACGCCCAGGTTTCTGTGTGGGCATCAGTTTTCAGCTCATTTGGGCGAATACCTAGGAGCGTGCTCCCTGGGTCGTAGGGTGAGAACTTTCCAGACTGCCTTCCCAAGTGGTCGTACCATGGTCAGTGATTGTTTCCAGGGTTCCTGGTGTGGTCCTGTGGTACGCAGGTAAGCCCCTCTCCCACCCCGCGGGGACAGTGCTACAGGGCCACACGCCCCAGAAGGGGGCGCGGTTTCCACTTGGATGTGGGAGGGAAGGGAGCCCAGCCCAGCCAGGGCAGCTCGGCCCTCCCCGGAGGCAGGACTACTGGCATGGCGGGCAGTGCCCGGGCGTGGGGAGCTCAGCACATGGACAGGTCCTGGGCAGAATGAGACTCCCTGGCTTCCAAGGGGATGCGATTCCAGCACCGTCGAATGTTCTGCTGCCTTCCCTTCCCGCCAGTCTGGGCACCTGTGAACGCAGTGGGGCCGATCAGTTCTGCATGCTTGCTAAATGACAAGCCTTCTCTGGGAGCGGTTTACCTCGTGATTTTCAAGTGCTTAAAGGCATCTTGTCATCACTTAACTCTCAAAGGCAAGTCTTAGGAATTGGAGAAATACGTTCTGCCAATTTCCATGCTGCCTTTGGTTTTCTTGCCTGGAGAAGTGGAGGCATTACCGTGTTGTGGAGCGATTGTCGGGGAGGGGGCAGAGTGAATCGGCCGAGCCAGGAGACCCCAGTAGGGAAGTCTGCTTGCTATATTTTACTTCCATTTATTGCTGTTTTGGATATTGTTTGGGCATCACTCATTCATTTCAGTAAACTTTCCTTGGCTGTCAGCTCTGGCTGGGAGCAGGGCACGCTGAGGGGCCAAGCAGAGACCGTGCTTTTGGGGACAGGCGATGTGCAGGCAGTCAGGTGCAGTACGGGACCGAGGCTTCCCGTGTTGCCACCATCTCTGTGAGCCCAGAAGGGCTGCTCAGGTGGGCACCGCTTATGGCCGAGCTGGCTGTACAGAGCAGCACAGAGGGGGCTTTCAGTGGGCAGGGCAGCAGCAGTCAGGTGTCCCAGAGGGAAGAAAAGGAGTTGTTCCCAGCTCACACCAAGTATAGACCCAAAAGGGAGGGGTTGGTGATGGGTTCTCAGGGCGAGGAGGTCCTGCTGTGGCTTCTGGAGGCAGGAGGTGAGAGGACGTGCACTATGGAAGATGGGTGGTGACAATTGAGCAGGACTGGGAGAAGGCCTTTAAGCTAGGGCTAGCGGTGGCCCAGGAAGGGTGCGGGGTTGTAGCACAGCCTTGGGGACTTTGAGCCCTGGCTTACTGCTGGCCAGGGGCGAGGAGCCCGGCTGGAGAGGCAGCAGGTGGGAGGCCCATGGAGAGCCCGGAAGCCATGCAGGGCAGTTTGGCTTGTCCCCGTAGGTCTGGCTCGCTCACATGGAAGCAGATGCTCGTGTCACCCTATGAAGACTTGAGCTTGGCAGACTCTGTGTCCCAGTGTCCATATAAAATAAACACACACTGGATTCTTAGCATGCCTGGTACGACTGCACTCCAGAATTGTTTTTCAGGAGAACATGGTCTCTGTAGCATGGACGCACATACTCCTTTCTGATAGGAGGGGCAGGGAAAAAATTGTGTTCCCCCTTTCCAAGTTGCTAGCGTGAAACATGTCCCTCAGTAGGACAGAGTCATTACACGGAGGCAGGAGGGACTGCCCGGGGAGCGGGGCTGAGGGACCTGGGCAGGTGAGCACAGGTGAGCCTATTTCACAAACAACCTGCAAGCTTTCTCTTTGCAGGTGCTGGGCCAGGCACTTTAACAAATCATCTCTCTATTCTTCAAATAATGAGGAAGTTACTCTATGGACCATCTATCTATTACCTACCTATCTAACGTATCTGTGTATCTAGAGAGAGAACATGTGGGACTGACAGAAGTTCCTATTTATCTATTTATATATACACTGTGTGTACACACACATTATTTTCACCAAAGGAAGTAGAAGCTCAGAGACACGAATAACTTGGCACAGATTTCACAGCCTAGTTGGACAGGGCCAGCGGCTCTGGCTGCTCACCCATCCCGGCCACCCTGCCACCCCACTTGACCCTTGTGTCACGGTGTTAGAACAGGAACTGGCAGGAAGCTGGTGTCCGTTTGTCAGCCTGGGGTCCCTGAGGGACCAGTCGTCCATGCCAAGCTCTTAGTAAGACAGAGTACCCCTGGGCACCCAGCATTGGCACGGAGGTAGATTCCAATGAATGAATGAATGGATGAATAAATGAATGAGTGCGTGAAAGACCATTGGCCAGGGCCTGCCCAGAACACATAAGCACTAAGACACAGGGGGAGGCTTTGGTGGGCCCCTTCCAGATGTCCAGAAATCTGAGCTCGAGAGGAAAAGGTGGATGTTCCTGTGGGATGTTACAAAGGTCACATGGCCACGGCTTACATCCCTTTCACGCACATCCTCTTGGCCATGCTCCAACCTGTGCCTCTGGCTGGCCGGGGGGAGGGAGGCTAGGAAGCATGGGCTCCCCAGTGCCAGGGAGAGGCACTGCCTGCCTTACACTAGTTGTTTGTTCTGTGACCCGGTCAGGGGCTCTCCAGAGGTGTTGACATTACACCAGCAGAACCCGCATCTCACAGGTAGACGGCAATAGAGGAGCAAGATGCTGAGGCTGAGACAGAGCTCCTAGCAAAGGCACATGGGGGCCATTGTGGGTTGAGCACTCACAGCTGCCCCAGGCCTTTGCAGTATCTCCAAGTGACTTCTGAGGTCTGTGCTCTGCTGTTTGCCCCTTTG